>NC_133658.1:90563192-90927000 GCF_037893015.1 Macrotis lagotis
TCCAACAGTACCACTACTAGTTCTGTATAACAAAGAGATCATGAAAAAGATTGAATTACTCACATATGCAAAATATTTATAATGGTTCTTTTTTATAGTTGCAATTAATTGAAAACTGAAGGATGTCCATCATTTGAGGAATGGTTAAACAAAGAATGGAATATGAATGTGGTGATGTTTTATTGTTCTGTAAAAAATTATGAATGACCAGAATTTAGAAAAATCTGGAAAGACTTGCTTGACCTGATGCTGAACAAAATAAGGAGAACCAGGAGAACATTAAACACATTAGGAGCAAAATTGTGTGATAATAAACTATGAAGAATGCAGCTCCTTTCAGCAGTACGCTTATCAAGGACAACCCTGAGAAATCTATTATGGAAAATGCTTTCCACATCCTGAGGAAAAATAAAAGCAAACAGAAATCTATGGAGTCTGAATGTAAAGCAAAGTATACTACGTTCATTGTTTAAAACTTCTTTTATGTTGCTTCTATCTCGTGGTTCCCCCCCTCCTTAGTTCTCTTCACACCTTCTTTCCCAGCATGATTAATATGAAAATATGTTAAACACAATTGTACATGTTCACACTTTTTCAGATTGTTTGCTGACATGGGGAGTAGAGGGAAGGGAGAATTATAGAAAAATTTGGAACTCAATACCTTGCAAAAGTATGAATGTTGAAAACTATCTTTACAAGCAATTGGAAAAAATAAAATACAAGCTTTTTTATAACTTAAAAATAAAAGATTAGTGCATGTGAACCCCTATTATTACCCATTTTTTGTAACTGGATTCATGAAATTAGCCCTATATTTTACACATACATATCTGAAATCTGTCTACTTTTAGCAAAAGCTGTCAGAATTTTTTTTCCTCCTAAGGATGTACAAACCAATCTTCAATCTTTCCATTTATTCTTCAGGAACTTCTTCCTATACAGTATAAAATTGTTTAGTGAATAGAGATTTCGTTGGCAGTACATTAATCAAGGATCAAAGGGTTAAATACAATCTTTCAATAAATTGATTGTTTGGTTTGAGAAAATAACATTACGTTGCCCTCTGAGCACTGTGATTTCAGTTGCACTTTGTTGCACCACTTTTTCTTTTGTTTTGTTAAAGAATGAAGGCTATTTATCAAGTCACAATATCAAAATTCTTCATATGTCCTGTTTCTACCAATTGCTCTATAAATAAATCCTAGTGAGTAGGGGAAAATACCATTCTTATAAAGTCAAGCCTCTTTCCCAATCTAGGAAAAAATTGCATTTAGTTTGATAGATCAAAAGAAACACTAGAAAAATACAGTCTTTATCATTTGCAAATTCCACTCTTTTTTCACAAGTTGTAAGTTTGGTTTGGCTCATTCAGAGAGCCTACTTGTAGAAGGATATACTACAAGACTTCTCACCTCTGGAAACAGAGATTTCAATTTACAATTTCTATTCCTTAATTTGTTTTCCACTCTAATAGCTAAAGCAGTTCACCCATTCCCTTTTATTTTCAATGACATCATCATTTTCTAATCTACATAAAGGTCCAACACTTACCTTATCCTAATCTTAATCATAGGATCAAATAATGTTCACTTAACTTTTTCTAAGGGTTTTGCTATTAATAGTTTGTTGAATTTTAATTCCAGTTCTCTTTCAGTTATCCTAGTCATGTGACCTTGAAGTCAACTAATTTCTCTAAGTCATAATTACTTCATCTGTAAAACACTTAATTACTTCATCTACAAAATAAGGAAAAAATGATCTATCATATATATAAAATTTGTATTTTATTGTTTTTGACACTATTGGGAGGACAATCTCTTGAACATTTTTCCTTTGCCTGATTTTCAGCAAGAAGTTTCTTATTCATATCTAATTTCTGGGTACCATTATGGTGTCTCCTTTAATAAAAGAATGCTAATTATCTAAAAATTCCAGTTTGCCACATACTAAACTAAATGCTAGATACAAAATATGATAATTGAAACACTTTCTGTGAAGGAATTTGTATTATAGTAGGGGAAATACAAAACATCCAGAGAATTAATAGGTAGAAGGAGAATTATTTTGAATTGTCATAAGAATAGGCAATTGATTTCATGGATTAGTTAATTGGCATACCCTTTCCAAGATCAATATTATCATTTAAAGCAAAAGGTAGAAAGCAGCACAAGGGGAGATGGTATACACAAGAAACATGAACAGATGGAAAGAATGTGGATATGTGAAAAAAGGATTTCTGTTTTTAGGTCAGTTACATATGTAAGGATAAAGAAGTTTCAAATTACTCCAGAAGGAAAGGGGAAAGGAGAGAATAAGAAATTATATTGCATCTACAATACAGCATCTTATGTTAAATATTTTACAAATATCTTATTTAAATATTTTTAAATGATCTAAAAACTACTCAGCTCCAGAGCAGGAGAAAGCTGAGGGTTTTTTTCCCCAGGAATAAGGGCATAGAGTGTTTTCTTGTTGTCTAATAGAAAGAGCACTGACCTAGGTGAGAAGAAGCAGGGCAACAGTGATGGAAAGGTAGATAGCAAGATAATTGCCCCAGATGAGAATCATTCATAATTCTTTCCCTAAGCATTCTTTCACGCAATCAAATTCAATATGTTAAACTTTTAAATTTCTCCTCTCTGTGGTAATTGCATCTCATTCTAGATGTATGGTGAGCCAAGATATTCAACCTTTTCCTCATATTTACTAGTGGTTTATATATGAGTAGGTCATAACATATTTTTTATCATTTGCTTAGCTATTTTGTCCCATTAAACATATTTCATGGCTCAGCTGATGGATTTTGTAACTTACTAGGTCCAATATGATTTGTCATTCAGTGATTGACCTTCTGATGTTTTTCTCCATATTTTCCACCAGTTTTTGGACTTCTTTGATCAACCTTTCTTTCCCTCTTTTCAATTTTCTTTTGTATGTTGTCTTCCCTGTTATATTATAAATTGCTTGAAAAATTGCTTTATTCCCAATGCTTAGCATGTAGTTGGGAATATAGTAGGTACTTAGTAAATATTTCTTGATTGATTAATGAATTATCCATCTCAATCTCATTAACTATTATTCATATGAATTAACAGGAATAAATTTGCAAATTGGCAAAACAAATAATTCTGTTTATATTTAAAAAGCACTCCCTTTTTTTGGCAAGGTGATTATGCATATTAGAAACAAAGTGACAAAATGAAGAAACCCATTTGGACATACATTAGATGTACTTTGGAGAAAAAAATTGTTTTACCACCGTACATAACAAGGTATATTTTCAGGGAAAAAAATTTGTTTGACATTAAAATCAACAGAATTAAAAATATATTACATGAAAATGCATAACATGTTTAATAATGTACTTTAGATGGGAAATGCAGAGGCATTTTTCCAATCTCCTTCATGGAAAATGTCTTAACTAACCAAGCACTTAAGTACTTATATGAATAACATATACTTCAATTTCAGACACTCTTTGTGGTTAAATAAAATCAAAAACAAAAGCTAACAGTTTTAGAGAGTTTATAATGAGATAACAGTGGGATGCTAAAAAACAAAGATAAATGAATCAGCATACTGATGAATCAATCATATATATGAACTGTATTTCATTATAAGGAGCTTCTGATGTGTGAAGTCATATCATCAGACAAGAGCTGTATTACCCTGAGAGAATCACTTAATTTTTGAGTCATAATTGCTCATCTATAAATGAATGGATTTGGGCTTGATTATCTCTAAAGTCCTATCCAGATCTAAATCCAAGAACATATGATCATAATCTGTGTGTACCTTAGTACTAAAGAAGTCTTAAGGACAAGCCTAAGACATGCAGAATTAGATGATTTGTCTGAAGTCATTCAGCTAGTAAGCATGAGAGGCAGAATTGAAACTAGGATTTCCTGACCACAAATGAATCCTAGATCTCTTAGATAAGAGCAGTTCCAAAACCTATGATTTCAAGAAGTCTTGTCATTGGATTTTGGTGTTGTCTAGACATATACTATGTCAGGCAACAATTTCCAAAATTTTTAAGAAGTTAAAGAAGAAAGAAAATGTGATTTCAACTACAATTCTCAGGAAAATGTATGTATGTATGTATATATTCATGTATATATATATGTATATAAAAGTTTCCACTTACATGAAAAAACATTTTAACTTTTTTTAAAAATTCTAAGTCCTAAGTTGCTTCACTCTCTCTCACCTATTTCCTCTCAAACAATTGGATACAGATTATTCATGTGCAATTATCCAAAACTTATTTCCCTATAAATACTGTTGTGAAAGAAATAAAATCCCCAATTCATAAATTATCAAAGGATAAGAACAGTTTTCAAATGAAGAAATTAAAGATATATATAAATATAGATATGAAAAAATGCTCCAAATCACTATTTATTAGAGAAATTCAAATTAAAACAACAGTAATGTGTCATTTCACACCTATTAGATTAGCCCAGATGAGGAAAAGGGGACATGATCAATGTTGGAGAAGTTGTGGGAGGACCGAGATATTGATGCATTGCTAGTGGAGTCATGAATGGATCCAACCTTTCTGAAGAGCAATGTGGAACTATGCCTAAAGTACAATAAAATTGCTCATACCCTTTTCTCAGCAACTGCAATTCTAGAACTATATCAAGAAGAAATTGTAAAAAATGGAAAAAAGTCTCACATGTTCCAAAATATTCATAGCAGCCCCTTTTGTAGTGTTAAAGAATTGGAAATTGAGGGGATGCCCATCAATTGAGGGATGGCTAAACAAGTTATGGTACAGGAATACTATGGAATATTAATATTCTATAAGGAACCATAAATGGTCAGCTCTAGAAAAGCATGGAATGACTTACAGGATCTGATGCTGAGCAAAGGGTGTAGAGCCAAGAGAATAATTTACACAGCAACATTATGAGATGAGCAAGCTTGATGGAAGCAACTGCTCTCGACAGTCCAGAGAGCTAGGACGACCGTATTTGACATTATGGTCTATATTATTCCCCAACCAAAGGAAAAAAAACAACAACAACAACAAAATACACAGAAAAAAACACCCCTACCAAATCTGATGAACACTTTATAAAACTTATCTTTTAAGAATCTCTTTCCCTTAATGCTAATTCCTCATGCCCCAAACTACTAATTTGTAATTATGTTTAACAAATTCATTCTATAGCTTGCAACTTTGCTAAAATTATTATTTCAGTTAGGTTTTTAGTTGATTCTCTAGGATGCTTTGAGTATACCATCTGCCAAGAGAAATAATCTTGTTTTCTCATTGTCTAGCCTAATTCTTTCAATTTCTTTTCCTTCTCCTATTGCTATAGGTTTATAACATTATATTGAATAAAGGAGATGATTAGGGGCATCCTTGCTTGATTCTTATAGATAATACTTGCTAATAGTTTTAGAAAAATACTATTTATCATTTTTAAGGAAAGCTCCATTTATTACAATATTCTCTGCTGTTTTGAATAGGAATAAAGGTGATCTTTTATCAAAAGCATTTTCTGCAGCTGATGAGATAACCTATGATTTGTATAAATTTTGTTGTTAATAAGTTGCTTTTCTGTTAATTACCCAGTCATCTATTCCTAAAGTAAATTGCACCTAGTTATAGAGCATGATAATTTGGACATAATGCTATAACCTCCTTGCTAATATTTATTTAATTTTTGCAATGATATTTATTATACAAATTGCTCTACATTTATCTTTTTTTATTTTTATTCTTCCTGGTTTGGTATCAGCATAATATTTTTTTTCTATAAAAGAAGTTGATAGGATTCCCCCAATAAATTTTATATAGTATTGTGATTAGTTATTCTTTAAAAGTTTGGTAGAATTAACTTGTGATTCCATCTGATTCAGGTATTTTTTTCTCATGGAGTTCATTGATGGATTGTTTAATTTCTTTGTTCTAATATGGAAGATCCAGGAAACTGAAGCATGCCCCTGGAGTCACCCAGCAAGAGCTTCCAGGCAGTTGTGCCCTGAGTACTCAGCCCACCAAATGTAAGGGAGGGGATGGAGGTAGACTGCTGAGGTCTGTCCTCTGTCCCTGGAACAGGACTCTGGGGCTTTGACTACATTCAGACCCTAGTTACAGTCTAGGCTCCCCATAGAGCAGGGACCCCGACCTCCACAGCCCTGTGGCAAAGGGGTAAGCTTGTGATCATTCACAGACCAGGACAGCAGTCAGAAGCTCATACACTGAGGTCCTTGTGTGGGTGTCCCAATAATACAAAAAAGCTCAGGAAGCACCCCAAACCAGGCACAGGGTGGGGAAATGAGCAAAGAGAGAAAAAGGAACCTGACCATAGAGCAAACAGAGAAAAAGGAACCTGACCATAGACAATTACTTTGGTCCTGTGGAGCACCAAAATACTCAATCTGAAGATGAAAAAGTCCAAACTTCTGCATCTAAAAACTCTAAGAAATATAGAATTTGGTCTCAGGTGATAATAGAACTCAAAAAAGATTTTGAAAATCAAGTAAGGGAGATCGAAGAAAAATTTGGAAAAGAAATGAGAGAGATGCAGGAAAAACATGAAAATGAAGTCAGCAGCTTAGTGAAGGCAATCCAAAAAAAAATGCTGAGGAAGAAAACATGTTAAAAACCAGCTTATGTCAAACGGATAAAATGTTTAAAAAGTTATTGAGGAGGGTGGCTAGGTGGCGCAGTGGATAAAGCGCCAGCCCTGGAGTCAGGAGTACCTGGGTTCAAATCTGGTCTCAGACAATAATTACCTAGCTGTGTAGCCTTGGGCAAGCCACTTAACCCCATTGCCTAGCAAAAACCTAAAAAAAAATAAAGCAAAAAGCAAAAAAATTTATTGAGGAAAAGAATGCTTTAAAAGGCAGAACTGGCAAGATGGAAAAGCAGATAAGAAAGCTCTCTGAGGAAAACAAATCCTTCAGATATAGAATAGAGCTAAAAGAACCTGATAATTTTGCTAGAAATCAAGACACAGCACTTCAATACCAAAAGGATGAAAAAATAGAAGAAAATGTGAAATATCTCATTGAAAAAAAATTGATCGGGAAAATAGATTCAGAAAAGATAACTTAAAAATTATTGGACTACCTGAAAGTCATGATCAAGAAAAGAACCTTGAACTCATGTTTAAAGAATTCCTACAGGAATATTGCCCTGATATCCTAGAAGCACAGGGTTAAATAGAAATAGAAAGAATCCACTGATCTCCCCCAGAAAGAGATCCAAAAAAGCACCTAGACTATTACAACCAAGTTCCAGAACTCCCAAGTCAAAGAGAAAATATTACAAACAGCCAGAAGGCCACAATTCAAATATTGTGGAACTGCAGTCAGAATCATACAAGACTTAGCAAAAACTACGTTAAGGGCTCCTAGGGCTTGGCATATAATACCCAGGAAGGCAAAACAGCTTGGAATGCAAATGAGAATCAACTACCCATCAAAACTGAACATCCTTTTTCCTGGGAAAAGATGAACTTTCAATGAAACAGGGGAATTTCAAATGTTCCAGGTGAAATGACCAGAGCTAAACAGAAAGTTTCCCCTTCAAGTACAGGATTCAGGTAAAGCATAGAGAGTGGAGAAGAAGGGTAAATTATGAGGGACTTAATGATGATGAACTGCAAGTATTCCTGCATGGAAAGATGATATTGATAATACTCATATGAAACTTCTCATTTTATAGAGCAGGTAGAAGTAGCTTTTATAGATGAAGTACAAGAGCGAGCTGAATTTGAAGATATAATATATTGTAAAATGGAGTCAATGGGTGAAAGGGAAATTTACTGTAAGAGAAAGGAGAGGTAAATTGGGCTAAGATATTTCATATAATAGATATTTCATGTAATTTTTTCAATGGTATGGAAGGGAGATAGGTGAGGGGGAAGAAGGGAGCCTTCATTCTCATCAGCAATGGCTCAGAGAGGAAACAACATACACACTCAAAAGGGTATAGACATCTAGAGGAAAAAGGAGAAAAGGGGGATGGGGAAGGGGGTTGTGGGTGATAGAGGAGAGGGTAGATCATAGGAGAGGAAAGTTAGAAATAACTAATTTTCTTTCTTACTTTTTTGCAATATGCTGGGATTGGGTGGCCTGTCCAGGACCATGGGGCCAGGTGGTTTTTGTGTCTCTGGGTTGGGATTTGGACTTGGGGCCTCTTGGCCACAGGGCTGGTGCTCTGTCTGCTGTGACACTTGGCTGCCCCACAGCACATTTTTGAAGAGGGACAGAGTGAAAAGACAGAGAAAAATATAATAGATGGCAGTGGGGAGGAATGGATAGAGGGAATTACAATCAGCAATAGCAACTATGGAAAAATATGGAAGCAACTTCTATGATGGACTTTTGATAAAGAATGTGATCCACCCGAGAGAGAGCTGACGGTATCAGAACACAGACTGAAACACATTTTTTCCTTTTCCTTTTCCTTTATTTCTCATGAGGTTCTATATTTTTGTGGGGGAGAGGAATTATGTTTACTCTTAAACAAGAATATTTTAATAATGTACAAATAAAAAATAAATAAAATCTTTATACAAAGACTTTTAGAATTGTTCTTGATCACTAAATTATTTTGGAGGAGCCAAATCTATCCTAGTTGACCAACACACAACATTGCTCTTAGTGTGTTCAATGTTCTCCTGGTTCTGATTACTTCACTAAGTATTAGTACATTCAAATCTTTCCAGACTTTTCTGATTATTTGTTTGTAAATAAAATCTTCTAGTTTTATTTATTAGTTTAATGAATTTCATGCTTTGAATTTTATTAATCTCTCTTTTGATTTTAAGAATTTCCAGTTTTGTATATTATTCAATATTTTTAAGTGGTTATTTCTAGTTTTTTAGTTATGTGCTAAAATCATTGATCTGCTGTCTCTCTGTTTTGTTGATCTATGCATATAGAAATAGGAATTTCTTCTAAGAACTCTTTTGGTTACATATCATGAATTATGGAGATTTTTGTCATTGTTTCTTTCTATAATTTATTCTTTTATTGTATATTATTTTCCCCAATTGCATATAAATCATTTCCTAACATTCATTTAAAAATTAACTTCAAGATACTCTCCTTCGACTTCTTATATTGCTCCCTTTGATATAGGTTATACTTATGAATTCCTCAAAGCATATTTCCATATTGATTAAATTGTGAAAGTAAATGCAGATCAAAAAATCCTTCAAAGAAATAAGCAAGAGTTTAAAAAAACATTTTTGATCTGCATTCATACTTCATCAGCACTTTCTTTGCAGGGGGATGGCATTTTTCATTTTAAGTTCTTTAAAACTGTTTTGGATGTTGCTGAGAATACTAAATTTTTTCATAGTTGATCATCATACAATATTGCTATAATTATAAAATGTTTTCTAGACTCTACTCATTTCACTATGTATCAATTCATGCCTATGTTTTCATGATTTTTTTATGAAAGCATCCAACTCATCATGGCGGCAAAATAATACATCAACATTATTGACAACAGTTTCAAAGTGATGGGAATCTCTTCAATTTCCAATTATTTGCCATCATAAAAAGAACATCTAAGATACTGTTGTAACTATAGACCATTTGTAAAAGTATTGCTGGGGAAAAGGGTATGCAGAGTTGTATAGCCCTTGGTTTCTAGTTTCGAATTGTTTTCCAGGATGATTAAGTCAGTGTACAAATCCACTAACATTATACTATTGTTTCAATGTTATCACAGGATCTTCAACATTTATCATTTTCCTTTACTTTTGTATTAGCTGATCGGACAGGTGTGATGTTTTTCCTTAGTTGTTTCAATTTGAATTTCTCTAATTAATGGTGTTTTAGAGCATATAACTATAGATAGCTTTGAATTCATCTATAATTTTCTTTTAATGTCACCACCAATTATTAAGAACATAATAGCTCTGTTTCAAAAAAAATTATTGTTTCCTATATATTTGAGAAATGAGACCATTATCCGTTGAACGATTTTTCTCACAATTTTATTCTTTCCCTCCAATTTATTGAGCCCACTCTTTATCTCACCCTATTCATCCTCAAAAGCGTTTTGCTTCTGATAATATATATATATAAAATATATGTATATATATATATATATATATATATATATATATATTTCTATACCCAAATGAATGTATATGTTATTACCTCCTTGAGTCAACTCCAATGAGAGCAAGATTTGAGCTCTCTACCCACCTTCTTCATGTAGCTGTCCACTATGGTCACACACTCTGGTTGACCACTCTTCATCCTTTCCTTGGAATGTTCATCCAGTATTTGCTTGGACTATGGAAAAGGACTCTGCACTCAGCGCTAAGCACTCACTTAATCTCCTCCTGACAACTTGTCTGGAAGTTTTATTATCTGTGGATACTAGAAATCTAGAAGCTCCTTATGTTGATTCAGTCATCTCCCCCTCTCCCCCCCCCCCTTCCAGGTTTGCTGCTAAACACACTCATTCTTTATTATTAAATTATTTGGTTTCCAGCAATTTTTCACTTATCTTTCTGTGGTTCTTTATTGAATGTGGGCTTCATTGCATGATGATCCAAAAGGGATTATTTCAAATTTTCTGCATTGGAATGTGAGCTTTTCATATCCTAAGATATGGCTAACTTTTTGTGAAGCTATGTTGCTTGGTTGTTGTGCTTCATGCTCAAAGAGGAATATAAAAATATTGATGACAGGTGTCATGTTTGGATGAGGAAGAGAAATATATTCCTTTCTATTTCATTCATTTTCTTTTTTTAATTCCCATTCATTTTCATCAATGTCTTATCAAATGTAACTTTTCAAAAATTGTATTCATCTCCTTTATTTTTTTTCTTGTTTATTTTTTATTAGAATTATCAAATTCTAAAAAGAAAACTTGGGGTTCCACACTAGTTTGGTTTTACTGTCTGTTATCTCTTGTAACTCCATTAACAATTTGAATGAAATGCCTTTAGGTGCATATATGATTAATATTAATATTATTTCATTTCTATACTATCTTTTAGTTCCATGTAGTTTATTGGTTTATCTCACTTAATTAGATCTATTTTTGCTTTTCCTTTGTTCTGAATGAAAAGACAAGTCCAAATTTTGCCAGATTAAATGTATTTCATAGATAAAAATTCTGCCACTTATTCAGATTTTGTAGAATATATCCTTGAATTCTCCCCACCCCCTAAAATAGTGACAATTACATTCTATAAACAATGGCAGGAGGCAGAGCTAAGATGGCAACAAGAGAGGATCCTGTCTTAGGTGCTCTTTCATAAATCTTTGAAACTAAGGACTTTAAATATATGAGAGATGGAACCCACAGAGGGACCCAGTGAGGCAGTTCTCCTACTCAAGGTAACCTGGAAAAGAGCAGAAAGGCTCTGCTCCCTGGGGTTGGAGGGGCGGCCCACCAGAGGGAAAGAACTTCAACCTCCTGGAGCCCTCAGGGCACACAGCAAGCAGTGCTGCCTTCCAGATCCAGGAAACATAAGCAGGCTGAGCCAGTAAGCAGGAGCCCCCAGGGCATGAGCCCATTGAACTGAAGGAGGGAATTGAAAAGACAGACACTGCAGAGCTCTGTCCTCTGCCCCTGGAACAGGACTCTGGGGCTCTGACCACATTCAGACCCTGATCGCAGTCTAGGCCCCTCCATAGAACAGCAGGGCCCCTCCCCACCTTATCCCCCTGGCAGAGAAGGGCGCATATGGTCATTCACAGACCAGGAGGGAGCACAGAGCCTCACACACTAAGACCCTTGTGGGAGTGTCCCAAAAGCTCAGGAAGCACCCCAAAAATAGGCTTAGGCTGGGAAAATGAGCAAGCAGAGAAAAAAGAGGAACACCATTGAGAAATACATTATCTATGATCCCAAGAAGGATCAATATACTCAGTCTGAAGATGAGGAAACACAAGCTCCTGCAGCTCAAGACTCCAAGAAAAACAGAAATTGGGATCAGGTTATGACAGAGCTCAAAAAAGACTCTGAAAATCATATGAGGTAATTAGAAGAAAAACTGGGAAAAGAAATGAGAGAGATGCAGGAAAAACATGAAAATGAAGTCGGCAGCCTAGTCAAGGAAATCCAAAAAAATGCTGAAGAAAATAGCATGCTAAAAAACAGCTTAGGTCAAAGGCATAAAACAGTTCAAAAAGTTACTGAGGAGAAGAATGCTTTAAAAAAGCAAAATTGGCCAGATGGAAAAAGAGATAAGAAAACTCTGAGGAGAACAAATCCATCTGAACTCAGGGAGATTGATGAATTTACGAGAAATCAGGACTCATTACTTCAAAACCAAAAAAATGAAATTAGAAGAAAATGTGAAACATCTCATTGAAAAAAAAAATGATATGGAAAACAGATTTAGTAAAGTTAATTTAAAAAATTATTGAAATACCTGAATTTCATGATGAGGAAAAGAGCCTTGACATCATTTTCAAAGAATTACTACAAGAAAATTGCCCTGATAGCCTAGAAGCAGAGGGTAAAATAGAAATGGAGAGAATCCACTGATCCCACCTAGAAAGTGATCCCAAAAAACCAACCACCAGGAATGTAATAGCCAAGTTCCAGAACTCCCAAGTCAAAGAGAAAATATTACAAGCAGCCAGAAGGACACAATTCAAATATCATGGAGCTACAGTCAGGATCACACAGGACTTAGCAGCAACTACCTTAAAAGCTCGTAGGGCTTGGAAAATAATATACTGGAAGGCAAAAGACCTTACAATGCATCTGAGAATCAACTACTCAGCAAAAATGAATGTTCTCTTCCAGGGGAAAAAGATGGACTTTCAATAAACCAGGGGAATTTCAAATGTTCCTGTTGGAATGGACAGAGCTGAACAGAAGGTTTGATCCTCAAATATAGGACTCAGGTGAAGCATAGAGATTGGAGGAGAAGGGGAAAATATGAGGGACTTAATGATGATGATGATGAACTGGATATATTCCTGTATAGAAAAATGACACTGATAATACTCATATGAACTTTCTCAGTTAATAGAGCAGGTAGAAGGAGATTTTATAGTTGAAGCACAGGAGAAAGATGAATTTGAAGATAAAATATAGTGTAAAAATGTAGTCAATAGAAAGAAGGGAAATATAATGGGAAAAAGAAAAAGTAGAAGGGGAATAGGCCAAGATATTTCATATAATAAGGTTTTTTTCTTTATTACAATGAGCTATTGCAATGATATGAAAGGGGAAGAGAAGGGGGAATAAGGGAATCTTTGCTGTTATCAGAGGTGGCTAGGAGAGGAAACAGCATATATACTCAATGTGGTATAGGCATCTGGAGTAAGAAGGGGGGGCAGGTGGAAGGGGGGGATGTGATTGATGGAGGAGAGGATGGACCATGGGAGGAGAGTGGTCAGATATAACACATTTTCTTTTTTACTTCTTGCAAGGGGCTGGGATTGGATGGCTTGTCTGGGACCATAGGGCCAGGTGGATGCTGGGCCTAAGGGGTGGTAGGGGGGCTCTGGGCCTCTTGGCCCCAGGACCAGCAATCTGTCTGCTGTGCCACTCAGCTACCCTACAGCAGAGTCAGAGTAAAAGGAGAGAGAAAATATAGTACATGGTAGTGGAGAAATATGAAAGGAGGGAGTTGTGATTAGCAATGGCAATGGTGGGAAAATGTGGAAGTAACTTTTGTGATGGACTTATCATAAAGAATGTGATCCACCTGCGACAGGGGTGTTGGTGTTGGAACACAGACTGAAGCACATTTATTATTATTATTATTTTTTTTTGGGGGGGTGCAGGGCAAATGGGCCTGGGTGGCCTGCCTGGGGCCACATAGCAGGGTGATCGTTGGGTGTCTGAGGCCAGATTTGGACCCAGGTGCTCCTGGCTCAAGGGCCAATGTTCTGTCCACCACCCAGCTGCCCCTACTATGATTACTATTTTATTTTATTTTGCTTTTTTTTTTCTTCTTTTTTTTTGGTTTTTGCAGTGGGGTTGGGGTGGCTTGTATGTCACACGGTTGAGTGATTGTTGGGAGTATGGGGCCAGATATGGGCTCAGGTGCTCCTGGCTCTAGGGCTGGTGCTTTGTCCATTGCGCCACCTGGTCATACCTATAATTATTACTATTATTTTTTTTTAATTTTAATTTTTTTTCTCTCCCCTTTACTTTATCACTCAAGCGAGTCTATTTTTTGGGGGAGGGGGTAATTTGTTTATTCTTAAACAAGAATATTTTATTAATGTATAAAAAACATTATTTGTACAAAATGAGAATAAATAAATATTAAATATAAAAAGTAACTCCAAGTCTATGTGACAGGAAGAACTGTACTAGCGACAAAAATGCCACTTAGTAGACATGTTGATGCAATTGGGCTTAATTGAACTTTTTGAAGAGAAGTGATGAAATATACCTGTTATCCTTCCAAGGTTCATACTTGTCTTTTTCCTGAATTTCTGACCAAGTTTTCCTATGGTAAATGTCCTTTAAACTTGCTCTTTTGTTTGATTTTGTGCATTATATAGACTGGAACATTAATCTGAAATTTGGAAGGTATAGAAGAGATGAGATCTTCCTTTAGAAAAGGCTTCCCAAGCCTGGAGGGATTTGCATGAACTGATGCTGAGTGAGATGAGCAGAACCAGAAAAACTCGTACACCCTAACAGCAACATGGGGGTGATGATCAACCTTGATGGACTTGCTCATTCCATCAGTGCAACAATCAGAACAATTTTGGGCTGTCTGCAAAGGAGAGTGCCATCTGTATCCAAATAAAGAGCCGTGGAGTTTGAACAAAGTTCAAGGATTATTCCTTTTAATTTAGGAAAAAAATCAGATATCTTATTATCTGATCTTGTTATCTCTTATACGTTTTGTCTCTTCCTTAAGGATATGATTTCTTTCTTATCACACTCAATTTGGATCAATATACAATGTGGAAATAAAGTAAAGACTGACAAAAAAAAGCAATGGCATATATTTATTTGCAAGGCAGACCTTGCTTCAGGTGACAACTAGATTTTATAATGTACATTTTTCGTGACAAGATCACAATATTCACAAGTGTTTAATGTCTAAACATATGTTTGCTTATATTCACTATATCATAGGGTCCTTGAGACAAAGGGCCATATCATTTCTTTTTTTTTGGCTTTGTTTTTTGTAAAGCTTTTTGTAAGGTTAAATGACTTGACTAATGTCACACAGCTAGATAATTATGAGTCTGAATCCAAAGTTGAACTCAGGTCCTCCTGACTCTAGGGATGGTTCTCTATCCACTGTGCCACCTAGCTGCTCCCAACCATATCATTTCTTAATTTGTATCCCTCATAATCTTGTACAATGCATGGTAGACACAGACATTTTGATGTTTATTAAACTCAGTTCAATTGAAAAGTTTTCCATTGAATAAGACTTAAGAGTTTCATATTTTCTTCACAGTTTCCTGGTTGGGAGCAGCAAACCTTTAACAAAATATTAGACATATTCATAAACTCAAAGTCTACTTTTGTACTTCCATAATAGGGTAATTGGAAGCAATTGCTTCAGGATGCTATACATAAGCATGCCACCATATGACATTCAACATATGAGGTATATAAGAACAAAATAAGAACAAATATATTTTCTCAGTTTCCAGGTTTGTGCTAGTGCCCAAGGTTTATATTTAAATCTAGGAGAATATAAATTAACTAAACTGAATGATACAGTACATTTTAAAATTAAAATCCAAAGCTATTTAGGGGCTTGTAGTACCTTGTAGTGGCAGGGTTAGACTATTCAATTATTCACTTTCTGACTGGTTGTCTGTCTCTTTCCTTTGTCTCTCTCTGTCTCCATCTCCCTCCATCTCCCTGTGTCTCTCTGTCTCTCTCTAGTTCTGTCTTTGTCTCTGTCTCTCTCTGTGTCTTTATCTCTCTCTGTCTCTTCTCTTTGTCTTTATCTCTCTGTCTCTTCTCTCTCTCTGTCTCTCCCTCCTCTCCCCCCTCCATCATTGCCTTTGTCTCTATTTGTCTTTTTCTCTGTGTCTCTCATAACGGCTATGGAGAGAAATGCTTCCATGTCCTTTGTAACTTGGTACTGTTAAGTTTCTTGGCTTCAGATATTTCAGTAGGGAAGAGAAAAAGAATAGGCCCAAATTCTTTCATGATCTAACTCACTATACTTAATTTCATTTAATTTCATAAAAATGAAGTCCTACTGAGATTTCTACAGAATTTGTGGTTATTTACAGAGAAATCTGGGGTTATCATCTTGTCAGGCTATGCCTGAAAACATGTACACACACAGTATACTTGCTTATATATCCTCTATATCTTTTTCTAAGGTGATTTCAATGTATAGTAAAGATTTCAATTCCCAAGGCACTATGCCTCTTAAAAATAATATTACTTAAAATTAGAATAGAAAGTTAATCCTGTGCATACCACTCCCTTTAAAATTAACATTGGCAGACTACCATCCTTTCCTCTTGTGACTATTTTAAATACTTATTTTTATTTGTCTTTCATGCCCAGTATATCATAAAATACATGGGGATGGACACATAATCAAAATGATAAAAGCCTGAATATTTTATCTGTCCTCAGGATCGCTCTAAACTTATAAAAATAAAAAAAAATTAAAGTCAAAAGAATCACATCTATCTCTAGAGATAGCTAAGTGAGGAAAAATATTTAAAAAGGAAGAACCTGAAGACTTAACAAGAGACAAGGTAATTTCTAACCCCTAAAGTGTTCATTTATTTCTCTCTCTCATATCTCCCACACTTTTTCAAGTCAACACTTAACCTGCAAGACTTACAGCAATTTCTTTGTTGCTTCTGTTATCACTGCCAGAAGTGACTTTTTTCCCCAGAAATTACTCTATGCATCAAATAAGCCTGATGAAGAAGGGATTTTCATTTTTTTGAGAAGCTAAAACAGCTTTTCTTTCTAGCCTTTGGAATTGGAATATTCATCAATGAAGATGAAGGAGACAGAAAATAAGCAACTGGGAGAAAGAAGGGGAAAGACTAAGATTACCAGTGATCTCAGAGATTGAATAAAACACACTTTAAAAATTAGAATACAATAAATCAAATTATGAGAGTAGATAACAACAGAAATAAATGTGACCCTCAGTATATCTAAAGTATCTTTCTATCTGTAAATACAAGGTAAGGGAATTTGAATCAACATCTGACCAAGGAGAGAGCCCTAGGATTTCATAATAAAAAATAGAACCAACATATTTCACAAGAAAAATGAAACATCCAAAAGAATTTCAGGCCAGCAGAAATAATTGGTAGAAGTTTACAAAATTTTAATGGAAGGTTTTGAGTCTCTCCAAAGAAACAAAGAGAGAACAACTAATTTGAAATACAAATAAGTGAAAGGAAATATGATTAAAAAAAAGAAGTAAAAGAAATAACTTAATAGTTCTTCTCTATGCAATCAATATATTGATCTTGAAAACAGAATTTTCAGAAAAAAATATAAGGATTATAGGGCAAATAGAAAAATTTAAATCAAAAAATACTATTTCAAAGAAATAATTAATAACTGTATAGAATTAATGAACTTAAACTGAGAATCTTAAGAATGCATGTATCACTCCAGAGGAAAGAAATGTAGAGCATTTGAAGGTAACTTCATCTAATAGTTGCATATATAATGATAGTGTTGATTCAAACACTGTGTTTGTATATGAAATTTATGTATAAATTTGTATGATCTATAACACAGATATACATGTAGTATATACATACATATAATATGCAAGTTGTGTCCCACGATGTGTATGCATTTACATGCATATAAAATTTGTTGTTATTCAATAGCTTCAGTCATGTTTTTGTAACCCCCATTTGGGTTTTTTTTTTTGAAAGATAGTGATGGTATTTGCTGTTTCTTTCTCAAGTTCATTTTACATATTAAAAAATCTAAAGCAAACAGGATTAGGTGACTTGCCCAGTGTCACAAAATTAAGTGCCTGAGGCCAGCTTTGATTACAGATTGATGAGTTTTCCTGACTTCAAGTTCAGTATAAACACTTACACATTCATATCTTATATTCATGTATATATGTGCATATCTTTATGGACATATGTTTAAAATATGTATACACAAACACATATAATTTCACTTGGTGATATCATCACTTCACATGGATTGAATTATTATATCTATTGTGGTAACTCTCTAATCTTGTATGAGCGGTGAGCATCTTAAATGCAATATGACTGAAACTGAGCTTTATTTTTCCCAACAAACCCTTTCCTTTTCTTAACCTCTCTACTACTGTTGAGAATACCACCAACATTCCAATCACCCAGAGATACAACAACCCAGATGCCATTCTTTTCTCTTAGTACTGTATCCCTTTCTCTCAATCCCTATAATTAATCTTTTCCCAAGACTCACCGGTTTTGCTATAATGACATATATATGCATATATGCATATATGCATATATCCATATATCTCTAGCTATCTTTCACATTCTCTTCTATGACCCCTCTACTACTCTGTTGCCCTAATCATCTCACACCAAGAATATTGCAATAGACTCTTGTTTGATTACCTTTCCAAAAGTCTCTACCTCTCCAATCTGTCCTCTACTCAGCTATCACTGAACTTGTATTGTAGCCCTTACCTTGTAAATACTCACCACCTCACTCCCAATTTATGATACAGTATATAGAGTACTGGACCTGAAATATGGAAAATTTGTATTTGAATCCAACCTCAGATACTTATTAGGTGCATCACTGGCACATTATTTGACCTCTGTCAGCCCTGGTGTCCTCATGTGCAAAATAGGGGAAATAAAAGCACCCACCTCACATGGTTGTTGTGAAAATCAAATGAGATCTTATTTTAGAGTACTTAATATGGTATCTGATACATAGTAGATACCTATTGAATTCTGATTCTTTTATTTCTATCCCACTCAATAAAAACCAGGGACTCTTTCTCACCTCCATGATCAAATATAAAATCCTTTGTTTGATATTCAAACTCCTTCATTACTTTCCACTCCCCAAAACACACACACACACACACACACACACACACACACACACACACACACACACACACACACACACACACACACACACACACACACACTTTTCCATTTTTTCTTTCATCTTATCATTTACATGCGCTCTAAGTTGATTTTGATCTTCACATAAGAATTTTCATCAATTGACTCAGGAATTTTTACTGGTTTTCTCCATGTATTGACTGAGGCAGAGTCATGTCTGCCTCCTTGTTTCCCTGAATTGTTTGAGGTCCTCTCTTTAATCTCAGTTTCTGTAATAAGTTTTTCTAATACGCTTAATTGTAACATCTCTCTCACTTGATTATTTCTAATTTATCCTTTATAATTATTTTTTATACATAATTGCTTACATTTTCTCTCCTCATTAGACTGTAAGCACCTTGAGGACAGGGATTATGTTTTGCCTTTATATCATGGTTAGTTACCACAATGACTGACACATATCTAGGATGATTAAAATGTTTTTAACTGATATATAATGATGTACATGCATTATTGTGTGTATAAATTTATATAATATATATATTATATTTTCTTGAGAGAAAGAGAGAGAGAGAGAGAGAGAGAGAGAGAGAGAGAGAGAGAGAGAGAGAGAGAGAGAGAGGTGCATATTGACAAGGAAAATCACAAATCAACATTAGCTGTGTTTAATTTTGCTTCTTTTTAAATTTGTTCAACATTTCTCAATTATATTTTATATATTTTACCAGCAGTCATATAGCATTATGCTACAAATCACAATTCTATGATATAAACATTATTCACATTTTGATGGTGCTTACTTGTTCATATTAAAGTAAAGAATGTACATAATAATAGTTTTAGTATATCTATATCTATATCTATATCTATATCTATATATGGTATTTGCATGGTTCTTTAAAGTAAGTGGAATGTTTTATATGTTATTCTATATTGATCCACACAATGAGCCTGAGAGAGAAAAAGTGATTTGTCCAACGTCACCTAGCTTGTAAGTATCTCAAATGACATTTTAACTCAGGTCTTACTGACTTTGTGCCATCCAGATGACCTCAAAGTTAGTTATTATTATCATATTTGCTTTGACAGATGGAGGCTCTGATTAAAGCCTGGTGCTTTCCACTTACAAAACAGGAGGACAGAGGCAAGGCTTACATTGTATAAAAAAGTTTGGGGAAAATGGTATGAACACCATTGGAAATCATGTTTACACTTATCATTTGCCTGATTTTAATGTTTGCAACTGTCCTCCTAACAACTCTTTGACATAAGCAATCAATGAGTGGTTACCTCAGTTTTACAGATAAAGACAATGGGTTTAGAGAACAAAGCTTGTACATACCTACAATTTCCACATTGGAAATTGAATATGACAACCTTAGCAAAGCAGAGGGGCAGAAGTGAATTGAAGATGCACGCATCCTCAAATCAGTTTTCTGAAGACAGGGAAATCACATCATTCAGATTGCCTGGATAGTCCTTGACAGGAGGATCTGAAGGTATATGATAAACTCAGTCTTCTAAAGAGCAATAAGGTCCTAGAGAGGGTAAGGCTCTTGAAACGAATGGAATCATTTTATCAAGTATCCTACTACTCCATTATCATGTCTAGGTAGATTTCAGTTCTGCAAAATTTATCCTATCCCTAAAAACCTGTTTCTCATAATTTCTCCCAGAACTTTTCTTCCAAGGAGATAAAATTTTGTAATAAAAATGAATGTTTCTGTACCATAACAGGCTGAACCAATGAAATCATCTTCAATCTCTCATCCTCTATCAGATATGAAAAATGTTCTAAGTATCTAGTCTAAGGGAATGTTCTTAATCATTTGAATTAGGTGCTAACGGGCAGATCCATATCGAATAGAAAGTTGTAATATAAATCTGTGACTCAATTCCTTGTAAGTTAACAAGTCCCTTCAGATTAATAACCTATATAAAAATAAAAATTCATCATTAATGCAATATATTATTCTTGACTAATGAACTTTCTTTACTCCCGCAGTTTAAAATCACAGCTCTATGAAATGTAATGGGCTGTCTATGCAGGTAATTATTTCCCCTTCATTGAAGGTCTTCAAAAGAAATGCTGGAAAGCTACCAGCTATTCAGCATATAGACTGGAAGAATGTATTGAGTGTTCAGGGGAATTAATTAGTCCCTCTGGTGTAGGTAAGGGCTTGCTGAGTCCTTTTTGGACTTTTCATCTACTTTTGATTCACCAACTCTCACTTGTGTTTCCAAGAAGTTATAACACACAGATTCTCCACATCTGTGTAAAATATTTAAGCAGATCAGTTAAGACAGGTTGTCAGTCCTCAAACCAACCCTGAGTTAGAGAGATATCTACTCACAAACAAGTGAAGATTTTCTCCAGTGGAACGGGCCAATGAGAACAATTTGTTCCAATTATCATGAAGGCTGCTGAAATATGTGCTGTGGAATTTTTGGAACTTGGTCAGACATTAGAGATTCCAAAGTAATCTACTGCATGTCAGACCATTACCAATCATTCTGAATTTTGTCTTGTCATTGGACTTTACTTAGTTATGAAGAGAGAATGAGACTGATGATGTTATACAAATCTGAGCCACTTAAATTCTACCACAATCTCCCCAAAGCCATTCCTCAATATTTGTAGGGACTGGTCTTCCAAACCTAGTTATTCAAGTTAATTCCCTTGGCTCTGTCTCATCTTCTTTCCCTTCACATCAGTTTGTTCCAATGATGAGTCACTTTAACTGCTTGTCATATTCTACCCTTGAATACCTTACCCCATTTCTAATTGCCACTCATGTCTTGCTAAGACTGATATCCTTATCATATTCTTTCTAAACTTTTCCTAAAATGCTATTAAGAACATTTGGTAAATCAAATGACTATGCTGCCTGGATCTATTACCAATGTGTGTTATCTAATCTCTACTGGACTCATGCTGTTACATATAACTAGTTTTATTCTTCCATAAGTGACTCTCCATGACACCTCCTTATGAAAGGGACAGAATGGTATTTTTATGAATGTGAATTTTAATATGAATATATTCATATGGAATATGAATTAGAAAAAGAAATGATTTCTTGAAAAAGATCAATTAGGAGATTATTACTTGAATCCATGTGAGAAGAAATAGGAATCTGAATTAGTTCTTTAGTGGTTTGATAAGAGAAAAATGTTTGAAGGATAGATTAAAGAGATGTAGGTACAATAGGATTGATAGCCTTTGGCAAGTGATTAGATATGGGGGTTCAAGATAAGAGAAAAGAAGAGGGTGACCTGCAGGCTTTTAATTTGGATAGAAGACAGGAGAATAATGATATCTATTTGTAATAGGTTAGGTTTAAAGGTGTATATTATTGTACATACAGAGGTGACCTTGGAGTTAGAATAAAGTTGAGATGGAATTTATTGACTGTGTGACCCTGGACATATTACTTTGCCTCTTAATGCTCCCATTAACTGTGTAATATTATTTGTTTCCTAAAAAACATTCTTGCATGAATTTTAAAAATAATAATTTCTTTACCAGGAAAATAATTTTTTCCTAAATTACAAATAAACAATTACCTTTTTTTTTTAAATTGAGAAAGCAAGCAATCTAACATAGATTATAATGTGTGCTCATGAAAAGCACATTTCCATGTAAGTCATTCTGTTAAAGAACTGCATATAGGTATATTTACGAGTTTGATTCCATTAAACCACATGAATTTTGAAATTTTTTTTCAAAACTAATGTTTATGAAATAGTTTTACATAAATTAACCTTTAAACATATCAATTAACCTTTCAACACATCATATCTTCCTAAGTCTGCCCAATGGTTTGAATTTTTTTCATTGTTTGCCTACAGCTATTACAAAAATATTAAAATATTTAGACTGAACTCAGATATATTTAAAAAACAGAATTGAACTTTTCTTTCTCTTAATTAGGGCATTGCCAAGTATTTACTAATGAGAATTAATAAGTTGTAAAATGGATGAGTACATTGAAGTGGTGCCTCTTTTCAAGACTGATTAAAGGTAAATTATTGCTGAGTTTTCTGGGTTGGGAAACAACTGGGAATCATTCATCAACAAATACACATTAATTGAAAACCTACAGGTAATATGCCTGTATGCCAGTAGTATTCATCCCTGGAGACTGTAAAACAGTGAAGGACTCAAAAATGCAGACACTGAGAAGGAAAGCTTTTCTGACAATTGCGAAGTTTTGAAAAACAACTTTATTTTGCACTGATCACTGTATCAACACTAAATAGACTAAAGTTTAATCTGAAATTTATTCCAGTTTGTCTTTCAGTGCTTCACTAATATCAAGGGTTTGAAATTTCTGACCCATCCCCCTTCACCCCAATTTATATTGATCTTAGCCAGGGAAAAGTTTTCAATTATTCCCTCAAAGTTTTATGGGAAAATAAGAAATGAGAAATGATTAAAAATTGTCAGAAAAATAATCAGTAATAGGCCAAGAGTTATTATAATAAGTGAAATATAAGAATCCTGTCAGCATTTTGGTATGAACTCAATGATAATTCAACCTATGTGATATCTTCAAACCGCAATCAAAATCTTCATACTTCATGGGTAATGATTGTGGGTGGCCCACTTCCCTTTTACATTTGTCATAACAATATGTACAGTCTTTGTCAGTTTATTCTTCCAAAGTAGAATTTGAGTTACAATAATTCCAGGTTTTGCTCTCTAATCTCCCTTTTCTGACTCCAGTTTCAGGAGATCTTTCTCTTCCAGTTTTTATGAATATGTTCTTTTAAGTTTTGTCAATGTGGAATAATCAGAGGTTACCATATCCTAATAAATTGATCTTTATCCTAATTTTGATCCATGGATTTTGCCATATTGACAAGTCTCTGCGTTTTACTGTTTGAAAGTTTTTGATTCAAGCACCAATTTTAGTATTCTTTCTTCCTCAGTAGAGGTTTATTGACAAGTTTATGACTACAAGTTTTTCCCTATACTAGGGAGCTAAAACTGAAATGTCACTGAACAATATTTTGTCTGGACAACTCATGTTTCTAAAATCAAATTTTGGGCCTAAAATCAAGAAGTTTAAATCCAGCATCACACCCCTAGTAGCTGTGGGACTCTGGGAAAGTTAACTAACCTCTATGCCTCAGTTTCCTTAACTGTACAATAAGGGTACTGTGGGGAATAAATGAGATGATATTCTTAAAACACTTAGAAAAATAGCTGACAAAATATAGGTGTTTAGTAAATGCTTCTTTTATCCCATCTGTCTTTTAAAGGAACATCAAAGGCTAGAAGGATAATTGTTTTTCTTCTGCTTTCTCCCTAAGTACTCAAAATCCCAATTGTGTTTTGAGTAATTGTTGACTGATTGTTAACCTTTATGCCATCAAGGGCAGGAGAGAAGAGAAATAATTCATTTGCCTATGGTGTCATGCGTTTGAAAAGATTCAAATTTATATGAATAAGAACCAGTCTCAAATGATAAATGGTTTAAGGATATGAATAGTCAATTCTCAATAGAAGAAACTCAGACCCTCTGTATCCATGTGAATAAATGCTCTAAAGATTGATTAGAGAAATGAAAATTGAACAATTTTAAAATTTCACCTTACACCCACCAGAGTGTCAAAGAGTACAAAAGATGAAAATTGTAAGCATTGGAGAAATTATAGTAAAATAGGCACATTGGTAAACTATGAATTGCTACAATGATTCTGGCAAGTAACTTGAAATTATTTACAAAAACTTAAAAATTATCTGTGCTTTGATTTAGCTATACCACTGGTACAATGATAAACAAAACTAACAAAATCTTATATGTGCAAATGAAATTTATAACAATTATCTTTGTAGTATATATAGCTCGAAAGCAGTTAATACCACTAAATAGACATGTAAATTAACTGAATGACAGATGTGGTGACAAAAAACTGGAAAATAAGGGTACATTCAACATATAAGCAATGGCTGGATAAACTGTGATATATGAATCTGAAAGTATATAATTGTTCTCTAAGAAAAAAGGAAAATAGAATGCACAAAATATATGGTAGGATAGTAGAAAGGAATGTAGAGCTTTCCCAGATTGTCAAGAGAAACAGACAAAACAGACTAACAACAATAATAACAATAACAAACATGAACAAAAATGTCTCTAAATGGATCCAGGAAATTTACTACATTGAATTCTCAAGGGAAAAATGTTAAAAAGTGTCAACAAAACTATTTCCTTGTAAAATGCCTTAACCACCTTTTTAAAAGAAAAGATATTTTTTATTGGAAGAAGTATCTCTGTGCAATTATAATTTTTAAAGAATCTAAATGTTTTATTTAATTTATTTTCCTAGAATTGCTTTTCCTAGTACACACAACCATAGTTTTCACCTATCATTTTCTTGCAAGGTTTTTAGTTTTAAATTTTGCCTCCTCCCTCTTTTCCCTCTCCCCCTCCCTTTGACAGAAAGAAATGCAATATCGACTACATGAATTACCATGTTAAACATAGATCCATACTGATAATGTTGTGAAAGAAGAATCCAATGCAAGGGAATAAAAAAAATATAGAGGAAAAAATACATAATACATGAGACAACTTTTGAAGATTGAAGATACTAAGCTTTTGTCTTCATTTAAATTCCACAGTTCCTTCTCTGGATATGGATGATGTTTTGAATCAGAAGTTTTTGAAAGCTGTCTTTTATTATTGTACTGGTGAAGTGAACTAGTCCATTACAGTTAATCATCACTCCTTGCTCTAGTTCTGCCCATTTTACTCAGAATCAATTGGTTTTTTTAATTTTAGAAAGGTTTTATTTATTTTGAGTTTTGCAATTTTCCCCCCAAGCTTGCTTCCCTTTCCCCCACCCCCCATAGAAGGCAGTTTGTTAGTCTTCACATCATTCCCATAGTATGCAATGATTTTTGATGCATATGATGAGAGAAAAATCATATCCTTAAAGAAGAAACATATATTATATGTTATATATATGGCAGAATTGCATAATAAAATAACTTTTTAAAATTAAAGGTAATAATAGTCTTTGGTCTTTGTTCAAACTCCACAATTCTGTCTCAGAATACAGATGGCATTTTCCATCTCAGACATACCAAGATTGTTCCTGACTGAAGCCTTGTTGGTATGAGCAAGTCCATTAAGTTTGATCATCACTCCCATGCTACTGTTAGGGTATACAATGTTCTTCTGGTTCTGCTCATCTAGCTCAGCATCAGTTCATGCAAATCCTTCTAGG
Source organism: Macrotis lagotis (assembly GCF_037893015.1). Taxonomy (NCBI): domain Eukaryota; kingdom Metazoa; phylum Chordata; class Mammalia; order Peramelemorphia; family Peramelidae; genus Macrotis; species Macrotis lagotis. Next base: position 90,589,413 of record NC_133658.1, read on the forward strand.
CTTCCCTGAATTCCCATCCCTCCTGTTTTCTAATAGAACAATAGTGTTCCATCACTACATATGCCACAGTTTGTTAAAACATTTCCCAATTGAAGGAAATCCACTTAATTTACAATTCTTTGACACCACAAATAGGGCTGCCATAAATATTTTTGTACAAGGGACACTTTTTCATCAACTCTTCAGGGTATAGACCCAGTAGTTTACAATCCTTATTGCAGCTCCTTGGTATCTAAATTGTTTCTTTCTGGCTGCTTGCAGGATTTTCTCTTTGATCTGATAGTTCTGGAATTTGGCTACAATATTCCTTGATGTTTTCATTGTGGGTCCCCTTTCCAGAGGGGAATGATTTGCCTTTTAATAACTATTTTATCCTCTGGTTCCATGATTTCAAGGCAGTTTTCCATCACTAAATCCTGTAATATTCAGTCCAGCTTTTTTTTCTCTTCAATGTTTCCAGGAAGATCAATAATATTTAGGTTATCTTTCCTTGATATATTCTATAGGTCAGTGGTTTTGCTGACAAGGTATTTAACATTTTCTTTTATTTTTTTTCAATTTTTTGGTTTTATTTAACAAATTCTTGTTGTCTCATGAAGTCATTGTTTTCCATATACTCCATTCGTTTTTTTAGGGTCAAGTTTTCTTCATTCACCTTCTTTAACTCCTTTTCCAATTGGTCAAATCTATTTTGTAAGTGTTTTACCTTTGATCACTTGACATTTTGACATAATTATTTTCTTTTTGTGTTTTGTCAGTTGTATTTTCCAATGTTAAGTCTCTTGGGTTTCTTTTCCCAAATTTACCAATTAATTTTTAAACTCCTTCCTCATTTCTTCAAGAAAATCTTTCTGTGGGGCGGCTAGGTGGCGTAGTGGATAAAGCACCGGCCCTGGAGTCAGGAGTACCTGGGTTCAAATCCAGTCTCAGACACTTAATAATTACCTAGCTGTGTGGCCTTGGGCAAGCCTAAAAATAATCTGTGCTGGAGACCAAATCTTATTCTTCTCAGAGATTATACATCTCTCTGAATTAGCAATTTTTCTATGATCCCCCTTTTTTTGATGTCCTTTCTTCATTTTTCTAAGATCTTGTTTTGGGGGGAGGGGCTGGTTCACAGAGGTTTGGTACTGAGTGTAATGTCTGCAACTGGCCAGTAGGGGTTGTTGGAGGCTTTTCTCACTGACTGTAATATCTCTTCCTGGCCAGTAGGGGATGCTAGAGTCTGGAACATACCCTCCAACCCTTTCTGTAATTCCCAAACTGTCAGTTCCATGGCCAAACCTCTAATCTCTGGTTGTTTCTCAGAGCAAAGTGATTCCCAGAGCATAGTGGGTCTCATAGCAAAAGCCCCTCCTGGGATGATCTAGTGCTTCCCCCACAGACTGTCATTGCTCTGCGCTCACCACACCCCAATCCCCTAAGATAGACCTTGAGGTAAATGTTCTTTTCCTAGCTTCTCTTTCTGTATCTTGTCAATAGGACTTTCATTAAGAAGTTTGGTTCATATTGTTTATGAGGGAAGATCAGGAGATCTTAACACAGGACCTGGCTTCTCTCTGCCATCTTGGCCAAAAGTCCTCAGCATCAATTCTTGCAAATCTTCCCCAGCTTTTCTGAAATCCCATCTATTTGATTCCTTGTAGAACAATAATGTTCCATCATATTCAAATGTTATAATTTGTTCAACCAATCCCCAATTGATGGCATCCTTCAATTTCTAGTTCTTTGCCACTACAAAAGGAGTTGCTATGAGTATTTCTGTGCATGTGGCCCCAAAATGTATGCACAGTTTGACTGTCCTTTGGACATAATTCCAAATACCTTTCCAGAAAGTTTGGATAAATTCACAACTCCACCAACAATGCATTAGTTCCCAGTTTTCCCAACTCTCCTCCAGCATTGACCATTTTCTTTTCTAGTCATTCTGGTCATTCTGAAAGATGTGAGATTACCAACTTGAGTTGGTAATGCTGTGGCTTTAAGTATACTTTGTTTTGTTTTATTGATGGAGACTATTTGATATCTTTTATCAGGTGAAATTGAGGTATCAACTTCTATTGAGTTGTTTGATTCGGTTGGTGAATATTGTTTGGGACAGGATAATAGTGGTGTATCATTATCGTATGGTTGTGGTGGGTGAGCTTTAGTTCTTTTAGGGTGAATTTTATTTATTACTATTTATATTGTTTTAGAAGTAGTTCGTGGTCATAATTAAATAAGTAGGATCATAATAATTCAAATAATAAATGAAAGGAAGTAGGTTTTGATTATTCCTTATTGAGATGAAGTGATAGATGAAGATAAGTAGCTGTGCAGATTTGCTTGACCTTTAGGTCCGGTTTTTTCGAATCAGTTTAAGTCAATTAGTATGGTAGTGCTGTGTTGGCCTAGGTGTAAATTAGCTAGAGGATATGATCGGTGAAATAAGTGGGTAAAGTACCCTAGCATGTTAGAGAAGTTATGAGTATGGATTACATTTTTTATTGGTAGTTTGTTTGTTAGAGCATTTAATTCTAATGCTAGTAAAAGTCCTATGACAGTAACAAGTAGGGCTGATAGTTTTGTTAATGTTGGTATTGTTATTGGCGTAATGGTTATTGGAGGAATATTTATTGTTAGGACAAATCCTGCGAAGATACTTCCTATGGCTAGTCACAGGATTGGATTGATTAGGTTGGGGTGATTTTCGTTTAGTGGACTTAATGGGAGGAATCGGGGTTGATTAAGTAGGGCGAAGTAAATAATTCGTATACTATATATAGCTGTTAGTGATGTAGCTACTATTGTTATTAGTAATGCTCATGAGTTGACATATGATGTATTTATGACTTCAATAATTGAGTCTTTTAAGTAGAATCTGGCTAGAAATGGGGTTCCCATAAGTGCTAGACTTCCTACTATTAAGGCTGATGATGTGATTGGTAGTATTGTTAATAATCCTCCTATTTTTCAGATATCTTGTTCGTCATTTAGGCTGTGGATAATTGATCCTGAACATAAGAATAATATGGCTTTGAAGAATGCATGAGTACAGATATGAAGGAATGCTAGGTGTGGTTGATTAAGCCCAATAGTTACTATTATTAGTCCTAGCTGGCTTGATGTAGAGAAGGCTAAAATTTTTTTGATGTCATTTTGTGTAATTGCGCAGATTGCTGTAAATAAGGTTGTGATGGCTCCAAGACATATAGCTGTAGTTAAGATTGTTGGATTATTTTTTGTTATTGGATAAAAACGAATTAGTAGAAAGATGCCTGCTACTACTATAGTACTTGAATGAAATAGGGCTGAAACTGGGGTTGGTCCTTCCATGGCTGAAGGAAGTCATGGATGAAGTCCAAATTGGGCTGATTAGCCGTTGGCAGCAATGATTAGGCCCATTAGGGCTAGAGTATTTATGTCTGTTATAAAAATATGTTGAAGGTCTCATTAGTTATTATTAATTATTAATCATGCTATGGATAAAATGAATCTGATATCTCCGATTCGGTTATATAGAACAGCTTGTAATGCTGCTGTGTTTGCATCGGTTCATCCGTATCATCATCCAATTAATAAGAATGATATGATTCCTACACCTTCTCATCCAATAAAAAGTTGAAGTAAATTATTAGCGGATACAAGAATAATTATGGTAAATAGGAATATAATTAAATACTTGAAGAAGCGGTGAATATTGGGGTCAGAATGCATATATCATATTGAGAATTCTAGAATAGATCATGTAAAATATAGAGCAATTGGGATAAAAATAATTGAGAAATAGTCTAGTTTAAAGCTTATATTTATGGAAATTGAAGCGATTGAGAATCATTGTCAGTTAGTTACTGTTGATTCTAACCCTTGGTGCATAAATAATAATATGGGGGTAAGACTTGTAAGGAATGATATTTTAATTATGTTTTTACAGTATTGTGGGAATTTGTTGGTTTTATGTGGATAAAATAAGTTAAGGATAATGGGTAATGTTAGTAGTAGAATGGACATTAGTAGAGTGGAATTTATTAGGTAATTAATTACTTTTATTTGGAGTTGCACCAAAGTTTTTGGCTCCTAAGACCAATGGATAACTTCTATCCTTTAAAAGTGAGAAAGCCGTGTTTGTTAGACACGGAATAAAGAGTTAGCAGATCTTAAGACTTTCTCGGCATATAAGAAGATTTAAACTTCTATGTTTAGATTCACAATCTAATGTTTTTGTTAAACTATATTTACAGTATGTCAAACCCAAGATGAACTTTGAGTTAAGTGTGATAGTAATTAGTGGAATTATATGTAGGGCTATAAGAAGGTGTTCACGTGTATGTGTGGGGTAAATTGGGGTAATGTGATGTGTTAATTTTCCTCGTTGTGATGTTGTTAGTATATGTAGAGAATAAATGGCTGTAATGACTGTATTGATTCCTAGAAGAATAATTGAGAAATTTGATCATGAGAATGATGAAACGATTACAGTTAATTCTCCTAGTAAGTTGATTGATGGTGGTAAGGCTAAATTAGCTAGACTTGCTAATAGTCATCAGGTGCATATAAGTGGGAGAATTATTTGTAGTCCCCGTGCTAGAATTAAAATTCGGCTGTGAATTCGTTCATAGTTAGTGTTAGCTAAACAAATCTTCCCCAGCTTTTCTGAAATCCCATCTATTTGATTCCTCGTAGAACAATAATGTCCCATCATATTCAAATGTTATAATTTGTTCAGCCAATCCCCAATGATGGCATCCTTCAATTTCTAGTTCTTTGCCACTACAAAAAGAATTGCTATGAGTATTTCTGTGCATGTGGCCCCAAAATGTATGCACAGTTTGACTGTCCTTTGGACATAATTCCAAATACCTCTCCAGAAAGTTTGGATAAATTCACAACTCCACCAACAATGCATTAGTTCCCAGTTTTCCCAAATCTCCTCCAGCATTGACCATTTTCTTTTCTAGTCATTCTGGTCGTTCTGAAAGATGTGAGATGGTATCTCTAATCAATATTGATTTAGAGAAATTTTTCATATGATTAAAAATTGCTTTGATTTCTTCATCTGAAAATTGCTTTTTCCATACCATTTGACATTTATCCATTGGTGAATGACTTGTTTTTCTTATAAATTTGATGCAGTTCTTTAAATATTTTAAAAATGAGTCCTCTGTCAGGAAAAAGTAATTGTAAAGATTGTTTCCGAACTTACCACATTCCTTTTAATCTTGGTTGCTGTTGTTTACTTTGTGGAAGAACTTTTTAATGAATTCAAAATTATTCAATTTGTTTTTTATAATATTCTCTATCACTTCTTTGGCCATAAATTTCCCCCACCCCAGACATGAAAGGCAAACTATTCCTTTTTTTTCCTATTTGGCTTATAAGATTACTTTTTATGTCTGAATTCTGCACCCATTTTGACATTATCTTAGTATAGGATGTGAGTTGCTGGTCCATGACTAGTTTCTGATATACTATCTTTCAGTTTTTCCAACAGTTTTTAATTGAAGGGGGTATTTCTATCCCAGAAACTGGAATCTTTTGGTTTTTCAAACAGTAGATTACTATAGTTATTTCCTACTATCTCATTTGCACCTAAGATATTTCTCTGATCCACCACTCTGTTTCTTAGCCAATACCAAACAGTATTAAAGATTGATGCTTTATAATATGTTTTAGATCTGGTATTACTAGGCAAAATACCTTTGCAATTTTTTTTCAACAGTTCCCTTGATATTATTGAACTTTTGCTCCTCCATACGAATTTAGCCACCATTTTTTCTAGTTCATTAATATAATTTGTTGGAAGTTTTGTATGGCATTATGTACATAATTTATTTTAGCAAGAATTAAAATTTTTATTTATGTTATCTTGGTCTACTTATGAACAATTGATATTTACTGGGTTATTTAGATCTGATTTTATTTGTATGAAGAGTGTTTAATAGTTGTTTTCATAAAATTTCTGAGACTGTCTTGGCAGTTAGATTTCCAAGAATTTTATGCTGACTGAAGTTATCTTCAATCGGGTTTCTGTTTCTATTTCTTACTTCTGTACTTTGTTAGTGAGACAGAAATGCTTGGGATTTAGAGAGAGAGAGAGAGAGAGAGAGAGAGAGAGAGAGAGAGAGAGAGAGAGAGAGAGATATCCTTTGAATTTGCTAGAATTGCTAATCGCTTCCAATAGTTTTAGATAATTTTTTTAGGGTTCTCTATATATATTATCACATCGTCTTCAAAGAATGAGAGTTTTGTTTCTTCATTACTGATTCTGATTCCTTGATTTTCTTCTTCTACTCTCATTGCTAAATTAACATTTGTAGTACAATATTGAGACAATATCTAGGGCAGCTAGATGGTGCAATAGGTAGAGCACTGACCTTGGAATCAGGAGGTTGGGAGTTCTGTCAACCTCTGTCACTTACTGGCAGTGTGACCTTGGGCAAGTTACTTAACCCTGATTGTCCTGAATCCAGAGTCCTTTCCAATTGTCTTGATTCATATCTGGTCACTAGATGCAGATGGCTCTGAAGGAGAATGTGAGGTTTGTGACTTAGCACATATTCCCTTCACTCAAATTCAATTCATGTGCAAGGCATGGTACCACCTCCCTCATGTCATTTTCTTCTAGAATGAAGGGCAAACATTATTATAATATTGAATAATAGTGGTGATTATGGACATAATTGTTTCACCACTGATATTTTTAGAAATATTTCTAGTTTATCCTCATTACAAATAATGCTTATTGATGGCATTAGAGAAATTCTACTTTTCATTTTAAAGATTATTCCATTTATTCTTATGTTTTTTAAAGGTTTTAATAGAAATGGATGCTGTATTTTGTCAAAAGCTTTTTCAGAATCTATTGAGATAATCATATGTTATGTTAGGTTTGTTAATGATATGGCCAATTATGCTGATAGTTTTACTAATATTGAACCATTCCTGCATTCCTGGTATAAATCCTGCCTATTTGTAGTGGTTTGTCCTAGTAATAACTTGATGCAATCACTGGAAATATTTTATTTTGAATTTTTGTATCCATATTCATTAGGGAAATTAATTTATGATTTTCTTTCTGTTTTGACTCTGCCTAGTTTAGGTACTATCACCGTATTGGTGGCATCTTGGCCACAGGTGTCCTTTTTCATCTATTTTCTGAAATAACTGATATAGAATAGGAACTAATTGTTTCTTAAATGTTTGGTAGAATTCTCTTGTGAATCCATCTGAACTGGGTGATTTTTTTCTTAGGGAGTTCATCGATAGTTTATTCAATTTCTTTTTCTGAGATTGGTTTATCTATGTATTAATTTTGTCTTCTTTTAAACTTGTCAATTTATAGTTTTGTAAATATTTATCCATTACACTTAGATTGGGCAATTTCTTCCTCACTGGTGGTGAATTCACCTTTTTCATTTATGATAGTAATTTGGTTTTCTTCTTTCTTTTTTTAATCAAATTAACCAAAGATTTATGTATTTTACTGGATATTTCATAAAACTAACTCTTGATTATTTTATTTATTATTTCAAAAGTTTTCTTGGTTTCAATTTTATTAATTTTACTTTTAATTTTCAGAATTTCTAATTTGGTATTTAATTGTGGATTTTTAATTTGTTCTCTCACTAAATTTTAGTTGCATGCTCAGTTCATTGATCTCCTTTATTTTATTCATGCAAGTATTTAGAGATATAATATTTTCCCTAATAATTTCTTTTTCTGTATCACATAGGTTTTGGTATGCTGTTTCATTATTGTTACTTTCTTATATGGATTCTTTAATTATTTCTAAGGTTTGTTGTTTGATACACTCATTCTTTAAAATTTGGTTATTTAGTTTCCAATTAGTTTTAAGGTCTATCTCTCCATAACCCTTTAGTGCAAATGATTTTTGTTGCATCATAGTCCGATAAGGATGTATTCAATATTTGTGCATTTCTGTATTTGATTATGAGGATTTTATGCCTGGTCAATTTGTCAATTTTTGTGTAAGTGCTGTATACCACAGGAGAAGAAAAGCAGGTATATTCCTTTCTATCTCCATTCAGTTTCCTTCAATGGTCTATAATATCTAAGGTTTCTAACATTCTATTCACCTCCTTAACTTCCTTCTTGTTTATTTTATAGTTAGATTTATCTAATTTGGAGTGAGGGAAGTTGACATCCTCCACCAGCAGAGTTTTGCTATGTCTTCAAAACTCATTTATCTTCTCCTATAAGAATTTGAATGCTTAGTATATACATGTTTAGTATTGAAATTACTTCATTGTCTATAGTACCTTTTAGGAGGATATAATTTCCTTCTTTATCTCTTTTAATTAGATTTATTTTTGTCACTGCTTTGTCTGAGATAAGGAATGCTACCCCTGCTTTTTTTCACTTCAGCTGAAGCATAATATATTCTGCTCTAGCTTTTTACCTTTATTCTGTGTTTGTCTCTCTGCTTCAAATGTGTTTCTTGTAAGCAGTATATAGTACAATTCTGTTTTTTCAATCCACTCTGCTATCTGCTTATGTTTAATGGGAGAGTTCATCCCATTCATATTCACAATTGATATCACTAATTTTGCTATCTCTCCTCTGTTTATATTTTCCGGCTAATTTCCATGTATTCCTCATCTCCAGTGTTTAGCTTCTAAATACTGCCTCCCTCAATGAGGTTCCCCTGTTCTAAACACCATGCTCACTTTTCTTTTCCCCTTTCCCTTTTCCTGCTCTATTCTTCAACCATTTCTTCCCTCCCACTCCTAATACTCAAAAGGTAAGATAAATTTATAAACTCAATTTAATGTGTTTGTATTAATCCCTCTTTGTGTCCTGATGAGAGTAAGATTCAACTAATTCTCCCCTCCTTCCTTCTATTTCTTCCTTCTTTCACCTGTTGCAGTAAGTCCTTTGCACAACTTCATGCAGTGTAATTAATTCTATTCAACCTCCCCCTTCTTCCCCTCTCTTTATACTCCCACCCTTTCTTTTAATGAATATTTTTCTTAAATTGTTCCATCAGTCATGGACATATCATGAATGTCCATAACTTCAGTTTAAGGATATTCCCTCCAGTAGAGTTACAATTCTCAATAGTTATATAAGAATAAGAATCTTACTGATTGGTTCATAGAGTGGCCCCCCTATAAGAATCTTCCTCGCAGTTGGGGATTTAACCAATTTAATGTTATTGAATAACAGTTTTATTTTTCTTTTCCTCTGTTTACCTTTTCATGTATCTCTTGAATCTTCTATTTGAAGATAAATTTTCTATTCAGCTTTTTTTCAAAAAGAAAGTCACCTATTTCATTATATGTCCACCTCTTTGCCTGAAAGAAAAGGCTCAGTTTTGTTGGATAGTTAATTTTTGATTGTTTTACAGGCTCTTTTGCTCTCTGGAACATCATATTCCATGCTCTTCCAACCCATTAATGTTGATACAATCAGGTCATGTGTAATCCTGACTGTGGCTCCTCAGTATTAGATTTGCTTCTTTCTACTCTCTTGTAGGATTTTCCCCTTGATCTGATAATTCTGGAGTTTGACCACAATATTCCTTGATGTTTTCATTTTGGGATGTCTTTCAGTAGGGGATGGATTGACTTTTTTCAATTACTATTTTGCCTTCTAGGATGTCAGGGCACTCCTCTTTTTAACTATATCCTGAAGAGTCCAGGCTCTTTTATAATGATTCCATCAGTCATTCACATACCATGAATGCCCATAGCCTTATTTTAAGTATATTCCCTCTAGTAGTGTTAAAGTTCTCAAGAGTTATGAGAATCTTCCTCCCAGTTGAGGATTTAACCAGTTTAATCTTATTGGATAACAGTTTTTCCAGGTAGCCTATGATTCTTATATTTTTCCTCCTGTATCTATTTCTCAGGTCAATTTTTTTCCAATGAGGCATTTTGCATTTAATTCTATTTTATTATTTGTTTAAAATTTTAACAGATTATTGGTGTCTCAATGAAGTCATTAGTTTTCATTGATCCCAATCTATTATTCAGAGAGGTATTTTTCCCTTTACCTTTTGTATCTCCTTTTTCCATTTGGTCAATTAAATGTTTTTAAAAGAGTTGTTATATGTTTTTTCATTTTTTCAATTGTGTTTTTAAAGAATTTGTTTTCTTCTGTCATTTTGTTGTTGTAAGATGTTAATTTTTTCTTGCATGATATTAATTTTCTCTTGAATTTCTTTTCCCAGTTTTTCCATTTAATTTTTAAATTCCTTTCTGATCTCATCTGTGAAGTTTTTATGGGTTGGACATCCCTCTGAAGTTTCAGGTATAGTTCACCTTCTGCCCTCCTTTTCTGACCCAGTATCTTTATTTCCAAGGTAACATTAAATAGACCTACTTTTTTGCTGGTCTTTTTTCATTTGGGGATGTTACCTTTCTCTAGGGTCTTGTAGAAGGAGTCATTTTGCAGACCTCAGTGTTGAGAAACCTAGGAGTCCTGCTTACTGGAGTTAGGAACTCCAGGGTGCTACTCAATGAACCAATTAGTAAAAGATTGCCCAAGCTTTCTCTTGATTGTCTGCATTGGGGGTGTCAGTGGCCCACTCTTTAGGCCTGGGACTGGACCTAAGCTGTCCTGAAACAATCCAGTCCCTGGGGTAAGTCAACAGGGCTGGAATTGCCAGATGGTCCTATCTGAGGAAATCCTGCTGCCATCATCTGGGTCTAGGAGAAAGGTGTAAATACCTGGATCTGTTTCTGTTTGCACTGGAGAATGTCATGTCCTTCCACAGGAATGCTGAGAACTTCTCTGGGAACAAGGGGGCTTGGTTTGGGCTGTTCAGATCAGCTCTGCTGCCCACTGGGTATCCTGAGTAACTGTGCTGGAACTCTCCCAGTCCATCAGATTGTAGATCACACTGTCCTTGGGCTGGAACTCTCCTAGTCCACATACCCTGCACACTGTAAAAAATTCAGCTCTCACTGCTGCAGTTCTCAGGTTAGTCTCCAGACTCTCCCTGCCACTCTTTCCATGGGTCTCTGCTCTCTGCTCTAGGCACCAATGCTCTCCTGTGCCAGACTTGCTGGAAGATATCCCCTTCTGCTATTCTTTTGTGGGTTCTGTCAATCCAAAATTTGATAAGAGTCTTGATTCCTGTTGGAACTTAGGAAAAGCCAGGAGAGCTTACAACGGTTCTTGGCTTCTCTCTGGTTGGTTCCCATAGTGTTGTTTATGTAAAAACTTTTTTAATTTAATGAAATCCAAAATATCCAGTTTGTCTTCATTATAAATGAAAAAAAAATGTTGCCTTGTAATGTTTTGATATGAAGATGGTTCTGGTTTTCTATTTCTTGGTGTCCATCCCCATCCTGAAATTCTTTTCATTTAATTCTCTATCTCTATCTCTTCTTTGTTTTATCTCCTCTTTGTTCTCTGTCTCTTTGTTCATATACTGTTCCCCTTTTCATAGATATCTGACAGATAAACTATTGTTCAAAGAGCTCAAATTCCCATGAATGAGAAAACATATAGATAATTATATACATAAAAATTGTCTTCAGTGTGAGTTGAAGGCAATCTCTGAGGGAAGTGACCCCATGGAGTAAAGGGAGTGCAGAAAAAGAAAGTTCTTTTGCAAAAATGAAGTTAGAATTGAATTTTGAAGGAAACCAAGAATTAGAAATAAGGAAAGAGGTCATTTCAAAAATGGGTAAATGAGAATAAAATGCATAGATTAGGGAGTTGTAGTATCCTATATTTAGAATAATTAAGTCAGTATATTTGATTTAGAGTGTAGATGGAAGAAAGTAAAGCATAGGATGTTTGGAAAAGGTTGAATGAGTTCCTATTGTGATAGGCTTTAAATACCACATGCTCCTAAATTATTATATATATATATATTCTTTTAAGAGTATTTTATACTACGCCTTTCCTGGTTTTCATGAGAAACTTTTTAAAGGCACTTGATTCATTGAAATAGTTAAGTTCTTCTAGCCTTGTGTAAGAGAGATCAATTCAAAGGAATAAGGTGGGGATAATGGGTATGGATAAATCTGAAAAGTATCTTTTTGGGAAACAAACAAGATTTTATCTTTGAAAAATCTTTGTTGAGGCAATGTAAGAGTACAAAGAAGTTTTGATGCCATTGAAGCTGCTTTTTTCCCTATATGAGTTACCATTATTGTTCTTGAGTGGTTAGACTTGAATTGTACTATCAGGGAGTGTAAATTGTATTAATGAAAAAATGCCAGGGTGAGAGGATGGGCACCAAAAACCCCAAGAAAATCAGAACCATCTTCATTTCAAAACATTACAAGGCAACAATTTTTTCCATTTCTAACATTTTGCAATTCTTTTTCATAATAAAAATATTTTATGTGTTTTCCAATTAGTCTCTGCCTATCATTTCTTGGTAAGGTTTTGAATTTTACAATTTTTTACCCACCCTCCCTTCCCCCTACCCTTCCATCCACTGAAGGCAATCTGATAATCTTTACATTGTTTCCATGTTATATATATATATATATATATATATATATATATATATATATATATATATATACTGATCAAAATTGAATGTGTTGAGAGAAAAATCATATCCTTGCAGAAAAATAAAATATTAGAGATAGTAAAATTATGTAGTACATAAGACATTTTAAAAAAAGAGGATAATAGTCTTTGGTCTTTGTTAATACTCCATAGTTATTTCTATGGATACTGATGGTTTGCTCTGTCACAGATACCATAAAATTGTGGGTGGATGAGCAAGTCCATTACGCTTGATTAACAACCCTGTGTTGCTATTACATGTCCAATGCTTGAAGCTAACATTTCTAATACAATATTCAATAAGATTGGTGATAACGGGCATCTTTTTTGACCCCCTGATCTTATTGGTAATTCCTCTAGCTTATCCCCACTGCATATAATGCTTGATGATGGTTTCAGATAGATACTGCTTATCATTCTAAAGAACAATCCATTCATTCTTATGCTCTCTAGTGTTTTTAGTAGGACTTACTGCTGTATTTTTTTCAAAGGCTTTTTCAACATCTATTGAGATAATCATATGATTTCTGTTAGTTTTGGTATTGGTATAGTCAATTATACTGACAATTTTCCTAATATTGAACCAACCTTGCATTACCATGATAAATTTTGCTTAGTCATAGTGTATTATCCTAGTTGATAACTTGCTGTAATCTCTTTGCTAAGATATTATTTAAAATTTTAGTCTCCATATTCATTAGGGAAATGGGTCTATAATTTTTTTTTCTGTTTTGACTCTTGGGTTTAGGTATCAGCATCATATTGGTGTGATAGAAGGACTTAGACATAATTCTGTCTTCACCTATTTTTCCTAAGAGTTTATATAGAAGTGGAAAGAATTGTTCCTTAACTGCTTGATAGAAATCACTTGTGAATCCATCAGGCCCTGGAGATTTTTTTCTTAGAGTGTTCAATAATGACTTGTTGAATTTCTTTTTCTGAGACAGGATTATTCAGGTATTTAATTTCCTCTTCCTTTTACCTGAGGAACTTATATTTTTATAAATATTCATCCATTTCACTTAGATTATCAAATTTGTTGGCAAAATAGTTCAAAATTATTATTTAAATTTCCTCCTCATTGGTGGTGAGTTCACCTTGTTTAGTAGTTTTGCTATTAATTTGGTTTTTTCATTCTTTTTAAATAAATTAACCAAAGGTTTATTTATATTATTGTCTTTTTCATAAATCAACTCTCGGTTATATTTATTAGTTCAATAGTTTTCTTGCTTTTGATTTTTTATTAATTTCTCCTTTAATATTAGATTTTCTAATTGGGTTTTAAATTGGGGTGTTTTAAATTTGTTCTTTCTCTAATTTTATTATTTGAATGATTAGTTCATTGAATTCTTCTTTCTCTATTTTATTCATGTAAACATTTAAAGATATGATATATTCCTTAACAACTGCCTTGGACATATCCCATAAGTTTTGGTATGTTGTCTCATTATTGTCATTATCTATGATGAAATCAATTCTAACTATAATTTTCTTTTTGATCAACCCATTCTTTAAAATAAAATTATTTAGTTTTCAATTAGTTTTCAGTCTATCTCTTCATGGCCCATTAGTGCATGTGATTTTTATTGCATTATGGTCTGAGAAGGAAGTATTCAATATTTCTGCTTTTTCTGCTTTGGATTATGAGATTTGAATAATTTTATTTGTGTGGAATTATTATTCTTATTATATTAACTTGGCCTAAGCCATAAACAACTGTTGTTTTCCCCAGTTGCTTAGTTCTGACACTAGTTGTATGAAAAGCATTTTTTTAACTGTGTACAAAGAGGTTCTGTAATTGTCTTGGGAGGTAGATTCTTAAGTATATTATCTTATCTGCATTTACTTTAACTGGCATCTCTCTTTCTATTTCTTGCCCTTGGGCTTTGCTGTTTATGTATAGAAATGCTGATGATTTATGTGAGTTTATTTTATATCCCTCTAACTTACTGAATTTGTTCATTGTTTCAAGTAGTTTTTAAGTTGATTTTCTAGGGTTGTCTAAGTATACCATCATATCATCTGCAGAGAAAGTTTTGCTTCCTCATTGCCTATTCTAATTTCTTCAATAGTTTTTTTTCTCTTATTGCTTAAGCTAACATTTCTAATACTTAGCAGTAATGGTAATAATGAGCATCCTTATTTCACCCCTTAACTTACTGGAAATGCCCCTAATCTATTCCAAATACAAGTAACATTGGTTGATGGTTTTAGATAGATACTAATTATTATTTTAAGGAAGACTTCATTTATTCTTATATTCTCTTTTGTTTTTAATAGTAATTGATGTTGTATATTGCATCGATTGAAATAATGGTGATTTATTTTGGTTTTGTTATTGATAGGATCAAATATTTTGAATGTGTTCCTAATATTGAATCATTAGTGCCTACCTGGTATAAAGCCCACTTAATCATTGTATAATATACTACTAATAATAATTTGTGATCTCTTTACTAAAATTCTAAGATTTTTGCATAAACATTCATTTGGAAAATTGATCTATAATTTTCTTTTTTGATTTTTACTCTTTCTGGTTTAGATATCAGTACCATATTGGTGTCTTAAAAGGAATTTGGCAAAATTCCAGGCCAGGAGAAAATAATTGGAATTAATTGTTCCTTAAATATTTGGTAGATTTCACTTATAAATTCAACTGTATATAGAAACTTTTTCTTGGAGAGTTTATTAAGGGTTTCTTCAATTTTTTCTTCAAAATGTTTTAAGCAGTTTTTTCCTCTTCTATTAATATGGGTAGTTTATTATTTTGCAAATATTCATCCATTTTATTCAGGTGTCAAATTTATTGACATACAGTTGAACAAAATAGCTTTGAATTATTTCTTTAATTTTTTCCTCATTGGTGATGAATTCACATTTTTCATTTTTGATACTGGAAATTTGCTATTCTTCTTTATTTCTTTTCAACAGATTGACATCAGATTAACTACTTAATTTTTTTTTTCATAAAACCAAAAAAAAAAGTTTTTCATAAAACTCTTGATATTATTTAAAAAAATCAACATTTTTTTTGCTTTCAATTATTTAGTATCTCCTTTGATTTTCAGAATGTACTAAGTTGGGGATCTTTAATTTGTTCTTTTATTAGCTTTTTTAGCTCATGCCAAATTCATTCATCTCCTCTTTCTCTATTTTATTCATATAAACATTTAGAGATATAAAATTTTCCCTAAAAACTACTTTGACTGCATTCCATTAATTTTAGTATGCCATTTCCTTTTTTGTAATTTATTGGATGAAGTAGTTGATTATTTCTATAATTTATTGTTTGGTCCACTTCCTATTAATTTTTAGTTTATCTTTTTTTTTTTTAGGTTTTTTTGCAAGGCAAATGGGGTTAAGTGGCTTGCCCAAGACCACACAGCTAAGTAATTATTAAGTGTCTGAGACCAGATTTGAACCCAGGTACTCCTGACTCCAAGGCCGGTGCTTTATCCATTGCGCCACCTAGCCGCCCCTAGTTTATGTTTTAATGGGCCTTTATTACAAGTAATTTATATTGCATCATGATCTGAAAAGAATACATTTATTATTTCTGCCTCTCTTAATTTGATTGTAAGGTTCTTATGATCTAGAACTTGGCTAATCTTGGTATAGGTGTCATATACTGCATATTCTTTTCTTTCCTCATTCATTTTTCTCCCAAGATCTTCTGTGCTAATAAACTAGATCAAGAAGACAAATTAGTCTTTGAAAGAATACACAGAGCAACATCAGAAAGAGACCCCAGAATAAAAACTCCAATGACTATCGTAGTCAAATTCCAGACTTCTCACAGAAAGAATAAATTATTGTAAGCAGTCAAGAAGAAGTATTTTTAAAATTATTTTTATTTTCAATCATTTGTACATGCATATTTCCAAATTACAAAATTTCCCTGCACCCTTCCTTCCCACCCCCCACCCCTCAGTATGGAATAATCAGGTTAGCATTTTACATATATATATATATTTTTTTTTAATTTATTTTTTATTCTCATTTTGTGCAAATGTTTTTTTACATTAATAAAATATACTTGTTTACAAGTAAACAAAATACCCCTCCCCCCTTGAATATAGATAGACTTGCTTGGGCGAAAAAGTAAAGGGGAGAGAAAAAAATTAAAATTAAAAAAATAATAGTAATAATTGTAGGTATGGCCAGGTGGCACAATGGATGAAGCACCAGCCCTGGAGCCATGAGCACCTGAGTCCATATCCAGACTTGTAAACCCAATAATCACCCAGCCATGTGACATGCAAGCCACCGGATCCCCACTGCCCTGCAAAAACCAAAAAGAAGAAAAAAAAAAGACCCAAAATAAAATAAAATAGTAATAATAGTAGGGGTGGCTGGGTGGCAGACAGAGCATTGGCCCTTGAGCCAGGAGCACCTGGGTCCGAATCCGGCCCCAGACACCCAAAGATCACCCTGCTATGTGGCCCCAGGCAGGCCACCCAGCCCCACTTGCCCTGCACCCTCCCACAAATAATAATAACAAAAAATGTGCTTCAGTCTTTGTTCCAACACCATCAACTCTGTTGTGAGTGGATCACATTCTTTATGATAAGTCTATCACAAAAGTTACTTCCATATTTTTCCAATGTTGCCATTGCTGATCACAACTCCCTCCTTTCTTATTTCTCCACTAACATGTACTATATTTTTTCTTTCCTTTCACTCTGAATCTGCTGTGGGGTTGCTGAGTGGCGCAGCAGACAGATACCTGGTCCTGGGGCCAAGAAGCCCTGAGCCCCGATACCACCCCTTAGGCCCAGAATCCACCTGGCCCTATGGTCCTGGGCAGGCCATCCAATCCCAGCCCCTTGCAAGAAGTAAAAAAGAAAATGTGTTATATCTGACCACTGTCCCCCCATGGTCCATCCTCATCTCATTTATTCACATCCCCACCCCTTCCCCCTGCTCCTCCCTCCTTCTTACTCCAGTTGTCTATACCCCATTGAGTATATTTGCTGTTTCCTCTCCTAGTCATCTCTGATGAGAGCAAAGGTTCCCTCATTCCCCCTTGCCTCCCCCCTTCCATATCATTGCAATAGCTCATTGTAATAAAAGAAAATCTTATTATGTGAAATATCTTGGACTATTCCCCCTCTCCATTTTCTTTCTCCCATTCCATTTCCCTTTTTTTCTATTGACTCCATTTTTACACCATATTTTATCTTCAAATTCATCTTTCTCCTGTGCTTCAACTATAAAAGCTCCCTCTACCTGCTCTATTAACTGAGATGGTTCATATGAATATTATCAGTATCATTTTTCTATACATGCAGTTCATCCTCATTAAGTCCCTCATATTTCCCCCTTCTCCTCCAATCTCCATGCTTCACCTGAGTCCTGCATCTGAAGATCAAAGCTTCTGTTCAGCTCTGGCCATTCCAAAATGAACCTTTGAAATTCCCCTGGTTCATTGAAAGTCCATCTTTTTCTCTGGAAGAGGACATTCAGCCTTGCTGGGTAGTTCATTCTTGGCTGCATTCTAAGCTCTTTTGCCTTTCCGGTATATTGTATTCCAAGCCCTGAAAGCTTCCAATGTAGTTTCTGCTAAGTCCTGTGTGATCCTGACTGCAGCCCACGATATTTGAACTGTGTCTTTCTGGCTGCTTGTAATATTTTCTCTTTGACTTGCGAGTTCTGGAACTTGGCTATAATATTCCTGGGGGTTGGTTTTTTGGCATCTCTTTCTCTTGGGGATCAGTGGAGTCTCTCCAGTTCTATTTTGCCTTCTGCTTCTAGAATATCAGGGCAATTTTCCTGTAGTAATTCTTTGAAAATGATGTCAAGGCTCTTTTCCTGATCATGACTTTCAGGTATTCCAATAATTTTCAAATTATCTTTCCTAAGTCTGTTTTCCATATCAGTTGTTTTTTCAATGAGATGTTTCACATTTTCTTCTAATTTTTCATTTTTTTGGTTTTGAAGTATTGATTCCTGATTTCTGGTAAATTCATCAATCTCCCTGAATTCTATTCTTTTTCTGAAGGATTTGTTCTCCTCAGAGAGTTTTCTTATCTCTTTTTCCATCTGGCCAATTTTGTTTTTTAAAGCATTCTTCTCCTCAATAACTTTTTTGAACTGTTTTATCCATTTGACCTAAGCTGTTTTTTAGCATGCTATTTTCTTCAGCATTTTTTTGGATTTCCTTGACTAAGCTGCTGACTTCATTTTCATGTTTTTCCTGCATCTCTCTCCTTTCTTTTCCCAGTTTTTTCCCAACTCCCTCATTTGATTTTCAAAGTCTTTTTTGAGCTCTATCATAGCCTGAGCCCAATTTCTGTTTTTCTTGGAGTCTTTAGATGCAGGAGCTTGTGCTTCCTCATCTTCAGACTGAGTATTTTGATCCTTCTTGGGCCCATTTGCAAAATATTTCTCAATGGTCTTCCTCTTGTTTCTTTGCTTGTTCATTTTCTGAGCCTAAGCCTGTTTTTTGGGGTGCTTCCTGAGCTTGTGTGACACTCCCACAAGGGTCTCAGTGTGTGAGGTTCTGTCTTCCCTCCTGGTCTGTGAATGAACATAAGCGCTCCCCTCTGCCACGGGCCGAGGTGGGGGGGGCCCTGTTGTTCTATGGGGGGGCCTAGACTGTGATCAGGATCTGAATGTAGTCAGAGCCCCAGAGTCCTGTTCCAGGGGCAGAGGACAGAGCTCTTCAGTCTCTCTTCACTCCCCTCCCTCAGCTCAATGGGCTCATGCCCTGGAGGCTCCTGCTTACCAGCTACACCTGCTTCTGTTTCCAGGTCTGGGCTGTGGAAAGACCAAGCTGCTTGCTGTGTATCCTGAGGGCTGGGCTCCACATGTTCATTCTGGCAGAGGTCCCCCGCTGTTCCCCCACTTTGTGCCAGTGCTCCCCGGGGTGCAGCTCAGGAGACTCCCCTGCTGCTGTGAGCTGTGGCTCCCAGCTCCCTGGGGCTGCCTCTGGGAGGCTGAAGTTCTTTGGCTCTGGCGGGCCACCCCTCTGGCAGGCCGCCCCTCTGATTCCAGGGAGCAGAGCCTTTCTGCTCTTGTCCAGGTTACCTTGAGTAGGAGAACTGCCTCACTAGGTCCCTTTGTGGGTTCTGTCTCTCAAAAGTTTAGTTAGAGTCCTTAGTTTATAAGTTTTTATCAGAGAACTCCTAAGACTCAATCCCTTCATGTTGCCATCTTGGCTCTGCCCCTACATATATATTTTGTTAAGCATATTTACAAATGATAATTTCCTGAAAGATATTTTCCTGGTTCTTTCTTGATCTAGGCTTTCCGGTAGGCAAATAATTCATACATTATTTCTCTTGCATCTGATTTCCAGGTCATTTGTTTTTTTCCAAAAGATACTTTATGTTCTCTTCAATTTTGTTTTAGTTCTCTGATTTTGTTTGATGAAATCTCGGTGTTGCATAGATCCATTAGTTTCTATTTGATCAATTCTAATTTTAGGCATTTTATTTTCTTCAGTTAGCTTTCTTGTTTCATTTTCCAATTGGTTAATTTTATTTTTAAATGAACTGTTTCCTTTTCAGTCAGTCAGTTTGACTTTTAGATGAGTAGTTCCTTTTCTAGATAGTTGCTTTGGTTTCTTTATGACTTTCATTCTTTTTCTAGGTAGTTGATTTTATTTTTTGATGAGTTATATTCTTTTTCCAAATGGTTATTTTTACTTTTAAAGGAGTTGATTTCTTTGGTCGTTTTTACTAATTTTCTTGCATGACTCTCATTTCTTTTCTTCCATTTCTTCTTCTTCTTCTCTTTTGATTTTAAAATCATTTTTAAACTCTTCCATGAGATTTTGGATTTGAGTCTAATTCATAATCTCCTTGAGACTACACATGTAGGTATTTCTTCTTCTGGCATTTTTATCTTCTCTATCTGAACAGTAGTTTTCTCTGGTGGGAGTTCATTTTATTTTTCTGCTCATTTTGAATTTTGAGTTCTCCTCCTGGGGTATAGGGAGCATAGTTCTGAACTTTTTGTGTTGAGGTTGGTCTGATACCACACTTATTGTTCGCCAAGGTGTTGCCTATGAGAATCAGGCTTTGTCTGTTTGGAAGTTTGTATCCTTCTTTATGTCCAGGCTCTGCCTATGTAGTGATTTGTTCCCAACCCAGTCCTGTTTGTTGCCCCAGTGTTCCCAGAGAAGTCAACAGCTGATATTCCTGTTCTCTTGCCTAGCTGTATTCTATTTCACCTTTTCCCCATAATAGACCAACCTTCACTGAAGACCAACCTTCACTGTACACACTGAAGATGTACGGTTGAGAAATCATTTTGCTCTTTTTCTGGAGAGATTTGTATTTTCTGTGTATAGGCTTCATTTAACATTAGTTAGGGAAAAGATCTGGGAGCATGCTAGTTTCAGGCCACCAGCTTGGCTCTAATAGTTTTCAACAATCATTTTTTTTGCATGGTTTTGAGTCTCCTATTTTTCTCCCTCCCTTCCTTCCCTTCCCACTCCCAATAACAGAAAGTAATCTAATACAAACTATACATGTGTAATTATGCTAAAGATAGATATAAATTAATCATGCTGTGAATGAAGAATCAAATCAAAATTGAGGAAAAATATACAAAGAAAAGTTTTAATAACTGAAGATAATAAGTTTTGGTTTCCATTTAACCCCATGTTGTTTCACTGGATAAGGATAGTAATTTCAATCACAAGTCTTTTAGAATTGAATTTGATTATTGTACTGCTAGAATGGACAAGTTCATCACAGTTGATCCCCACCCAATGTTGCTGTTAGTGTGTACATTGTTCTTCTGGTTCTGGAAATTTCACTCTGGCCTGCTTATATCTAAGGATAACAACTACCCAAACAGTTTCTCAATCTGATATGGGCAACTGCTTCCTGTCTTTGTAATTGAATGGACTCTCAAAGACCAAAAGGGAATTCAGCTAGGAATGCAAACAACAAATTATATCAGAAGGATTTTTTCCTTCACATATTCTGCATATTAAAGGTCCATTTTGACAATTCAAGAATGCAAGTTAAGTTGGCTTCAAAGCAACAAGTGCCACTAGAACTCAGTTCTGCTTTTAAATATCACTGTGGCCCTTAGAAATTCAGGGACTTCTCCAAAATCTTACATCCTATTACTATGCCCCTTAAAAGAAATTTGAACCTAGGTATCTCTCTCTGTGAGATAAACTTTATGTGTCCCAGTGAGTGAATTGTGCATTTCACTATTGCTCTTACTATTCTGTGTGACCTGAGTTCAGTCAATGCACCCTTCTGAGTTTTATTTTCTTCCTTTATAAAATGAGTAGACAAGAGTAGACGTTGTCTAAGTTAATGTTAAGTTCAAAATGACTTATGTCTTTTCTCCAAAACTTTGAGATCCTAGAAGCAATTTAGCTGTTCCTACAAACTGTCAATTAACCCTCTAGATGCCATACCCTGGGGCTGTGACCCTGAAGGAGTTTGGCAGCCAGCTTATCTGCAAGATCATTTTTCAACTCTAAAATAAGAAAGATAGCTGTACCCTCCTGTTAAAGTAGTTATAACCTGCAAAGAGGTTTTTCAAAAATGCATGGCACATAAGAGTATAAATTCATCTCCCTAACCCCTTTTCCTTTAGTAAAAGAAACCATGAGGTGTTAGAAACTGACTTCTCTATTTTAAAAGATCTTGCATCCTAGATTGCAAAATTGTTACATTCAGAGGGTTGAGTGCCAATTACATCAGCAGGCTCAACAATCTCATTCATAAAATGAATGCTTTAGTTTGCATAATCTATTAGATCCATCAATATTATTAAAGAGAAAGATTGTATTAAACTTTACAATTTTACTTAATTTCCCTGCCTTTTTTGCTCAGATATTTGACAGAGCTAAATACCTTAGCATATTTAGTATTTTCTGAATCTTTTCCCAAAGTTTGCAGAGCAATCAATAAATTTTTCAAAATTATTAATTTCCTACTGTACTGGTCCAATGATAAAGACAATGATCAGAACATAAAATCTGGAATCTTAGGAAGAAAAGTTTTAATGAAAAACAGGCAGCACAGATTCTGAACAGAAGGTACTTAATTTGAAATACCCCTAGATCAATGCTGTTTATTTGTGCATTGACAGTTATAGCTGATGACCAGCTGTTGATAAGCCTAGGAAACAATAAATTAAGCAACAGTCTTCCACCAGAGCAAGAACAAAATATCGACTGATAAACCATAGTCAGTAAATGTGAACATTTATGATGAACATTAATTACAGTGCATTTATGGATTCTGCAAAATCTCAATTAACCATTAGATTTTAATTCTGACAAAAATTGCAGAAGTTTCCTGGATTTGTGAAATCATTTTGAAGATACCTTGTTTGATTAGAAATTCATTTTCCTTTCCTCTTTAGATAAAAAAGATCCATGTCTTTTCTTTCAAGTTATTTTGTATAATGCTTGAATGTAAATATTACTTTTCTCATTGTAAAAATCTGAGTTTTTTAGAGAGTAGTATGATAATATTATTATGAAATTTATATAAAAATTGATTCCAAAACTGGACTTCACTTGTATAAGATATATATATATATATATATATATATATATATATATATATATATATATATATATATATATATATGTAAACATTTATTTGAATGTATTAAATGTTTTTATCTTATTCTTAATATCTCATAGAGTAAGTTCCATTCTACTCATTTTCTTTCACTGATTACTTGTTTTCTCATTGCCTAATCTAATTACCTCAATTTCTTTTACTTCTCAAATGGCTAGAACTAATATTTTATTAAAACATTGAATAATCGTAGTGCTAATAGGAATTTTTGTTTCAACCTTGATCTTCCTGGGAAAACTTCTAGTTTATCCACTATTACAGATAATGCCTGCTGATGTTGTTACATAGGTACAACTTAGTATTTGGAGGAAAACTTCAATTATTCTTCTTCTGTTTTCTACTGTTTTTATTTTTTATTTTATTTTATTTTTTGCAAGGCAATGGGGTTAAGTGTCTTGCCCAAGGCCACACAGCTAGGTAATTATTAAGTGTCTGAGGTCAGATTTGAACTCAGGTACTCCTGACTCCAAGGCTGGTGCTCTATCCACTGTGCCACCTAGCTGCCCTTGTTTTCTACTGTTTGTAAAAGGAATGTTTGTTGCATTTTGTGAAAAGTTTTTTTCAGAATCTCTAGAAATAATCATATTATTTCTATTCTTTTTGTCATAATTTCACTGATATTGAATTAGATTTGAATACCTCTTATAAATCCTAACTGGGCGTAGTGTATGATCCTATTAATACATTGCTAAAATCTTTTTGCTAACATTTTATTTAAGAGCTTTGCATCAATATCAATTAGGGGAATTGGCTAATAATTTCCTTTCTGTGTTTGTATCTTCATGTTTATGTGTCCACATCATATAATATAAATCTCATAAAAACAGGTAGGATTGTTTATTCACAGGTAGTTTATATAGTATTTTTGTATAGCTTCCATGTATTGCTTCAAAAAATCAAAAAAGCTATATTCCTTTCTATGCCCATTCAATTTTTTCTAGAAGTCTATCATATCTAACTCCTCTAAAATTCTATCCATCTTCTTAACTTGTTTCTTCTTTATTTTGTGTTTAGTTCTGAAAGAGTGAGGTTGAGTTCCCCCATTAGAATGATTTTGCTTTCTATTTGTCCTATAACTCACTTAACTTTTCTTTTAAGAATGCGCATGCATTTAACTTGCTGCACACATGGAAAATAACTCCAGAATAGTTTATTTAAGAATTTTTGCACTACTTTAAAGCCTTGAGCAAAACTAAGGACAAGAATTTGTACAGCATCTTTCAAGAAATTATCAACAAAAATTGTTCTGTGATTAACACACCTAGCTGAAACCATTATGCCAGAATTCTAAGACTGGCAGTGTGCCTTCACAACTTTACCAGGTCAAGGGATTATATTTGTTGATATGTGTTGTGGCTATGACCTTCTGCTGGCTTGCCTATATACCTCCTTTGCTGGCTATTGCTTGCCTTTTAATCAAGTGAGACCTACATTTCTTGAAGACCTTCTCTTATCTTAAGTTGGAAAATTGTTCACTCCATTTTTTATTGCTTATATCTCTCCAAAATCTATTTAAATGTTTGATTTAATGTTCTTTCCGAAGGAACCTAGGGAAACCTCAGGCAACTTCCTGACTTATCTTTGCCATCTTGTCTTTCTCCCCTATATCTGTATTTCTAAAAATACTTCTGAAAAATTATTTTTAAAATATTTCTAATATTCAGCCATTGAGTTTCTCTATCCAGGACTTCATTTTAGCATTTTTAAATGGTGAAGGAACTGTCATTTCAGTGTGAGGATTCCATCTAATGACATATATTGCAATTTCTCTCTAAGTTGATTAATAGATGATGTCTGAATGTTGCTCTCTTCATAAAACTCATTACTCTGTGGCAAGTTGGTAATTACTTTCTCTGAGTTTACTTAATCTTAAACATGAACAATAAATAGAACCTCACTGGATCTGAACATGAAGCCCTTTTTTCTTGTTAGAGCTACTAGAATTTACAATCATCTTCCATAATTTGCCAGTCACCATCACATCTCAGAAAACGTATTACAGGAAGACTTTAGTACTTTTCATTTTATTAGGATCTTGTTTATGCAATTATACATATCAGATTTGGTAGTGTCAGAAAGGTATCTTTAGGTTTCATTACAAACTTCACACATGTCGGTCACCTTTACAACTTTGATTCCTTGATAAATCCGAAACTAACCTTATCATATTCCCTAGCATTTTACTGTGTCTGACACATTCCCTAGAATTTAACTGTGTCTGACACATAGTAAATCAATAACAAATGCCCGAAGACTTGATTTGACATGTTTTTCATTAATTGTACCAAATCAAAATAACTAAATAAAATGTAATACATGCCTATAATGAAAATACTACTCTATGTAATGAAACAACAAATTTGAAAAATTTAGGGACCGTGGGAGGATTTATATTAACTGTTATAAAATAATCAGAACTAATAAAACCATATGTAGAATTAAATAATATAAATGAAATAACAACAAAGGAAACGGAATTCTCTGTAATTATTATATGAATAATATGTGTGCCGGAGAATATTTTAGGAAATGGGTTTCCCTTTTCTCTTTGCAGCAACTAAAAACATAGAACTGTGGAATACTGCATACTGTCATACTATTTTGTTTTGTTATAGAATTTGCTGTACTTATTTTTATTTGCCTTTCTTATTAAATCATGATTACACAGGAGGGTTTGCTGGCATAAGTAGTGGAAAGTTGTGTATTGGGATATGATGAGGACATCAAAACTAAATATATTAATAAAATAAGATGTGTTTTGAATTTCTAAAATCATAATGGTTATCCAGATATCATAGGAAGAAACAAACTGATTTTCCATTTTTAATCGACATTTATAAGCATAGATCAATGGAATATTCAAGAAGTACACTGTGATTAATTTGAAAAGAATTTATTATTTATAGTTGAAGAATAGTGTTGAGAAGTATAAGATCAGACCATGCCATTTATTCACAGAAACAGGAGCACAACATACATCTATTTGAGATTCAACTTTGCTTATATTATTATCAAGACAGTACCTGACTGAAATGATTTGGAGTCCATCAAAATAACTCAAGTACCCAAACGGAAATAATATTGTGTTAATGCAAATGTGTAAAGGTTTAGGATTTAAAAATGAGGGGAGGTACAAAACAAAAGAATGATATGGAGTTATGAACCTAGGGCAGTCTGATGGGGTTCTAAATATAGTTGGACAGCTTTACCATGTATATTAAACCTAGACACAAAGAAAAAAAAGGAATTAGTAATTTGGACTTGGAGACTGATGCTGTTTCATTTTGGGGGACAAGAAAGTAGATAAGACATTTATGGAATTAGAAACAAGTTAATATGTTATCTTCCTGATAGCTATAAAGGGATTGTTGACTTTTATTGTTCTTATTCTGTATGGGTGATTATTAGATTTTTGAAACTTCCTAGGGCTTCTTCCTTTATCTAGGTAGGAAAGATTCTAGCTTCATTACACTTGCACAGTTGATAAATTGCATTACTTGAGATTGAAATTTCACTTTCCACAGTATAGGAAATAAAGTAAATCTTATCAGAGTCAACAGAAATGACTTGTTATAAGAATTTGCAAACAGGCAAAGAAGGAGGACATCCTCCCTGAGAGCTCTTAACTGAGGTGAAAAGTGTACTGAAATAGAAAAACCAGTAACTTTCAAGTTAAAAGTACCAGAGATTTTTGGATGAGATTTCACTGAAGTTGCCACATGTCAAAAGTTAGACAAATCACTTGATCTCTTCTAGTCTTTTCCATGAAAAGACCCTAGTGACCCTCATTGTACCTGAAATACAGGTTTAGCTTATAGTGTTGTTCTAAGGAAACCATGAGACAAATCTTTAAGCACTACCAAAATGCAATCTTATTAATATTGAGAGGCAGCATGATGTAGTAGATAGGGAGCTGGCAACTAGTGAGTTTTGAAGAGAAACAAAGATGAGATTCCAGAGTTATCTATCCAGGATTAATGAATGAAGCCATGAAAGCTGAACTGACTAAGATATCACAAAGAAAAATGATCTAAACTGAGAAGAGGTTCTAGTGAAGTTTGAGAATGTAGATAATGATTATATATTGAAAATAAGAATGAGTATCCACAGAAGAAAGATCAATGACATGAGTATTCATTGTCCAAACTCTCTTCTGCATCTTCAAGAAGCTGTAGAATGTATAGCAGTCACAAGTAAATAAAATCATCTCAGAAGACAAACTAAGCTGGAGTAAAAGCAACCAATGGCCTTAGACTGAATTAGGGGAATGTCTACCCTGGGTATGTGAAGAATGGACCCAAAAGAATGGGAGGATGAGAACAATTTGTTCTCAAGGGCCATGAAGGACATGAAACTATAGAATGTTCAAAACTTGCTCTGGCATCAGAGATGCCAAAGTCATGCATTGGACCTTGGACTTTCTTCAATTAACTTGACTTTTGTCATTTCACTGAACTTCATTAACTCAGTAAGTCAGAGAATTTGATAACTTTGTGCAACTGTATCTGACTTAAATCCAATTCATGCACAAGTCAAAACAGCAAACTGGTGTGATGTAAAAAAAAATATCATCATCAACAAGAACATGATCAGTATATGCTATATGAACTATATCAGGAAAAGTATAGGAAAAGTCAAATCTGACTAGTTTCCTATTTGCTTTACAACCCTCCTTAACTAAAGTATCTAGTAAAATGAGTTGACTTCATGATTTAGTTATGTATACACCTACTCTCCCTCCCTCTGTCTCAGTAAGAAAACTAACTTTTTTTTTTAGTTTTTTAGTTTTTGTTTTTTTTGCAAGGCAATCGGGTTAAGTGGCTTGCCCAAGGCCAGACAGCTAGGTAATTATTAAGTGTCTGAGGCCGGATTTGAACTGAGGTACTCCTGACTCCAGGGCCGGTGCTCTATCGACTGTGCCACCTAGCTGCCCCATGAAATACTACCTTCTTTCAACAACATTCATGTCTCCTCTATATTCCTATCTTCTAAGTACAATCCCTTCAACAATATTCAACCTTTCAACAATTCTAAGAGAAATGGAATTCTCAAAAGTTACAAATGGCTTCTATCCTGGTAGGGTTATATACAGTTAGATTCTTGACTAGATTTGTTCCCCTGTCCATTTACTTTTTTTATTCATCTCTTGAGTCTTTTTATAGAAGGTCTAATTCTCTTTTCAGTTCTGATCTTTTCATCATAAAATTTTAGAAGTCCTCTATTTCCCTGAAAATTCATTTTTCTCAGTGCCATAACAATAAAATTACCAAATAATTATTTTACTGAGCTAGAAAAATTGTAACAAAATTCATGTGGAGTAACAAAAGGGCCTTTTGATTCTTTAATGTTGAAGCTGCTAAATCCTGTATAATTCTGCTTGTGCTTCCTTTGTATTTAAGTTGCTTCTTTTTAGTTGTTTCAGTATTTTCTCCTTCAGTTGAGAATTTTGAAATTTGATTCTGATATTCCCTGGAGTTTACATTCTGTCTATTACTTTGAAGGTCTATTCTTCACCCTTAATTTGTCTAGTAATATAAATAGTAACTGATTTTAACAATAGTACTAATTGTAACATTCTTCTAGAAATACCAGAGTTTTATGAATAACAAAAGATTTTGAGCTGAGTCATTATATCTGTAGAAGTCACATTCAAACATGATTCACTCCCTAATCAATTAAATATTCAGCTGTGTCTTCAAACATCAATTAATTTTTTGTACTTGAGTGAGCCTCTTCCCTCCTAAAACAGCAAATGAAAGACCAAGGAATGTAAATATTATGGCTTCAACATTGGAAATGTTATCATGAAAATAAACTAGCAAAAATAAAATTCCAAACTATATCCCATCACTTTGTGTTCTCCTCTCCATTTCAAAAATGTTTACATCTCTTATGATCAGCAACTGCTTATAGTTGCATTTGACTGAACACATTCAAGCCTTAGTGCCATCTTCTTTGTGGTCCTTACTTTTCCTCTTTGTATTCTATCCTTCCTTCCCTCCTTCCTTTGTTGTTTCTTTTCTTTTTTCTTCACCTTCTTGCTTTCCTCCCCTTTTTCTTTTTTCCTTCTTTTCTTTTCTCTTTTTTGTCTCTATCTCTATCTTTCATACTCTGTCTCTCTCTCTGTCTCTCTCTCTGTCTCTCTGTCTCTCTCTCTCTCTCTCTCTCTCTCTCTCTCTCTCTCTTTCTCTCTCTCCTCTGTAACTTTGGCTGCTTGAACACCTTGTTTCTTGCCATAACATCCTTCTCCTTGAGCATGTAGGTTTTGTACTGTGAAAGTTTTTCAAGATGTTTAAAGAAATATTTTCTAAGTCTGTGGTAATTCATCAGCATGAAGAACAAATCCTGTATTTTAAACAATAAGCTCCAGCTAGAAATCAATTTATTTTTAATTTAATTTTTTATTTATTTAAGGCAATGGGGTTAAATGACTTGCCCAAGGTCACACAGGCAATTATTAATTGTCTAAGGCCAGATTTGAACTCAGGCTCTCCTGACTCTAGGGCCAGTGCTCTATCCACTGCACCACCTAGCTGCCCCCTGCTCTAAATCAATTTTAAAAAATCAGTCCTTAAAGAATTTGCCTAAGAATATGTCCAAGGTCAGTGGGGAGAAGTTTTTGAATATAAATATGCTATAGTATATTAACAAAATCATGCTAAAGAAGCAAAATAAAAGAAATATTAAGAAAAATAATAAAGTGATAAATTACCCAGATCAAGGCATAATAGACCACATATGATTGTGAGTGTGTATTGCCAAGAAATCAAATGTCTAGAGAAAGCCCTCAAGATTGGGGGTTGAATACATATAGATGATTCCTAGGTGGGTAGGAATCATGGAAAATGAGAAAACAATATGCTCTGATTTTTAGCAATGGAGAAAGCACACACAGATTAAAAGAAACAAATATATATATATATATATATATATATATATATATATATACAGATAAGGAATTTTATGATCAAACATGCCAATTTATGCGTTATAGGTCGTACATTCATTAACTTATTGAACTAAGAATTAAATTGAGGTATTCTGACTCCAAGTAAAACATTTATCAGAAGTGACCTCAGAGACCATTTTGATTTTGATTTTGTAGATAAGGGAACTAAGCTCTGTGAGATGAAAATGAACTTTTGAAGGTCATAGATCACACATTAATAGCATTTAGGAGCATAGTGGACACAATGCTACATTAGGAATAAATAAGACCTTAAGTTTAAAACCTGCCTGAGCCACTTTTGAAATATCTGACTATAGTTAAATGACCTAATATTTTTCATTCTTAGTTTCTTTATATCTAAATTAAAACAATATAATAACAGCATATTTCTCATAGGGTTGTTGTGAACACTAAATGAGATCACACATGTAAAACATATTGTAAACCTATAAACATTTTATAAATGCTAATCATTATTAGCTGTGATTTCTTTGTATCCTTGCATTTATAATCTAGGTCTGGAAATAGGTTCTTGGTAATAACTAATGTCTTAAGTATGTTCTCTTCAGCTATATATGTTACCATTAAATGTCTCTTCCCAGATGCCATCCAATGATCATGATACTATTCACAAATTCCAAATAGAAGTTCTGGGGGTAAAGATTGACTTGCCATGACTGACTCCTTTACTCTGTGAGAAGAATTTATGTCTCAGAGAATCCCTGTATAGTCTGTTGTTTAGTGAAATATTTTGTATTTCTGTCATGAAGTTTTAATGTTGTTTATTTGAGCATTGACAGTGATAAATTTGGTAGTTCTGTCCATTCAGTTTTTGGTAAAATCATCTCTCACATATTTTTTCTAGGACTTTCACAACAGATTATTAAATAATGATCTGAAATTTTTTACAAGATTTTAATTGTTGTATCTTAAGACTATAAGGGATTTTGAAGTTGATTCAATTCAATACTCTCCTTTGAAAGATGATTAAACTAATGCTCAGAGTGATGACTCACATGAAAAATTAACAGGCTCTGAAGCTAAGTACACCTTGTTGCATGGGATAATATGCTAAAGTTCAAGTTTTAAAAAAGAGAAGGATTTGAATTCAAATTCTAGCATTGCTGCATAATGTCTATTTTCTCTGGGGCAACTCATTCTTCTGTTTAATAAGGAAAGTAGACTTGGTGAACTCTAATGGAACTTTTATCTCTTTGATCAAATGGCTCCAAATGCAGCCCTGTTTCCATTGTACCAAGAGTTTTTTGTTATTAATTTAATAAACTTGTGCTATGTCATAAGATTTAAAACCGAATTTCCTCAGGGATCCTTGAAAGTGGTAGGCTGTATAGGAAAAGTAAAAGTAAAAATCAAAATTATGTACCATAAGTGGGGAAAAAGTGATCTTTTTAGAAAGCTCTATTTGTGAAAATAAAATCTCAGAACTTTGAAGGTTTTCATTTCAGTTGAGAATGTATGGATGCCTGAAGAAAACACCAGCTCTGAAATTTTAAATCAGTTCTGGTGTTTGTTTCTAAATAAAACACCTAAGAATATTGTTTTCATAATGGACCTCTTGATGAGGCGATGAAAAAGGAAAAAGAACTAGTTTTGATCCTGGTCATACTAATTATGAGCTTGTCAATTTCCCTGGACTTTAGGGTGCTTTGTCATTCTCAATTGGCTGAGACATATATGCTTTGATAGGAGAGAAAGCAGTTTACAAAGAAACTTGCTGTTTTCGTTGTTACTGAGCAGTGGGCAATTTAGGAGTTGGTCACTTAAGATGAAAAATTGACCTATTCTCATTCTAAAAATAAAAAACAAACCATAAGCAGCAAAAAAAAATCAAACTTGTGCCTTTTAGGGAAGTGGTTTTGGTATTATTTCCCTAATACTGAGTCCATAGCCTAGAATTTAGTAAGATTTTCAAAATTCTATTGATTAGATATAAGTAGCAAAAGTATTGCTTTTCAGAATATTAAAGATGAATTAATAACTAGAATACAATTAATTGTCATCAAGAATATGAATGAGATCATTTTCTTCCTTATAGTCATGCCTTTGATCCAGAGAAGCTGCCAGAGTGATTATTTATATTCAAACTATTTAGTCATATACAGGAGGAAAGACTATTCATATTCATGTATTGTTAAAGAGAACCAAGTTTAGCGAAAGTACATATGAACTCATTTGCTTGAAAGTCAGAAAATAATAGAATGATACCCAGATAGTAAATTTCCTGATGAAATATTGGATTCACTTAGAGAAAAGTCTATGTGTGTCCCCATGGTAAGGAGTGATTGTGGTGATTATATTGTATATATAGAGTAATATATACTGTGGTTAGCAGAGAATTGCCAAACAGTCTTTCCCTGCTTCATTTACAGTTTGTGTACTCTCCCCAAAAATCAATATTGGGTTTAATTTATTCTTCAGACAATGACTGGAAAAGAGAATAATGAGTATAATAATTGGATGAATTAAAATTCAATCAATATTTTAATAGAAGATTGTGCTTGCAAATTCTCTCATCACAACTCAAATATTTCTGGTCATAGTTATAATAAAGAACAAAAGAAATGTGAAAGACTGTTTCATGGTGCTAATTTTATAATTATCAGAATTATCATTATTTAAATGTTGATTTAGCCTTTATATTGATTGTGCTGATTACTTTAACCCTTGGAAGTAGATTTTGATTGGATAAGTTTCAAACTCCTTCAATTTAGTTAAGTAAATAAACACAATCTCACTTTTTTTCTCATTCTAATTCAATTTCAGTAAAGAATATAAAATTTAAGAGAGCCTTAAAAAACTGGAAGACTGAAACATTATGTAATAGCTAAAATGCAGCCAACACCAGTGGGGAAAAGAAGGCATCAATCAAGAATAAAAATGGCATAACAACATTGATTAATAAATGGAAATGATCTCATAATTCCCTCTGTGATATAATGAAATTATATTTCCCAGAATATGAAAACACTCTTGTTTTCTATACATTCTGAGCATAAATGATAAATTGTATAATTTTGAGACTTAATTTTCATTGAGTACACTGGTAAGATCACTATTATTTATTTCCCATTTATTTAATTCTAGTTTTACTTTGAATTTTTATCTTTTTAGTGATTAGCCTCCCACTTTCTAGAGTGAAGTAAAACGCTTGAAATAAATTAGTCCCAAGTTCCATTTCTAGTAATTTTTTTTTGCAAATTAAGTCTTGTTTCATGTAATTTACATAAAGGAATAAAATGTTTGCTTCATGTACTAATATGGATATATATGTATATATATATATATATAATGTGGTGTGTGTATATATATATATATATATATATATATATACACACACACACACACAAATACATACATTCACACACATAGATTTGAAAGAATAATTAAATATATAAAAAGTTGCAGAAATACTTAGTAATTTGAAAGTACAGTTGGGTAGTCCTAGCAGGGAGCTGGTTTGAACAAAAGTCTTTTGTAAAGGACAGCATTTGCACTGAGCTATGGAGGAAGTTAAGGATTCTAAAATAAAGAGGCAAGTTGGAAATGCATTGAAGGCATAGGGCCATTCTGTGCAAAGGCATGGCGATAGAAAATAAAATGACAAGTAATATGAATGTCAAAAAGGCTAGATAATGTGGAACCATGAATGGTTGAAGGTGAGTGAAACTCAATACACCTCCTCCATTAGATTGTGTAACTCTTCAGGGCAAATACTACTATCATTTACCTAATTCTGTATCTCTAATCCTTTTTCCCAATACTTTGTAACAGAAAAGTTATGGACTGTGCAGATTATTTTCATTTGATCAGTTCATATCCATAATCCTATTTTTAAAATAAATATGAAATATATCAATTTATCAATGAATTTTCTAAGGAAATATCCACAGGGTCAGATAAATTCACAAACAAATTCCGCCAAATATTTGAAGAGCAATAATTCACAATACCATGTAAACTATTTAGAAAAATAGGGGGAGTACTACTAAGTTTCTTTTATAGTACAAAAGTGGTGGATGCCTAAATCAGGAAAAAACAAAACGGAAAGAAAACTTTTTATCAATTTCCCTAATGAATATTGATGCAAATTTTAAGTAAAATACCAGAAAGAAAATTACAGTACTGTATCACAAGGATCATATAATAGGACTGACCAAGTAGGATTTATACCAGAAATGGAGGCCTGATTCAGGAAAATTATCAGTTTAAAATGACCTTATCAATAACAAATTCAACAGAAATCATACAATTATTTAAAAATGACTATATCAATAAATGCAAAAAGTGCTTTTGAAAAAATATGACACCAATTGAGATTATAGAAATAATTGGTGCATCCATTAAAATAATAAGAAATATATATCTAAAAATCATCTTATCTATAATACAGATAAGTTAGAAATCTTACCAGTATAATTAGGGGTGTTTCAAAGCTACACATTTTCACCACCATTATTCAATATTTTACTAGAAATGCTACTTATAAGAATAAGAAAAGTAAAAGGAAGGAATTAGAATTTATAGTGAAAAAACAAAGTTATAACTCATTGCAGATGATATGATATTTTACTTAGAGAATCCTCAAGGACTGACTAAAATAAAGCATTCATAAAGAAAAAAATTAACGTCTAAGAGATCCGAAAATTGCATAATGAGATAACTGTTTCTTTTTTTAATTAAAGGTTACAGGCTTTGGTCTTTATTGAAACTCCACAATTCTTTCTCTGGCTACAGATGATATTCTCCATCGCAAATATCCCAAAATTGTGCCTAATTGTTGCTGAAGGATTGAGCAGGTTCAATAAGGTTGATCATCACCCCCATGTTGCTATTAGGGTGTACAATGTTCTTTTGGATTTGCTCATATTGCTCAGCATCAGTTCATGCAAATCCTTCCAGGCTTCCCTGAATTCCCATCCCTCCTGGTTTCTAATAAAACAATAGTGCTCCATCATATGCATATGCCACAGTTTATTAAGCCTTTCTTCAATTGAAGGACATTCCCTTAATTTCCAATTCTTTGCCACCACAAACAGGGCTGCTATGAATATTTTTGTACAAGTGATATTTTTGACCTTTTTCATAATCTCTTCAGGGTATAAGACCCAGTAGTAGTATTGCTGGATCAAAGGATATGCACATTTTTGTTGCCCTTTGGGCATAATTCCAAACTGCTCTCCAGAAAGGTTGAATGAGTTCACAGCTCCACCAACAATGTATTAGTATCACAGATTTCCCACATCCCTTCCAACATTGATCATTGTCCTTTATGGTCATATTGGGCAGCATGAGAGGTATGAGGTGATACCTCAGAGATACTTTAGTTTGCATATCTTTAATAAGTAGTGATATAGAGCATTTTTTCATATGATTATGGATCACTTTGATATCCTGTCTGTAAATTGCTTTTCATATCCTTTGATCATTTGTCAACTGGAGAATGGCTTGTTTTTTTAAAAAAAATTGACTCATTCCTCAGGACATTTTAGAAATGAGTCTTTTGTCAGAAATACTAGTTGTAAAAATAGTTTCCCATTTTTTGAAATCAATAACAAAACACTTCTCACACAAATAAAATCAGTTTAAATAACTGGGCAAACATCAACTGCTCATGTATAGGCCAAGCTAATTTAATAAAAATGATATTTCTACCAAAATTAGAGTACTTATTTAGTGTGCTGCCAATCAAAATTTCAAAAAATTACTTTAATGATTTAGGAAAAATTGTCAGTAAAATCATATGGAAAAATAAAAAGTTGGGAATTTCCAGGGATTTAAAGAAAAAAGTGCAAAAAAAAAGGTGGCATAGAACTACAAGATCTAAAATTATATTATAAAGCATCAGTCATCAAAACTGTCTGGTATTGGCTAAGAAATAGAGTGGTGAATCATTAGAATATACTAGGTGCAATAGCAGGAAATGATTATAGTATACTGCTGTTTGATAAATCCAGAGTCCAGCTATTGGGATAAAACTCTCTCTTTGATAAAAACTGTTTGGAAAAATTGGAAGTTAGAATGGAAGAATGTGGGATTAGACCAACATCTCACATGCTATACCAGTTAAGATCAAAATGGATACCGGATTTAGGGATAAATAATAATATTATAAGCAAATTAGGAGATTAACGAATAGTTTTCCTGTGAGGCCTATGGAAAGTGAAGCAGTTTATGACCAAGGAAGAAATCGAGTACATCATTAAAAGCAAGCCAGACAATTTTGATTACATTAAATTAAAAAGCATTTGCACAGACAAAATCACTATAACCAAGATCAAAAGAAATGTAGTAAAGTGGGGAATAATTTTTTACAACAACTAATTCTTTTTTTCACAAGATGGAGTTATTTATTTCTTC
Source organism: Macrotis lagotis (assembly GCF_037893015.1). Classification (NCBI taxonomy): domain Eukaryota; kingdom Metazoa; phylum Chordata; class Mammalia; order Peramelemorphia; family Peramelidae; genus Macrotis; species Macrotis lagotis. Next base: position 90,625,779 of record NC_133658.1, read on the forward strand.
CCTCTGCGCCCCCCACAGAAGGCATTATGTTAGTCTCTACACTGTTTCCATGGCATTCATTGATCCAAATTGAATGCTATGAGGTGTGGCTAGGTGGTGCAGTGGATAGAGCACTGGCCCTGGAGTCAGGAGTACCTGGGTTCAGATCTGGCCTCAGACACTTAAAAATTACCTAGCCGTGTGACCTTGGGAAAGCCACTTAACCCCATTTGCCTTGCAAAAACTAAAAAGAAAACAAACAAAAAAACAAAGCAAATTGAATGCTATGAGAGAGAAATCATATCCCCAAGGAAGAAAAATAAAGTATAAGAGATAGCAGAATTACATAAGATAACAGGTTTTTTTTTTTTTTTTTTTTCTAAATTAAAGGTATTAGTCTTTGGTCTTTTTCAAACTCCATGATTCTCTGGATACAGATGGTATTCTCCATAACAGAAAGCCCAAAATTGTCCCTGATTGTTGCACTGTTGGAATGAGCAAATCCATCAAGGTTGATCATCACTCCCATGTTGCTCTTAGGGTATACTGTTTTTTCACGTTCTGCTCATCTCACTCAGCATCAGTTCATGCAAATCCTTCCAGGCTTCCCTCAATTCCCATCCCTCCTGGATTCTAATAGAACAATAGTCTTCCATGACATACATACACCACAGTTTCTTACGCCATTCCCCAATTGAAGGATATTGACTTAATTGCTAATTCATTGCTATCACTAACAGGGCCTCAATGAATATTTTTGTACAAGTGATGTGAATATTTTTGTACAAGTGATGTTTTTACCTCTTTTCACAATCTCTTCAGGGTATAGACCCAGTAGTGGTATTAGGGGATCAAAGGGAATTCACAGTTTTGTTGCCCTTTGGGCATAATTCCAAATTTCTCTCCAGCAAGGTTAGATGAGTTTACAGATCCACCAAAATGTATTAGAGTCCCAGATTTCCCACATCTCTTCCAACATTGATCATTGTCCTTTCTGGTCATATTGGACAGTCTGAGAGGAGTGAAGTGGTATCTCAGAGATGCTTTAATTTGCATTTCTCTAATAAGTAATGGTCTAGAGTATTTTTCATGTCACTATAGGTCACTTTGATTTCCTTATCTGTAAATTGTTTTTGCATATCTTTTGGCCATTTGTCAGTTGGAGAATGACTTGTTTTTTCAAACATTTGACTCAGTTCTCTGTATATTTTAGAAATGAGTCCTATGTCAGAAATACTAGTTGTGAATATTGTTTCCCAATTTACTATATTTCTTTTGATCTTGGTTACAGTGGTTTTGTCTGTGCAAAAGCTTTTGAATTTAATGTAATCACAATTATCTAGATTGTTTTTAATGATGTTCTCACATCTCTTCCTTTGTCATAAACTGCTTCCCTTTCCATAGATCTGACAGGTAAACTGCTCTTTTATCTTAAAGTTTGCTTACAATATTATTTTTCATGTCTAAATCCTGTATTCATTTTGATCTTGTCTTGGTGTAGGCCATGGAGGTGTTGGTCTAATCTAAGTTTCTTCCAAAGTAACTTCCAATTTTCCAAACAAAGAGAGAATTTTTTTCCCCAATAGCTGGACTCTTTTGGTTTATCAAACAGTAGATTACTATAATCATTTGAGGCTATTGAACTTAATCTATTTCACTGATCCACCACTCTGTTTCTTAGCCAATACCAGACAGTTTTGATGACTGATGGTTTATAATATAATTATATATCTGGTAAGGCTAGGCCACTTTCTTTTGCAATATTTTTTCATTGAAACCCTGGAAATCCTTGATTTTTTATTTCTCCATATGAATTTACTTACAACTTTTTCTAACTCATTAACATATTTTTTTTGGAATTTTGATTGTTAGGGCACTAATCAGGTAGTTTAATTTTGGTAGAATTGTCATTTTTATTATATTAGCTCAATCTATCCATGAGCATTTGATGTTTCCCTAGTTATTTAAACTGATTTTATTTGTGTGAGAAGTGTTTTGCAATTGTTTTCAAAAAGTTTCTGAGCTTTCCTTGGCAAATAGACTCCCAGGTATTTCATAGTGTCTGAGGCTACTTTGAATGGGATTTTTCTTTCTAGGTCTACCTGCTGTATCTTGTTAGTTATATATGGAAAGCTTGAGGATTTGTGAGGGTTTATTTTATATCCTGAGACTTTTGTAATGTTGCTTAGTATTTCTAGTAGTTTTTAAGATGACTTTTGTTGCAATTTTCTAGGTCATGTGATCTGCAAAGAGTGAGAGTTTTGTCTCTTCCTTCCCTATTCTAATTCCTTCAATTTCTTTTTCTTCTCTTATTTCTGAGGCTAACATTTCTAACACAATATTGAATAGTAGCCATGATAATGGGAAAACTTGCTTCACCCCAATCTTATTGGGAATGACTCTAGCCTATCCTCATTGCATATAATGCTTGTTGATGGTTTCAAGTAGATACTGCTTATTATTCTAAGGAACAAAACATTAATAGTTAGACTCTCTAATGTTTTTAGCAGAAATGGATGCTGTATTTTTGTCAAAAGCTTTTTCAGCATCTATTGATATAATCATATGACTTCCAATAGGTTTGTTATTGATATAATTAATTATACTGACAGTTTTCCTGTTATTGAACCAACCCTGCATTCCTGGAATAAATCCTACTTGGTAATAATGTATTATCATAGTGATAACTTGTAATCATTTTGCTAAGATTTTATTTAAGATTTTGGCATCCATATTCATCAGGGAGGGGCAGCTAGGTGGCGTAGTGGATAAAGCACTGGCCCTGGAGTCAGGAGTACCTGGGTTCAAATCTGGTCTCAGACACTTAATAATTACCTAGCTGTGTGGCCTTGGGCAAGCCAATTAACCCTGTTTGCCTTGCAAAAACCTAAAAAAACAAACAAACATATTCATCAGGGAGATAGGTCAATAATTTTCTTTCTCTGTTTTTAACTCTTCCAAGTTTAGGTATCAGCACCATATTGGTGTCATAGAAAGAGGCTATTCAATCTCCTAGGTCCTCCCTGTCTTCACCCACTTTTCTAAAGAGTTTATATAGGAATGGAACCAATTGTTCCATATATATACATATATATATATATATATATATATATATATATATATATATATATATGTTTTTTTTCCCCTTAGGGAGTTCAATAATGTCTTGTTGAATTTCTTTTTCTGAGATAAGATTTTTTAGGGATTTAATTTCCTCTTCACTTGACCTGTGCAACTGATATTTTTATAAATATTCATCCATTTCACTTAGATTGTCAAATTTATTAGCATGTAGTTTGGCAAAATAATTCTGAATTATTACTTTAATATCCTCCTCATTGGTATTGAGTTCACTTTTTTTCATTTATGATACTAGCAATTTGGCTTTCTTTTTTTTTACTCAAATTTACCAGATGGTTATCAATTTTTTTTTCATAATACCCACTCTTGGTTTTTATTTATTAGTTCAATACTTTTCTTACTTTTGGTTTTATTAATATCTCCTTTTATTTTTAGAATTTCTAATTTGGTAGTTAATTGGGGGTTATTATTCCATTCTTTCTCTAATAATTTTACTTGCATATTTAGTTCATTTATTTCTTCTTTCTCTACTTTATTCATGTAAGCATTTAAAGATCTAATATACCCTCTGACAGCTGCATTGAGTGAAACCCATAGGCTTTGTTATGATGTTTCACTATTATCATTATCAAGAATGAAATAATAAATTCTTTAATTTGTTGGTTGATCCACTCATTTTTTTAAAAATGAGCCTATTTATTTTCCAATTAGTTTTGGGTCTGTATCTCCCTGGTCCAGTATTTCATATGATTTTTATTGCATTATGATCTGAGAAAGATGTATTCACTATTTCTATCTTTCTGCAATTGATTATTAGGTTGTTATTGCCTAATGTGTGTTTAATTTTTGTGTTAGTGTCATGTACTATAGGAAAAAAAGCATATATCATTCAATCCTGGGTCAGTTTCCTACATAAGTCTATCATAACTAGGTTTTCTAACTATCTATTTAATTCCTTAGCTTTATTCTTGTTTACTTTATGGTTAGATTTATCTAAATCTGAGAGTTGGAGGTTGAGGTCTCCCACCAGTAGAATTTTGCTTTCTATATCTTCTTGTAATTCCTTCAACTTCTTTTCTAAGAATTTGGATGCTATACCATTGGGTGCATACATATTTAGTATTGAAATTACTTTATTATCCATGTTACCTTTTAGGAAGGTATAGTTTCCTTCCTTATCTCTTTGTCTAAGATAATGATTGCTACCCCTGTTTTTCTCACTTCAACTGAAGCAAAATATATTTTACTCCACCCTTTTACCTTTACTCTATTTGTATGTCTTTGATTCAAATGAGTTTCTTGTAAGCAGCATGTTGTAGGATTCTTGTTCTTAATCCACTCTGCTAATCATTTATGTTTTAAGGGAGAGTTCATTCCATTTATATTCAAAGTTATAATTACTACCTCTTTATTGCCCCCCATGCTATCTTCCCTCTGTTTGCATTTTTCCCCTTTTTTCACATTATCCAGATTCTACAGTATTTTGTTTCTTAACACCACCACCATCAGTGTATTTTTCCTCCTATATCCACCCCTCCCCTTTCTTTTCCCTTTCCCTTTTCTCCTTCTTCCTTCCCTTCCTTCTGCTAGTTCCCCTTTTCCTCCCCTTCCCATTTTCTCCTTTTAGTACATGAAAGCTAACATAAGTTTCTTAACTTAACTGAATGTATGTATGTATGTATGTATGTATGTTAACTTTAAGCCAAATCTGATGAGAGCAAGATTCTGGCACTTTTCACTTCCTCCCTTCTTCCCCACTATTACAATAGGTCCTTTGTACCTCTTAATGTTATGAGACTTACCCCATTCAATCTCCTAGATCCTCCCATCTCTTTAATTTCCTCCTTTGTAAGAAGACAGTGTTTGTAAATCATTCTGTTTGAGTCACAGAAATGTCATGAGTGTCCATCACTTCTGGCTAAGTATATTCTCTCTAATAGAGCTGCAATTCTTGAGAATTATTAGTGTCTTTCTCCCTGGTAGGGATATAACCAGCTTCATCTTATTGGACAGTAGTTTTTTTTTTTCTTTACTCCCTTATTATTTTCTTTTTACCTTTTCATGTGTCTCCTGGGTCTACTGTTTGAAGTGAAAATTTTTCTATTAAACTTTGGTCTTTTCTTCAGCAAAAGGTTGGAATCTTCTATTTCATTAAATATCCATTTTCCCCCCTGGAAAAGAAGGCTCAGTTTTGCTAAATAGTGAATTCTTGGCTGTATTTGAAGCAAGTCCTTGAATCCCTTAATGTTGATGCATCCTTACTGTGGCTCCTTGGTATCTAAATTGTTTCTTTCTGACTGCTTACAGGATTCTCTCTTTTATCTGACGGTTCTGGAATTTGGCCACATTATTCCTTGGAATTTTAATTTTGCTATCTCTTTCTTGGAGGGGATCAATGTATTCTTTCAATAACTGTTTTGCCCTCTGGTTCCATGATGTCAGGGCAATTTTCCATTATGTAATCCTGTAGTACTAAGTCCAGGCTTTGTTTCTCTTCAATATTTTCAGGATGCTCAATGATTCTTAGGTGGCTTCTCCTCTTTCAATTCTTGAGGTCACTGATTTTGTCAGTGAGGAGTGAGGTATTTTACATTTTCTCCTATTTTTTTGGATTTTTTGAATTTTTTATCAGATTAATGTTGTCTTATTAAGTCATTAGTTTCCATCAATTCCATTTTATTTTTAGAGAAGAATTTTCTTCTTTTATCTTTTGCAACTCCTTTTCCAATTGGTCAATTCTATTTTTGAAGGACTTTTCCATTTGCCCAATTGAGGTTTTGAGAGAATTATTTTCTTTTTGCATTTGTCCAAATGTGTTTTCCAAGTATTTGATTTCTTGTTGCAAGGTGTTAATTTTCTCTCCTAAATTTTCCAATTTATTTTTAAACTCCTTCCTGATTTCTTCAAAGACGTCTTTCTGAGGCTGGAGAGCAAATCATATTTTCCTCAGTGGTTCTAGATCTCACTGAATTAAAGTCTTTACCTTCTAGATAATTTTCTATGGACCTCCATTTCTGCTAGCCTTTCTTTATTTTCCTGAGATCTTGTACTGGGGGAGGGCTAGTTCACAGAAGTTTGGTGCTGAAATCCCTTTAAGGTTTTACTCACTGAGTTTAATAACTCCCAATGGACCAGACAGTAGGGGGTGCTAGAGACTTTATTCATTGAGTTTAATAACTCCAAGTGGGCTGGCCAGTACAGTGCACTGGTTGTTTTTGATGGAGTGTCTGTGACCTTGATTTGAGGTCATTTCCTCTTGGTCTAGAGGGTGTGGGTAATGCTGCTGCTGGATATCTTTATCCTGGAACACTGTGGGCTGTGCCCTGGTGCAAGGTATTTGCTCTCCCTAATCAGCTGAGGGAGCTCTGCTGTCCACACTGGACCCTTGCGGGATGAGGTGTGGTGGGCTGTTATTGTGTTTGTTCTGGGAAGAGGACTCCACTAAAGTGAAAGTATGGAGGCTGAGGTCCTCCAGACCAGAAAAGCCCAAGGTATCAATGTTCGCAACTCTCTGCACTGAAACTAACCCTTCAGCACATACTGGAATGCCTCAGACCATCAGTCCCCCAGCCAATGCCTCTGCCCCATCTGGCTCTTAGACAGAGGCTCCCAAAGTCAAGGCCTTCACAGATGATCTTAGATTAGTCTAGGTTTCAGGCTCTCACCCAGTTCCACTGGCTCTCTGCTCTCTATGCCTGGCTCACCCAGTATCCCTGAAGACAAACCTTGGGGGGTAGATATTCTTCTCTTAGCTTCTTTTTCTGGGTTTTGCTGATTGAATTTCTGTTAAGAGGTTTATTTCATATTGTATATGAGGGAAGATCAGGAGACCTTGGCATAGTGTCTGTCTTCTTTCCACTGCATTGGCTGGCAGTAGAATAGGCACTTTTGAACAAATTAAAGCTATCTGACATCAAATGAAAAAAATGCTTTAAATCATTAATATAAGAAATATGCAAAATATAATTATTCTGAGAAACTATCTCATGCTCATTGGATTGACTAATAGGACGAAAAAAGGAAAATGATAAATATTAGAAAGGATATGAGAAAACTGGAACACCAACACATTGTTGGTAAAGTTTTGAACTGATTCACCTTTTCTTTCAGGCAATTTGGCACTGACTATATCCTAAAAATCTACAAAATTATACATACCTTTTTGTTTGGTAATACAACTATCCAAAGAATTTTTTTAAGTGTGTAGAGGCAGAAATATATTTGAACAAAACCATTTATAGTAGCTCTTCTTGTTGTAATTGAGAATTAGAAATTGAGGGGATGTCCATTGATTAGAGAATGGCTAAATAAGTTGTGGCACATGATTGTGATAGAATACTATTGTGCTATATGAAATGACAGGTTGGTGTGATTTCAGGCAAATCCTTTAAAGACTTATATGAATGATGCAGAGTGAAGTGAGCAGAACCAGGAGAACATTGTGTTGACAGAAACAGTGTTTTTTAAAGTCCTTTCTAGAGTCTGACACTGTCACTATGGTCTCTAGGATAAAATTCACACTATTCTATTTATTATTTAAAATCCTTCAGAATTTTACTTTTTCCACATTATTCTACATAATTTTGCTAAGTGGCTTGCCCAAGGCCACACAGGCCGTATTTGAACTCAGGTGCTCCTGATTCCAGGGCCGGTGCTCTATCCACTGCACCACCTAGCTGCCCCTCTAATATATTCTTAAGGAGATGAATGGTGACGTTCTGTAATAGCATGAAGACACCATTCTTGTATGTGTTCCCCAGGCCCAATATTAGCAACAAGGGATTAGAAAGTGAGTTCCAATTAATTATTTGCTGTAACAGAATTATTTTACTATCAAAATGTAGAATTACAATGCTTTCTTCTTTCCAATAACATCTGTAAAAATACTCTCACTTATCCCACTTTGATACATGAGGAGGGTATACTCAAACAAAGCAGGCTTTGCATAGCATTGTGCAAACCAAATTTTCTTTCATATAGCCATTAGATGAGGCTTCATCTGAACTACAGTTGACCTGCAGTACCTAATGTTTCTGCATTAGCTAGTAGCAAAATCAAGCATAGGTCCTGACTCTTATACTTGTGGTTGTTCTGCATCCTGAACTTTTAAAGCTCCCAAAGTCACAAAAGCCTCCAATATTCCTTCAATTAACTGCAGGAAGCCCAGATACAGCAGAGATATAGTAGCAAGATCAAGTCTAAATAGATAGAAGTTCAATGTTCCTATACACTCAAAGGTGCATGACATCTCCTGCCTCTATATTCTTCTTCAGTCATTTAGGGAAGAATCAGATGAAGAGACTATTTTTTTTCTGATTAGTGTATTTTAAATGCCCTCAAAATTCTGGTTACATAATCAATCAAAAATATTTCTATTCACCAGGTAGTTAATGGATTGGAATCAGAGAAAATCTGACTCAAAGTTCAAGTCAAGATTCTATCAGTTGACCTTGCAGCTCATTGGTTTCCTGTCATGATAAGATATACATAAATTACATATAGATACATGAACACATATGTGTATATATATATGTATATACATATATATATATATATATCCATCTTCATCTGCATCTGTCTCTCTTCTCTCTCTGTCTCTTTCTGTCTGTCTGTCTCTATCTAACCCTCAATTCCTTGAAAACAAGAGCTATCCAGCATAGTATGAAATGGGTCTTTTAGGGAAATAAATGGATTAATGATTTATAGTTCATTAAAAAGAGGGATATGTCATTTTTTTCTTTCCACTTCATATATTTGGTTAATTAATGCATCCCTAAAATAAACAAACAAACAAACAAACAAACAAATAAATAAATAAATGCTTATTAATATGTAACAATATTATAAGTGGAGTTTTGCATTTTTGTTTTAATAAAAATCATTTGAAGAAAAGGGGGAAATCTAATGACATGAGGAAAGGTTGGTGACATGTCTATTGTCTTTATAAAAAAGTATTATCATGCTACTGATTTCTTTACAAATTTGCCTTGGGCACATGGCTAGGTTTCCTAGTATGGCTAGCAGAGAAATTTAAAATTAATAAAGCTGATTTGATTTTGGAGACTTTAAAAAAATGACAAAGCATTAGAAGTAGTCTTAAAAGGGATCAAAAAGCACTGACCAGGCAGAAAAACAAGATTTCAGTTTGCACAAGCTTCTTGAGATTAGTATAGCCAAGGGACTTCTTAGATTTTTCTAGATTTGGTCCATGAAGAAGGAAACATAGAGCAAGATATTTACTGTAGCAAGACATCACCTTCAGAGAGAACCAAAGTAAAACAACAGGTTTCTTTTGACTCTTCACCATAAATTGCTCTTAAAGATTATTTTCTAAAGACCAGGTATTGTTTTAAGTTCTAATAAACAAATAAAACAAATAAAAATGGACTTGCTTTTAAAGAGCTATGTCTTATACATAAATGTGAAGTTCTTTCTTTGGGTCTCTGTTTCTTTACCTGTAAACACAAAATGGATGATCTAGATGATCCTCAAGATGTCTTTAAACTCTCACAATATCAGAAACAATATTGTAATTGCAATTAATAATTCCAGTAGCACTAATTAATACATAGTGCCTTGAGTATATATAGAAATAAATGAAATTTCATGTCATTCAGGAGGTTATATTTATACCCCAAAGAGCACAGAGAGGGAGAAACAATCTGAAATTTCTCTTTCCTTCTTTAGAGTTTTGGATTTCCATCATATTGTCAATAATTGGTTCCTAAAACATCCTTCCATCAGTAATTCCTTGTCAGACTTTCTTAACTTTTTTCCTTGATCCATACCTCTGCTTCCTCTGAATTGTTTTCATTCTCTCAATCTTTACTTATTACACTCTTGTTCTTCTGGGATGGCACAAAATTTTTTGCAGTTTGTGTCAGCTATGGGATTGATATAGATGTATTAGAAAACTAGAACTATAAATGACATAGAAAACTTGCAATTCAAATTCATCATATCATAGTCAAAGAAACTAGCATTTGAGAATATCCAAGGTCTTTTTCAATGCCATACAATAAATTCTGTACTAGATTGAGTACTAGAGGCCAGAGCTAAATTTTGCTTTCTTTTGGTTGTTTTTATTTTTATTTTATTACTTATTTATTTTTTTCTTTTTGGTGGACATTATTTTTTTTTAATTTAAATTTATTTTCATTAAAGATATTATTTGAGTTTTACATTTTCCCCCCAATCTTGCTTCCCTCCCCCCTCCCCCCCACAGAGAGCACTCTGTCAGTCTTTACTTTGTTTCCATGTTGTACCTTGATCCAAATTGGGTGTGATGAGAGAGAAATCATATCCTTAAAGAGAAGAGAAGTCTAAGAGGTAACAAGATCAGACAATAAGCTATCTGTTTTTTTTTCCTAAATTAAAGGGAATAGTCCTTGCACTTTGTTCAAACTCCACAGCTCCTTATCTGGATACAGATGGCACTCTCCTTTGCAGATAGGTGGACATTAAATTTTATAGATGCTGCACCAGACGTGTAGATGATCAACTCCAAAGAATTTATGATCCACCTATAATCAACTCATTCAATTTGATTTAGTAATATGAGTTAGCTTATAATATCTGCATCTACTTTTAGTCTACCCTCCACGTTTAATACTTACATACTTTGATTTGTAATTCTGAAATTTAGGGCCTATCTAAATGTCTATTCAACATGTGGATAATTGGTCACACAATAGAGTGTGTTTAGGGAAGACTAGTACCTCAGTGGGATTTGGTTGCCCTCTGGGTGTCTGAGCAGCCTTTTAAGGACTGTACTGCTCACCTCCTGATGTAAGAAAAGGGCTAGGAAAATGCCCCATAATTGTCTATGAATTTACTTCTCACCTCCTGGTGTGAGGACCTGACTTGATTTCTAAAACTAGTGGAGTTCCCACCTTGTGGTCAAAACATAAAAAAAAAAAAATACTGTGGAAAATTCTTCAAAAATCATTCCACTATTCATCAGTAAATGAAATATATGCTAACTCATTCACATTACAAAATCTATTAGACTTGAAAGATGAATAGTTCTTGTTACCAGTGAATTCAACGGGCAGCAAAAGCAAATAGCAGACCTGAGTGAAATAAGGTTGGCTAATGGAGGTCAGCTTACTCAAGTCAGAGCTAGGTATACATTTTTCTGGAGTAAAGGGAAATGCAGTTAGGCTGGTGTAGGTTTTTTCAATCAAAATCTATCTAGTCAATAAATCTGAATGACTATCAAAAAAGAATTAACAACAAACTTGTGCAAATGCAATTGTCTCTTTCAGGGAAACATCATGCCACCATCATTAGTGTATATGCTTACACCATGATAAAACCTGTTGAGGACAAAGAAAAATGTTATGACTTGAAAACCCTTATCTTCAAAGTATCATAAGTGGACAAGTTTATAATTTTGAAGGGTCACCTCCTACTGAACACTTCTGCAATTCATCACTAACACTTTCTTCCATTTACCTAAATACAATAAAACTTCCTAGATGTATTCTCACAGCAAATATTGACATTTAATAGATTATGTGATTGTAAGGAGAAGTAAAATTCAGGAGGTGTGAGTGATGAAGCCAGTGTCTGACATAGAATACTGAACTGATCATAGACTTACACTTTCCAAGTTAAATATTTACATTCAACACAAGAAGCAGCCCCAAGCCAAAATGACAACCAGAAATTAAAGTCAAGAAATTAGAGCAATTCTATCAGCAAGAACAATTTGTTACTAACTTGGAATCAAAGTTGAGCCAACGCACAGTGGGCAAAAGTGGAGCAGAAAAGAAGTGGGAAGTTTTTAGAGATTTGGTGTACAGACTATATTTGTTTATCTGGATTGGTGAATAGGAAAGTGGAAGAACATTATTCAGAACCTTGGAAAGTATGGCATCATGAAATATATACAATATTGATAAACATCTCTGGGCAACCAAATCTTGACAAAATTTTCCATAAGCCCTCATGACTGATGGTATCAAATGCCTTGGTCAGATCTATAAATGTCCCAATCAGACCTCTGTTCTGTTCCTGGAAGAACACTAACAAACCTCAAGATTGTTTTCATGAAAATTATGGGAAAATATAGAGGTTGTTGTTAAATGAAAAATACAAATGCTACAAGGGTTTACCAGCAAGATAATTTAACAACTTCCATAGAAGGAAACATTTAATTTCATCAAATGTAAAGTACAAGAAAAGTTTAGCGAGATATAGATTCTTGGCTCAGTAAGAGGGCAGGTGAATTTTAGTTTTATGCTAGTAGTAACAATTCAAAACACTTTTATGATGCCCTGAAGGTTATTTCTGGGCCAAAGATCTATTGTGCATCTCAACTACTCAGTGCTGATGGAGTGACATTGAATAATGATAAAGACATGACCCTGGGAAGTTGAACTGAGCACTTTGATAGTGTTCTCAGCAATCCATTATCAATCAATGCTGAAACCAATGACTATTTAACTCAGGTTGATGTAGATCCCTCCTAGGTTATTTTAAAACTGAAGAATAGGTTTTAAATGCCATTAGGTTTCTTTCATGCAACAAAGTACTGGATACCCATTCTATTCCATCTGAGATTCATAAGATGAGACCATTCATTGTTCATACAAAAACTGACTGAAATTGTGCAAGTTATATGTCTTAGAAGGTTATCTCCGAGGTTATCAATGATGACTTCACTGTCCAACTGTATAAAAGAAAAATGAAAAATTGGCCTGTGACAACCAGAGGGGTGTTTCTTTCTTAGTCATGTATGGTCAGATTCTTGCCAGACTGATCCTTTATCTGGAAGATGATGAACTACAAGAAAATCAATGTTTATTCAGAAAAGGGTAAGGAAGAGTATAAGGTTTTTGCTACACAACAACTCTAACAAATGCCAGGAGCAGAACAGAGGTGTGTATGGGACATTTATAGATCTAACCAAGGCATTTGATACCATCAGTCATAAGGGCTTGTGGAAAATTTTTTCAAGATTTGATTGCCCAAAGAAGTTCATCAATATTACTTATAAATATCATGATCTCATTCTTTCCCAGGTTCTGAATAATGGACAATGTTCTTCCACTTTCCTATTCACCAATGGAATGAATCAAGGCTATGTACTTGACACCATTCTTTTAGCATGATATTTTCAATCATGTTGCCAAATGACGGCAATGAGAATGAACATGGCATCAGCATCAGCTAACACGCTAATAGAAAATTCTTCAACTTGAAAAGGCTACAAAACAAGACTAAAATGGAGGGATTGTTGGTGTGTGCTTTTCTATTTGTAGATTTCCATGCATTCAATTCAGATGGTGAAGCTGAGATGGAACCAAGTATGGATTGATTATCTACTACTTGTGCTAATTTCAGTCTAACAATTAACACCAAGAAAGCACAGATGCTCCATGAACCAGTACCACACTATGTATATTTAGAACCATCACTTATAGAAAATGGAGAAACTGTGAATATTTTCAATAAGTTCACTTACCTTGGTATTATACTTTTCAGGGATATATGAACTGATAATGAGGTTGATGTAGATGTTATCAGAGCTAAGTGTTTGGGAGATTCTGGAAGAAAGTATGGAAGAGAAGAGGTATTAGACTGATTACCAGACTGAAAGTCTACAGAGTTATTGTGCTGACCTCATTATTGCATATCTGTAATACCTGCACAGTATACTAGCACCATGCCAGGAAACTTAATCACTTACATTTAAATTACTTTATGAAGATTCTGAAGATCTCCTGGCAGAATAAAATATCAGATACTGAGTTTCTTTCTCATACTCAACTGGAAAGCTTTCAAACTCTGCTACAGAGAATGCCACATTTTTCAAATGCTACACATATAATTGACCAAAACAGTATTTTATGGAGAAGTCACATAGGGCAAGCACTCACAGAGTTTTAAGAAAAAGCAATTCAAGGACTTTTTGAAAGTCTCTCTATAAACTTTTCAATTGATTTGTGATTTAGGAGACACTGGTATATAACCATGTAGCACAGTATGCAAAGCAGAATTGAAGTAGTTCAAAAGAAGTTCAAGGTGTGTAAGTTTAGAGAATGTATCCCAGATGTTCACATGAACATTTGTGTCCTACCTGTTGCAGAACATTCTGATCTTATATTGGTCTGATCAGTCATAGTCAGATGCACTGCAAAATTCTAATATATTGATGCAATTTTGGTTCTTTATAAGAATGAAGAACAATAAGCAAGAAAATCAGGAGCATAGCTTACATGGTGTTACATATAAGTTCTCCAATAATTTTAAACTTTCATAAAATTTTTCTATAAATGTGTATGCATTAAGTGACATGATTTTTTCCAATTTCCTTGTTTATATATATATATATATATATATGTATATATATATATATATATAGTACATAAATGTGTTATCCTTCCCTTCCATTGGAATAGTAAGGCATGGTCTGATTTTACTTTTATTTCATATACAGTGCTAAGCACAATGCTTGTTACCTAGCACATATCTAACATTGTTGCTATTATTGTAATGAAAGAATAAAGAAGCATCTTATATAGAAGACATAACCAGTTTTGTTTTGTTTTGTAGTTAAATTTGGAAATGCAATGGGACTAGAAATTCCTCAATGCCTGACAGATAAAAAACGAGATATGATCTTTATTGCCTTTCATGGTGATTTATAAAAATCTGATGATACAGAAATTTTTGTTGAACTTAATTCAAAATAAAAGCAGGGACCTCCTAATATAAAAGATCCCTTGTCAAGGTATTAAGTATTTTTTTTCTTTCGAATTATCCAAATCTCAGAAAATTATTTCTTTTAGGGAAGCAGAATAGAATGAGAGAAAAACAAATCACTTGACCAAAAGTTTCAAGAAACTTGTTTAGTCCTAGATCTGCCTTAACTTTCTGACATTGCTTACATTTACATTTTTAAATTAGCTTCTCTCTCTCTGAAATGGGTATGATAATTGTTGCACTAAGTTCCTCATTGTGTGGTTAAAATTAAATGAGAATTTGTAGCTACAAATGATAAAGAAATTGTAATCACTATAATCAACACATAATTTTGTGGAGCATAATATTCTGCAAAATATTTCATTGTACCAAAGGCAGAAGGTAAAAATTTTATATAAATTTGTTATATAGTTTCTATGAAGTTGGTCTAATATCTATTCTTTCTTTTTGCCAGTGTGGTATCTCATTTTGAACTAACTACTAGACACTGAAAATTGAACCAAATTGTTCTGGTGTATGAATTATGTCTTGGGATGATGCAAGTTGTATAAAACCCATTCACATTTGAAAAGGACCATAACAGACTGAAGCACGAATTTACTAGATTATCTCCCATTGACCTGGATGATTTCCCAAAGTTTTTTATTCACTGTCAGAACTAAGTGTCCAGCCCAGGTGAACCTAACTCAGCTAATTTCCCTCAAAAAACTAGAAAATCCAGAAGCTACTTAAGAGAGAAAAGGTGGAGAATGTTTTTAGGAGGAGTTACATTGAGAATGTTTGAGAGGAAAATGTTTGTAAGCATGAAGTAGAATGTCTTATATTGCTCTATTCTCCCTACATTCCTACCAAATTGTAATGAAAACTTCTTTTTCCCCAGACCCTCTTCTCCACATTTCTGTGAATTTATTTAAACTCTCTTTCTGCTATGGAGTATCAGAATTCTAAACCATCCTTCAAGGTACAGCTTGTGTAATTTTCTCCAAGAATGTATGCCTGGGAAACATTCTATGTGATTTTCCTCTTTTCTGAATTGCTATAAGTACCCTGTAATCCATTTCATCTGGCAATTATTACCTGCCAACATTGTTGTTACTTATTTAAAAATATCATGGAAAAATGGAAAATAATAAATTTGGAGTCAGAAGACCTGAATTTCTATCATGCTTCTCTTCTTTACTTATGCTACCTTAAATAAGAAAGTTTAACTAGATGACTTCAAAAGCTACTTCAAGGTTCATATATATTATTCTGTAACCCAATGATTTCATGTTCATTTTTGCCTCCTATATTCAGTATTTTTTAAATACATTTAGTCTTTGTGCATAAGCAACACACGGTATTAATATACTAGTAACACATTCCCAGCCAATGTATAACTGATAATTTACAAGAATGGGGCAATATGTTTAAGAATAGAGAGCTATGAGGGAGATTGTGAGTGACAAAACTTAGAATAATGGAGAATAGAAGAAAATGAATTTCAAGAAACTTGTAAAGAATATGATATATTTGTGTTTCTTCAACTACCAATTATTCCCCATGTAGGCAGAGTGAAAGTTGAATTCTGATCTTGAGAAGGAAGTAAATAGGCTAAGGAAAATGCATTTTATGTTTCCAGATAATTAGAGAGAATATTGTGTTCCTTTATGAGAATGAAAAAATGCTTCAAAGGGGAAAAAAAAGCAAGTAAACAAAAAGTTGTAAAGATATGGAAGGAAATTCTTATCTATCATAACTTTGGATGGTGGGAGAATATAAACAATAGAAGAAAGTAAAGATGATTTAATAATTGAAGTTAGAAAAGGGGAATTAGGCCAGAAGAAATGGATTTTGTAATTGGGGAGAACAGGCTCATTTCAGGAAGGTATAATTTATTGTTATCTAAGGGGATAATTCACAAATGGGATCTGATGTAAGGTTATCTGGAAACCAGTCATAGAACTGTAAAAGGAAAATAGTAATGGTTGATATTTAGGAGTAGTAGGAAGGATGCATTTGAGAGGATACAAATAATATAACTCTGATAGCATTCCAGGGCATGCAATAATGTTATTCAATTAGTTATACTTCTGAATTCTTTCTTTTTATATTCTTTCTTTTTCTTTTTATTGAATTTTACAATTTTTCTGCTAATCTCTCTCCCCTCCCCCACCTGCCACAGAAAGGAGCTTGATAATCTTTACATTGTTTCCATGCTATACATTGACCAAAATTGAATGGCTTGAGAGAAAAAATCATAACCTAAAGGGAAAAATAAAATATGAGAGCAAAATTATATAAGATAACTTTTTAAAAATTTAAGGTAATAGTCTTTGGTCTTAGTTTCTTTGGATACATATTGTATTCTCCATCACAGATACCCTAAAATTGTCCTTGATTGGTGCATTGATGAAATGAGTAAGTCCATTAAGATTGATCATCAACCCCATGATGCTGTTAGAGTGTACAATGTTATTCTGGTTCTGCTCATCTTGTTCAACATCAGTTCATGTAAATCCTTCCAGGCTTACCTGAATTCCCATCCCTCCTGGTTTCTAATAGGAACAATAGTGTTCCATAACATTTATATACCACAAGTTGTTTAACCATTCCCCACTTGATGGACATTCACTCAATTTCCAATTCTTTGGCAACACAAACAGATCTGCTAGGAATATTTTTGAACAAGTGATATTTTTAGACTTTTTCATGATCTATTCAGGGTACAGACCCAGTAGTGGTATTGCTGGATCAAATGGTATGCAGATTTTTATTGACCTTTGATTTCTGATTCCAAATTGCTCTCCAGAAAGGGTAGACAGCTCCACCAACAATGTTTAGTGTCCCCAGATTTTACTCATAACTTCCAACATTGATCATTGACCTTTCCAGTCATATTGGCCAGTCTGATAGATGGCACCTCAGAGATGCTTTAATTTCCATTTATTTAATAAGTAATGATTTAGATCCATTATTCATATGACTATGGATCGTTTTAATCTCCATCTCCTCATCTCTAAATTATCTTTGCATATCCTTTGACCATTTGTCAAATGAGTAATGATTTGATTCTTTTTTGTAAATTTGACTCAGTTCTCTATATAGTTTAGAAATGAGTCCTTTGTCAGAATTACTAGTTGTAAAAATTTACAATTTACTCCATTTCTTTTGATTTTGTCTGTGCAAAACCTTTTTAATTTAATGTAATCAAAATTATCTAGTTTATTTTCAATGATATTCCTGATCTCTTCCTGGCACATAAACTGCTTTCCTTTCCATAAATCAAACAGGTAAACTATTTCTTGATTTCCTAGTTTGTTTAAAATATGTCTTTTATGTTTAAATCCTGCAGCCATTTTGATCTTATCTTGATATAGGATGTGAGATGTTGATCTAATCCAAGCTTCTGCCATAATAACTTCCAATTTTCCCAATAGGTTTTATTGAAGAGAGAGTTTTTATCACAGAAGCTGAACTCTTTGGGTTTATCAAAAAAAGCAGATTACTGTAATCATTTCCTGCTATCTCTTTTCTTTTTAGGTTTTTTGCAAGGCATTGGGGTTAAGTGGCTTGCCCAAGGTCACAGGGCTAGGTAATTATTAAGTGTCTGAGGCCAGATTTGAGCTCAGGTACTCTTGACCCCAGGGCTGATGCTCTATCCACTGCACCACCTAGTCACCACTCTCCTATCTTTTTTGTACCTAGATCATTCCACTTATCCACCACTCTATTTCCTAGCCAATAGCAGATTGATCATTGATGTTTTATCATATAATTTAAAATCTGGTAGGGTGATGCCTCCTTCTTTTGCACTTTTTTGATCAAATCCCTGGAAATTCTTGACATTTATTTCTCCATATGAATTTACTTACTACATTTCTAGCTTATTAAAGTATTTTTTTGGGAATGTTAATTGGCAGGGCATCGAATATGTAGGTTAAATTAAATAGAATTGTCATTTTTATTTTATTAGTTTGGCCTATCCATGAGCAATTGATGTTTTCATAGTTATTAAATTTAATTTTATTTATATGAGAATTGTGTTGTAGCTGTTTTCATAAAGTTTCTAAGTCTTCCTTGGCAGAATCAGGTATTGTATCTCAAATATTATATATTGTCTGAGGATTCCTCTTTCTAGCTCTTGCTGCTCTATCTTGCTAGCAATATATAGAAATGCTGCAGATTTAGAAGGGTTTTTTTAATATCCTGCAACTTTGCTAAAGTTGCTGTTTCTCATAACTTTTTAGATGATTTTTAAGGATTCTCTAGGTATACTATCATGTCATCTGAAAAAGTGAACATTTTGTTTCTTCCTTCCCAATTCTAATTCATTCAATACCTTTTTCTTCTCTTACTTCTGAATCAAACATTCCTAATACAATACTGAATGATAGTCATGATAATGGGCATGGAGGTTTCACCCCAATCTTATGTGGAATGCCTCCAGCCTAGCCTCATTGCATATAATGCTTGTTGAGGGTTTCAGATAGATATTGCTAATCATTCTAAGGAACAACCTATTTATTCCCAGGTTCTCTAGTTTTTAATAGAAATGGGTGCTGTATTTTGTCAAGAGCTTTTTTCAGTATCTATTGAGATAGTCATATGATTTATGATAGGTTTGCTATTGATATGGTTAATTATAATAACAGATTTCCCAGTATATTGAACCAACCTTGCATTCCAGGGATAAATCCTGTTTGTTCATAGTATATTATCATAGGGATAACTTGCTGTAATCACTTTGCTAATATATTATTTAAGATTTTTTTGTTTCTATTTTCATTAAAGAGAAAGGTCTATAATTTTCTTTCTGTTTTGACTCTTAGTTATCAGTTTAGGTATCAGTTTGGTGTCCTAGAAAGAGTTAGGCAGAATTCCATCTTCATCTATTTTTCCAGAGAGTTTATATAGAATAAGAATCAATTGTTCCTTAAATATTTTATAGAATTCACTTGTGAATCCATCTGTTCCTGCATGAGTTCTTTTTTTAGGGAGTTAAATAATGGATTATTGAACTTCTGTTTCTGAGATAGTGTTCTTGGGGTATTTAATTTCCTCTTCATTTAACCTGGACAATATGTTTTTTGGAAATATTAATCCATTTCCCTTAGATTATCAAATTAATTAGAATAAAGTTGGACAAAATGATTCTGAATTATTACTTTCATTTCCTCTACAATTGATGAGTTCACCTTTTTCATTTATGATACTAACAATTTGGTTTTCTTCTTTATATTTTTAATTAAATTAATCAGAGATTTATCAATTTGTAATTGTTTTTCTTTTCAAAAAACAACTCTTGGTTTTATTTATTAGTTCAATATTTTTCTTGCTTTCAATTTTATTAATTTTTCCTTTAATTCTCAGAATTTCTAATTGGGTATTTATTGGGTGTTTTTAATTTGTTCTTTCTCTAATTTTTTAGTTGGATGTTTAGTTCTTTGATTTATTCTTTCTCTATTTTATTCATGTAAGCATTTAAAGATATAATATATTCCTTGACAGTTGCCTGGGCTGTATTCCATATGTTTTGATATGTTATCTCATTATTGTAATTATCTAGGAGGAAAGCATTACTTTTTTCCTATAATTTGTTGTTTGATCCACTCATTCTTTAAAATGAGGATTTTTTTCCCAATTAGTTTTAGGTCTATTTCTCCCTGATCAATTATTGCATATGATTTTTATTGAATAATCTGAGAAATATGTATTCACTATTTCTATATTTCTGCAATTGATTAATAGGTTTTTATGCCCTAGTACATGGTCAATTTTTGTGTAAGTTCTATGTTCTGCAGAAAGAAAAATAGTTTATCCCTTTCTATCCCCATTCAATTTCATCCATAGGTATATTATGTCTAGGTTTTCTAAAATTCTATTTAACCTCCTTAACTTCCTTCTTGTTTATTTTAGGATTAGATTTATCTAAATCTGAGAGCAGGAGGGTGAGGTCTATTTAATATTGAAATTGCTTCCTTGACTATGGTACCTTTTAAGAGGATACAGTTTCCTTCCTTATTTCTTTTAATGAGATCTATTTTTGTAGCTGCTTTGTCTGAGATAAGAATTGCTACCCCTGCTTTTTTTTTAATTTCAGCTGAAGCAAAATATGTTTTGTTCCCACCTTTTATCTTTACTCTATCTGTATCTCTGCTATACTCTATCTGTATCTTCAGCTTATTGTAGGATTGTGGTTTTTAATCCACTCTGCTATTCCCTTATGTTTGAAGGGAGAGTTCATCCCATTCACATTCAAATTTATAATTACTAATTCTTTATTGCCCCCTCCATGCTATTTTCCCCTCTGTTTGTACTTTTGCCCTTTTTTTCACTTTATCCATATTCCTCAGTATTTTGTTTCTGAATCATCATCTTTTCCCTTTCCCCTTTGTCCCTTCTTCCTTCCCTTCTTTATGTTAGTTTCTCTTTTCCTCCCCACTCCCCTTTTCCCCTTTTAATACTTGACAGGTTAGATAAATTTCTTAATCTAAATGAGTCTATGTTAATTTTAAGCCAAATCTGATGTGAATAAGATGCAGGCAGTTCTCACCTCCTCCCTTCTTGCCTTCTATTGCAATAGGTCCTTCCTACCTCTTTATGTAATGTGATTTACCCCATTCAATCACCTCCATCCTCCCATCTCTTTATTGTGGACCCTTTTAAAGCTGTTATTGTTTTTAAATAATTTTATCAGAGTCATGGATGAGTGTCCATCACTTCTGGGGAAGTATATTCTTTCTAATAGTTACAATTCTTGAGAGTTATTAGAGTCTTTCTCCTTGGTAAGTATATAGCCAGTTTCACTGTATTGGAAAGCAGGTTTTATTTTCTTTTCCCTTTTTTTACCTTTTCATGAGTTTTGAGTGAATCATATTTTTTTTTCATTTCTCCAATTGTATTTTCTAAGGGTTTGTTTATTTCTTGCACTGCGTTATTTTTCTCTGGAGTTTGTTTTCCCAGTTTTCCCAATTGATTTTTAAACTCCTTCTTGATCTCTTCTATGAAGTTTTTCTGGTATGTAGAAGAATTTAGATTCTCCTCAGAAGTTCTAGCTCTCTCTGAGTTAGGGTCTTTGTCTTCCAGGAAGCTTTCAATGGATCCCCCTTTCTTCTGGTCTTTTTTTCATTTTCCTAGAATCTGGGGGGTGGGGATGGGGCTGGTTCACAGACCTTTGGTTTTGAAAACCCTAGAGGCTTTGCTCAGTGGGTTTAGTAACTCCAAGCTAGCCAGCCATTAGGTGGTACTAGATGCTTTCTGTTTTGTCATTTTCTCTGTCTTCAAAATGAATGAGGTATTCCTGGCATTCCATTGAAGTAAGCTCTTTGTAAATATTTTAAGTGTCACATAAACATGAGCCATGATGCTTCCAAAAATACAAAAAAGGAAAATTTTAAAAGTGTCATGTATATTTGTATATACCAGAAGTTTGGATTGTCTGTGAATCTGATTTATGGCCCACTCCCTAGGCCTGGGTGAGTAGGGAGAAGCAGCTGTTTCTGAATTATCCTTGGACAACAGCGACTGAGCCCAAGGGTTATTTAGTTAATCTTATTATTCACTCATCCCAAAGAGAGATCTGCTGCCCACACCTGAGCCTGGGGGTGGGGAAGATGTTAGTTATTGTTTTTGTCCTGGGAAAAGTCCCTTTCTCTCTCAGGAGTGAAGGAGGGGACTTTGCTGAAAATATGGGGCACATGACCCTTGTCTTCCCAGGCAGTGTAGCTGACCAGATTGATATCTAGCTGCTATGCCTAAGATCTCCCACCTGCTGCACTGCTCTCCAGTCTACTCACAAAATCAAAGCTTCTGGAGCTGTTCTGAGGTTAGTCCTGGGTCTCACCTTGCTGCTCCTGGGCTGGCTCTCTACTCTCTGCCCCTGCCTCACCCACATTCCTCTGAGACAGACCTTATTGGTAGATGTTCTTCTCCTTTGCTCTTTCTGGATTTTGTGGATTTGAATTCTGTTAAGTGGCTTGATTCATTTTAATTCTGAGGGAAAGTCAGGAGACCTTAGTACAATACCTGGCTTTTCTCTACCATCTTGGCCAGAAGTTCTTCTAAATTCTTTTAAAAAAGCCTCTGATAACACACACTCAGACACAGAGAGACATATTAAGTGGAAGGAACAAGAAATATCATTGAGAATTGTTTGGATGGGACTTACAATTAGAATTTGTCTATACAAAATGAATAAATGAAATGATCAATATTTAGATCTGGAAATGATCTTAGTAATCATTTAATCACCTTATTCATTTTGACAAAAGAGAAGCTAAACAGCTTGCACATGGCTTTATAGATAGTAAGGGGCATTACCTGAATTTGAATGCATGCCTATTGACTGAAAATCCAGTCTTTTTCTAGAAGCATTAAAAAAAAATCCAACATTATTGTTGCACCTTGTGGAAAATTCATGAATCTAAAGATGCAAAAATGTTAGAGAGAATTTAGTTAAGGATCATTGGAGATAAAAACAGAAAAGACATTTTATTCATGCTGATTTTTACATTAAACTATCTGTCTCAATGGAATGCCATGAAGTAAGCTCTTTGTAAATATTTTAAGTGTCACATAAATGTGAGCCATGATGCTTCTAAAAATACAAAAAGGAAAATTTTTAAAGTGTCATGTATATTCATACACATTGTGAAGTTTGGATTTAATATCTTATAAAAATTATTTTGGTTCCTTGGGACACTATGGACAGTTAGCTAGGATTTTCTTTCCAGTATACATTATAAACAAATATTTTCAGACAAATGCAGCAAACAAAAAAACTTTTTCTTTCATATTTTCTTTACAAAATTGGAAAATGAAAAACTTGAAATTAGGAATTACCAAAATCTTGGAATTATCCAAATAAAAGAATTTTCTTTTGACATTCTACAACAAACACCTCAGTAAACATTTATCGATGATTTGTTATATGTCAATCATTGTTGTAAGAATTTAGAATTCAATGACAATTTTAATGTAGTCCTGTCTACATAAGGAGTTTAAGTTCTAATGAAAGTGACAACATAAGCATATATAAATAGAATACAAAGTAGTTTTGGGAAGGAGTAAGTTATCAAACAAATATAAGCAACAGATCAAGATAAATTACTGTATAATTCTCCCAAATTCAGGCTGCCTTTCTCCCAAACTTTGGTTCCCAGTGGTAGCAGGCTTCCTTCAATCTTCTCACAGTAATGAGAAACATAGGATCATAAACTCAGATCTTGAATAAACCTCAAGAATAATCAAGATGACAAAACTGATGTCTAGATAGATTAAGTGACTAACCTAGTATCACAGATATAGCAAATGTCTGGGGTTGAATAAGAAACAATATCTCCTTATTCCAAATGGATTACTTTTTATCATACAGGTTTCCTTTCCTTCTTTTTACTTGTTTCCCAAGAATATCACCAACTAATTGCTGTTACTAATCACTGACAATCTCTTTTCCCCTTTGGATCTCATGCCACATATACTTTTGCATTGTTATAATATACTTATTATCACACACACATATGAATGTATGTATGTATGTATGTATGTATCTTTTATGTAACAACAAGAAATAGTAAGAAAGACAATCTATAGGAGAGGTTCAGAAACACAGATGAACCATTCATTCATTCAAAGTAAATAATAGAAGATAGACAACCTGAGAAGTACAATGGTATCCTTGAAATATTTTTGAAAAAAAGAGAAAATTCTCTAGCATATTGGGTGAAGACATCATGAGTAATTCCTAGGAGGATATTGACAAAACTTCTAGGATTAAAAGGAATGAATGGATTGAAATCAGCACCTTTGGAGCAAATAGATACAGTGATTTGAGTACAGATACTATTTAACTTTAAAGTACAAAGTATGTATGTATTATCTCAGTCTTCACCCAAATTCCTTAGAAGAATCTTATCTTTTTAGGAAGTAGAGGGTCTTATCTTAACTTTGCCTGTCTCTGTTCTGTTGTCAAAACAATATTCTCTTGTAAACCACAGTCTTATACAATATGAGTTAAAATGATCAGAAACAGCATGGTAGGATGCTTATACTAGATGGGAAACAATAGAAACATGTATTCCTAATTTTTGCCCTGCTGGATATCTTTTTCTTACTTTTATTTATTAATTAATTAATAATTTTTAATAAATTTTTTTTTTGCAAGGCAATGGGGTCAAGTGGCTTGCCCAAGGCCACATAGCTAGACAATTATTAAGTGTCTGAGCTGGATTTGAACTCAGGTACTCCTGACTCCAGGGCTGGTTCTCTATCCACTGCTCCACCTAGTAATCAAAATTATCTAGTTTTATTTTTAATGATGTTCTTCATCTTTTCCTTGGTCATAAACTACTTCCCTTTCTGCTCCTTGATCTTCTAAATTGCTTATAATATTTTTTATGTCTAAATCCTGTATCCATTTTGATCCCATCTTGGGATAGAGTGTGAGGTGTTGATCTAATCTAAGTTTCTTCCATACTAACTTCGAATTTTCCCAAAAGTTTTTATCAAAGAGAGAAGTTTTTACTCCCAATAGTTGGACTCTTTGGATATATCAAACAGCAGATTAGTATAATCATTCCCTACTATTGCACCTATCTTATTACACTGATCCACCACTCTATTTCATAGCCAATACCAGAAGGTTTTGATGACTAATGCTTTATAATATAATTTTAGATTTGGTAAGCCTAAACCACCTTCTTTTGCACTTTTTTCATTTCATCCCTAGAAATTCTTGACTTTTTATTTCTCCATATAAATTTATTTTCAACTTTTTTTAACTCATTAAAGTAATTTATTTTGGAATTTTGATTGGTAGGGCACTAAACAAGTAGTTTAGTTTTGGTAAAATTGTCATTTTTATTATATTAACTCTACCTCTCCATGAACAGTTGATGTTTGCTCACTTATTTAAATCTGATTTTATTGATGTGAGAAGTGTTTTGTAATTGTTTTCAAAATAATTTTTGAGTCTGCCTTGGGAGGTAGACTATCATGTATTTTATATTGTCTGAGGTTACTTTGAATGGGCTTTCTCTTTCTGGGTCTTTCTGCTGTATCTTGCTAGTCATATATAGAAATGGTGCAGATTTATGAGGGTTTATTTTATATCCTGCAACTTTATTACAGTTGCTAATTATTTCTAGTAGTTTTTAGATGATTTTTTGGGATTCACTAGGTAGACCATCATGTCATCTGCAAAGAGTGAGAGTTTTATCTCTTCCTTCCCAATTCTAATTCCTTCAATTTATTTTTCTTCTCTTATTGCTGAAAATAACATTTCCAATTCAAGATTAAATAGTAGAGGTGATGATGGGCATCCTTGTTTCACCCTGATCTTATTGGGAATGCCTCTAGCCTATCCCCATTACATATAATGCTTGTTGATGATTTCAGATAGATACTGCTTATTATTCTTAGGAACAATCCATTTATTCTTACACTCTCTAGTGTTTTTAGTAAGAATGGATGCTGTATTTTGTCAAAAGTTTTTTCAGAATCTATTGATATGATCATATGATTTCTATTAGGTTTGTTATTGACATAATAAATTAAATTAACAGTTTTCCTAATATTGAACCAACCCTACATTCCTGGGACAAATCCTATTTGATCAAAATGCATTATCCTAGTGATAACCTGTAATTGTTTTGCTAAGATTTTATTTAAGAGTTTTTGCATCTATATTCATCAGGGAGTTAGGTTTATAATTTTCTTTCTCTGTTTGAAGTATTCCTCGTGTAGATATCAGCACCATATTGGTATCATAGAAAAAGTTAGGCAGAGTTCCATCTTCACCTATTATTCCAAAGACTTTATATAGAATTGGAATAAATTGTTCCTTAAAACTATGATAGAATTTACCTGTGAATCCATCTGGACCTGGCGATTTTTTTCTTTATCAATAATGGTTTTTTGAACTTTTTTTTTTCTGAGATAGGGTTATTTAAGTTTTTAAATTACTCTTCATTCAATTTGGGCATCTTATATTTTTGTAAATATTTGTCCATTTCACTTAGATTGTCAAATGCATTGGCATTTGTTGGGCAAAGTAATTCTGAATTATTACTTTAATTTCCTCTTCATTAGTAGTGAGTACACCTTTTTCATTCATGATACTAGCAATTTGATTTTATTCTTTCTGTTTTTAAAATTTTATTTACCAGAGGTTTATCAATTTTATTGTTTTTTTCATAAAACCAATTCTTGGTTTTATTTATTAATTAGTTCAATAGTTTTCTTGCTTTAAATTTTATTAATTTCTCCTTAATTTTTTGAATTTCTAATTTGGTACTTAATTGGGGTTTTTAATTTGTTCTTTCTCTATTTTTAGTTGCATATTTAGTTCATTGATTTCTTCTTTCTCTAATTTATTCATGTAAACATTTAAAGATATAATATATCCCTGATAGCTGCCTTCAATGTATCCCATAGATTTTGGCATGTTGTTTCATTATTGTCATTATTTAGGATGAAATAATTCTTTCTATAATTTGATGCTTGATCAACTCATTCTTTAAAATGAGGTTATTTAGTTTCCAATTATCTCTGGGTCTATATCTCCCTGGGCGAATATTGCATATGATTTTTATTGCATTATAATCCGAGAAAGAGTATTCACTATTTCTCCTTTTCTGCAATTGATCATTAGGTTTTTATGCCCTAGTACATGGTCAATTTTTGTGTGTCAGGTACTGCAGAAAAAAACAAGTGTATTCCTTTCTATTCACATTCAATTTCCTCCATAGGTCTATCATATCTAGGTTTTCTAACAATCTATTTACCTCCTAAACTTTTTTCTTGTTTATATTTTAATTAGATTCATCTAAATCTGAGAGCAGGAAGTTGAGGTCTCCCACTATTAGAGTTTACCTCCTAAACTTCTTTCTTGTTTATATTTTAATTAGATTCATCTAAATCTGAGAGCAGGAAGTTGAGGTCTCCCACTAGTAGAGTTTTGCTATCTATGTCTTCCTGTAGCTCTTCAACTTCTCCTCTAAGAATTTGGATGCTATACCATTGGGTACATACATATTTACTATTCAAATTATTTTTCATGGTACCTTTTAGGAGAATATAGTGTCCTTCCTTATCTCTTTTAACACTATCTATTTTTGCAACTGCTTTTTCTGAGATAAGGATTGCTACCCCTGCTTTCTTCACTTCAGATGAAACAAAATATATTTTTTTACCTTTACCTTTTACCTTTTACCTTTAATCAATATGTATCTCTCTGCTTCAAAAGAGTTTCTTGTAAGCTTAAAATTGCAGGATTCTGGTTCTTGATCCACTCATCTATGTGCTTACATTTTAAGGTAGAGTTCATTCCATTCACATTCCAAGTTATAATTACTACATCTTTATTGCCCTCCATGTTATCTTCCCTATTTTTGCATTTCCCCACTTTTTCCCTTTGTCCATATTCCCCAGTGTTTTGTTTCTGCATACCACCACCTTCAGTGTGTTTGCCTTACTATATATCCCTTTCCATTTTCCCCTTCTTCCTGTCCTTTTGTTAGTTCCCCCTTTTCTTCTGTTTCACATCACCCCCTCCCCTTTCCTCCTTTTAATATTTGAAATGTAAGATAAGTTTCTTAACTTTCCTGAGTGTGTCTAAGTTCACTTTAGGCCAAGTTTGATGAGATGAAGATTCAGGTGGTTCTCACCTCCTCCTTTCTTCCCCTCTATTATAGTGGGTCTTTTATACCTCTTGATGCAATGAGATTTATGCCATTCAGTCTCCTTCATCCTCCCCTCTTTTTACTGTCCCCTTAATTTTTAAGGAGGTATTGTTTTTAAATCATTCTATATGAGTCACAGAAAAGTTGTGAGTGTCCTTCACTTTTGCCTAAGTGTATTCTCTCTAATAGAGTTACAATGCTCAGAGTTAAGAGACATTTTTTCCCTAGTGGGTATATAACCAGTCTCATCTTATTGGATAGCAATTTTTCTTTGATCTTTTTTTTTTAGCTATTCAGGTGTCTCTTGAGTCTCCTGTTTGCTATCCAAAGTTTCTATTTAGTTCTGGTCTTTTCATCAGGAAATATTGGAAGTCTCCCATTTCATTAACTCTACATCTTTTCCCCTGGAAGAGAAGGCTCAACTTTGACAGGTAGTGAAATTTTGAGAGCGTTCCAAGCTCCCTTGCTTTTCAAAATATCTAATTCCAGGGCCTTCAATCCCTCAATGTTGATGCTGCTAAGTGGACTTTTTGATTTATTGTGTTCAAACAATTCATCACCCTGCATCCAAGCTGGTTATGGTTATGGGTGTTTTCCAAATTTAAGGAAACGGGTTCTTGGACATCACCTAAATTACTTTTATCTTATTCTTGTTTAATTTATTTTGCCTCAAATAATTTAAATAATTAGTTGTCTTCATATTTTTAATTATGTCACTAAAAATCAGAAAAAATATGGACTGGTGATTTTTTTTAAAAGCTGATCCAATAGGATGGCATATATAACAACAATTAAAATATTTTTAAATCAAAATACCAATATTTGGATTAAAAGAAATTACTCATGATGAGAAATGTCTAGAGATATTTCATTTCTATTGATAGCGATGTTGGGCATTCTAACTATGGAAATATATATATATATATATATATATATATATATATATATATATATATATATATATATATATATATATATCCTACTATATAAGATCAGTTGATTTTTTACTCAATTACTTTCCCTTTGCTATAAAAGGGAGTTTTCTTTGAGAAGTGAAGTCAGAAGAAAAATAATTGATGTTTTTAAAGAGTAATTTAATTTCAGATTGATTTAAAAAAATCTGATTTGATTCTTTTATATAGAAAATCACATTTTATCATCAGAATTCTCTTATTCAGGGCGATGTTAGAACTTGATTATTTCCTGCTATTCTTCTACTCTATAGAAATAGTACTGATAAAATCTTACCTGAAAGCTAATTATAGGACTAGGCAATGTCTGTCAAGAAACAGTAGTACTCATCATATGCCGGCTTCTGCTCTAAGCACTAGGGGATACAAATAAAGACAAAAACTAACAGCATTCCAGGAAACTCAATTCTAATGAAAGAGATAAAAAGCAAATAAAAAGAAAGGTACAAGATATTAATAGAGTGTATTGAAGATAGTATGAATAGGGAGGTATAAGCAGAAGAAATAATAGGGAAAACCCTTTTGCAATTATTAAGTGAGACTAGAATTATAAAGGAGTTTCCAAGTTAAAGAAAAAAGTATATACCACAAAGCATGTTTCTTTGTACAGCATAGAGTAGGGAAGCATATTAGAAATCTATTTTCCAATGTAGCTTCTATATACCCAACTTATTCCCAGAGAGATGTGATGTTTTGTGTCTAACAGGGGGCATGACAGGTTCTTTTTAATCCCTTGACTAGTGTAGTCTGACAGGATTTAATCAGCCATTCTCAAAATCACAAGATCTGCTCAATATTTGTCATTTTCATGTCAACAAATTCTGGGTCTGGTCTGACATCCCATTCAGTAGATGACATCTTCTTCTTTATTTGAGTTTGATCTTCTAGTCCACATTTAAAGCTTGAATTTTCATATTCACTGCATTTGTTGCATTCCCTCTTGTGTTATAATTCACATAAACACATACATGCACAAAGATAATAGATTTACATTTAGATTGAACCACAGTAGTCAACTCTTGTAGGGCACTACTTAAACAGATGGAGAAACTAGGATCCCTACAAATGAAAAGAATTATCTAAGTTTACACACTTCAGAAGAAAACAAAACAAAACAAAACAAACAACAACAACAAATCCTCCTCTTTAAAACCTCTATTCAAAGAGGATTCAGAAGCCCTTTCAGCTACTTGTTTACCATCAACTGCCCTTCTTGGATTCAATTTCATCATCATCATGCTTCAGACTGGGTACTTTCCCCTATCTTTGCTTTCAGGTTCTTTTTTTTGCTATTTTTTTGTTACAACATTAGATTGTAAACTCCTTGAGAATAGGTTCTTTTTTCTTATTTATATTTTATTTGTATTATTCACATCTAACACAGAGTTGCACATAGTAGGCACACAACATGTGCTTATTGTTTTGCATGCATTAGAACTAGAATTTGAACAGAGATCCTCAGAGTCCATAACCAGAAGATTTTTTCTAACAAAATATTTCCACTATATTTTGTGCCAAATTGATTTTATAGTGCAAAAATTTTCACTCACTACTACTGCACCAGGCATAACCCAATTGGATATGTCAAAAATGAAAGCAGAAAATAGCAAATAACATATGTTTTCAAATTCAGTGAAGCTGTCTAGGTCAAATTATTATTTATGAAACTATCCATGCTGATATGACAGTCGTGCTTTTAGTCAAAACCTGTTGGCTCAAACTTTTGGAATATTGGGTAATACAAGATGAATTTCACACAAAGAAAAAGAGAGCAAAGATTTCCAACACTGAGTTGAAGGCTCAATTCTTTTAAATGCTATTCAATATTGATCAGATTACATTTAAGTAAATATTAATCCAATAGAGATAATAAATTATATAATGGGGAGGAAATATACTTTTATATAGAATATATATAATATAGAATTTATATAGTATAAATATAAATATATATTTATATAGAATATATAGAATTTGTGTAGAATGCGCTTTATAAAGAACCTGCTTTTTACCAAGCATTGAGATAATGCTTTATAAATCTTATCTCATTTGAACTTAAAAAAAATTATGTGCTTATTTTAAGGTTTAAAAAGGTTTTCCTCACAATAATTTTGAGAAGTGGATGCGACAAGATATTTCCTCTATTTTGTGAGCTAAAATGTTAGTCTTCCCTTCTGGAAAGCAGACTAGAAAGTGAAGAGGAAAGAAGCCCTATTTGTATACTGATTCCCATTTAATTTAGGATATAATTTAAGTTAACCACACTGAGCCTGTGTTCTTATATTAAAAATAGGAATAATGACATTCAGGGAACAAACTTCAAAAGGTATAGATGGTACTGTATAAATATTAAAGTTGTTATGGTTTTTATTGTTGATTGTTATGATATCTAACTTGCCAACATTTATAAAGTTGGTTACAGGGCTTATCTTTTGACTCAGGAATTCCAAGTTCCAGATATTAATTTATTTGTTTCATGAAATAGTCAGTAGAATTTATTCAACTACAAAAAAGAATTTGAATGGTCTTGATATTTGTGAAAATATTCAAGGAACAGTTTTTGGCAGTAGAGGAAATTGAAAAGGTAGAGTAAGTAATAATTAAGTTAGCCACATCATTAATATAGTGAGCTTTTCTCATTTTTCTCCATTTTATTTTACTTTTTTAATTACATGCAAAGAACATGTTAAACATTTGTATTTTTGCCTCCTATTGAGGTTCATATTTTCTAAGACCCTCCATTCTTTCCTTCCCCCCATCCTCATGGCAGTGCACAGTCTGATATAGGTTATAAATATATAACCACATGTAACATCTTTCTATATTAGTATTATTGTGAAAGTGGAATTAGAACTAAGGGGAAAACATGAGAAAGAAAGGTCAAGAAATTAAAGAAGGTTTAAAAAAGGAGTATAGTGTGCTTTCTTCTGCATTCAGACTCCAAAATTCCTTCTCTGGATATATATGGTATTTTTCATAATAATCTCTGAAGTGCTAAAAGGAATTGCTTCCATCATAGCTAATTATCTCACAATTGTTCTGTTAATGTGTTCAATATTCTCTTGAGCCTGCTCATTTTACTCAGCATCAGTAAACAAAAGTTTTTCAGGCTTTTGTAAAGAATGACTGTTCAGATTTGCCACAATTTATTCAACTATTCCACATTTAATGTGCATCTCCTCAATTTCTAATTCTTTGCCAATACAAAAGAACTGATGCAAACATTTTTGAAAATTTGGGTCTTTTTAATTTTTTTATGATCTCTTTGGGATCTACACCAAATAGTGGCATTGCTGGATTAAAGAATATTCATAATCCTATTGTCCTTTGTGCATAATTCCAAATTGCTCTCCAGAATGATTGGTTCAGTTCACAACTCCACCAGTGTCCCAGTTTTCCTAAATCCTTTCCTATATTGTTCATTTTCCTTTTTTGTCATTTTAGCTAATCTGATAGGTGAAAGGTGGTACCCTAGAGTTGTTTTAATTTGTATTTCCTTAATCAGTATTGATATGGAGCATTTTTTCATATGATTTTAGAAAGCTTTAATTTTTTTTCTAACTGCCTGTTCATATCTATTGACCATTTACCAAATAGAGAATGATATGTATTCTTATCAATTTGACATGATTCTCAATATATTTTAGAAATGAATCCTTTATCAAAAATACTAACTTTGAAAATCTTTCCCTAGTTTTTTCACTAATTCTTACCTTATGGTACAGGGTATGAGATATTGGTCTATGCTTAGTTTCTGCCATTTTATTTTTCCAGTTTTCCCAGCAGTTTATGTGAAATAATGAGCTCTTATAATAGAAACTATGGTTTATGGGTTTATCAAACAGTAGATTACTCTTTTGTACCTTTTGTACCTAATTTATTCCTCTGATCTACTCCTTTAATTCTTAACCAGTACCAAAAAGTTTTGATTATTTCTGCTTTATAATAAAATTTTAGATATGGTACAGTCAAGTCACATTCCTTTGCATTTATTTTTCATTAATTCCTTTGATATTTGTAATCTTTTTATCTGCAGATGAATTTTTCTAGTTCTGTAAAATAGTTTTGTGGTAGTTTAATGACAATAAGCAATTTAATTTAGATAAAATTGTCATTTTTATTTTACTAGCACTGCCTATCCATGAGCAACTGGGGCTTTCTCAATTGTTTAGATCTGATTATATTTCTTTGAAAAGCATTTTGTAATTGCCTCCCTATAGTTTCAAGGTTTCTTTGGGGAAGTAGATTACCAGGCTTTTTATGTTGTATATAATTACTTTATCTATCTATTTATTTATATATATGTATTTATTGGTTTTCACAAGTCAATGGATTCAAGAGACTTGCCCAAGGTTGCACAGTTAAGTAAGTACTAAGTACCTGAGGCTGGTTTTGAACTCTGGTCCTCCAGACTCCAGGGAGATTGCTCTATTAACTGTGACACTTAACTTTCTCCTGTTTACAATTACCTTAAATGGAATGTCTCTTTCTATCTTTTGTTGGTAATATATAAAAATGTTGATGGTTATATGAGTTCATTTTATATCCTACTTTTCTAATGTTAATTTTTAAAGCAGTTAATTTTCATTTGATTTATTAGAATTCTCTAATATACATCATATCTCCTACAGAGTGACAATTTTGTTTCATAATTGCTTGATGCAATTCTTTTGCTTTTTTTTTCCTTCTTCTCTTATTGCAAACTCTAGTATCTTTAATACAATATTGCATAATATTGGTGATAAGGGATACCCTTATTTCAGTCTTGAACTTGTTGGGAATGTTTACAGTTTCTCCTCATTACAAATAATGCTTGATGATATTTTTAGATAGATTCTGATAATCATTTTTAAGGAAAATTTCATTTATTCCCATCTTCTCTAGTGTTTAAAAACATTGAGATAACCATAGCATGTCTGTTATTTTTGTTATTGATTTGGCCAATTACCCTGATTGTTTTTCAAACATTGAATTCCTGGTATAAATCACCTTATCATAGTTTATTATGCTAGTGATGAATTGCTACAATTTTATTTAAAAATTTTAAAACAATATTCATTGAGGGGATTGTTCTGTAATTTTTTTTCCTTTTTTTGGCTTTTTCTGGTTTAAGTATTGGCATGTTGATGGCATGAAAGAAATTTGATAGAACTCCACCTGTTTTTTCTACTAGTTTATATAGAATTGGAATGAATGTTTCTTTTAAGGTTTGATAGAATTCATTTTAAAATCCAGCCAGCCCTGGAGATTTTTTCTTAGGGAGCTTATTGCTGTCTTGTTCAATTTCTTTTTTGTTGAAATGGGATTATTTAAGTTACTTCTGCTAATCTGCATATAGTTCTTTACATTTTCTCCCATTTCACTTATATTGTCAAAATTTGTTGGCATACAGTTGTACAAATAGCTCTGAAATATTACTTTAATTTTTCCTCCTTGGTGATGAGTTCACCCTTTTAAATTTTGATAATTTGATAATTTGTTGTTTTCTTTTTAAATCAAATAAATCAAATGTTTATCTATTTTATTGGATTTTTTTCATAAAACTAACTCTTAGTTTAATTTATTGATTCAATAATTAATTTTCAATTTTATTAATTTCTCCTTTTATTTTCAGAATTTCCAATTTGGTATTTAATTGGCAATTTTAAATTTCTTATTAACTCTAGTCTTTTTAGTTGTGTGACCATTTCATAGGTTTTCTCTTTCTGTATTTTATTGATGCAAGAATTTATAGATGTAAATTTTTCCCAGAATAACTGCTTTGACTATATCCCATAAGTTGAGGTATGATGTCCCCCTCAATTTCAATTGTTAGATGAAATTGCTGAGTATGTCTATGATTTGCTGTGTCATGCACTCATTCTTTAAAATTATTTTAATAAGCTTTAAATTAATTTTTGTTTTTTCTTTCCTTGAGTACTTATTACACATAATTTTATTGCATCATGATCTGAAAAGGATGCATTTAAAATTTCTACCTTTCTATATTTGATTGTGGGGTTTTTATGCCCTAATGCATGATCAAGTTTTATGCAGGTGAGTTATACAGAAGAAGGTATGTCATAGAGAAGAAGGTATGTTCCTTTCCATTGCTATTCAATTTTCTCCATTGGTCTATCAAATCTATCTTTTTTAAAAAAAATTCTTTTTACTTTCCTAACTTCTATTCTTTTAGAGTTTTGGTTTTGTTTAATGAAATCTTGGCTTTTTATAGAGACATGAGTTAGCATTTGTTCAATTTTAGTTTTTTCTTCAGTTAACCCTCATGTGTTCTTTTCCAGTTGGTTAATTTTGCTTTTAGATAAGTTGCTTACTTTTTCTCACTGATCTATTTTTACTTTGTTTTCTTCAGTCAATTTTTCATAAATCTCCTGCATGACTTACTTTATTTCCTCAATTTTTATCCTTCCTTACTATTTTGTTTTTAAAGTCCTTTTTGAACTCTTCTAAGAGGTCTTATGCGATTTGAGACCAACTCATAAACTCCTTTGGGATTTCACAGGCAATTTGTCACTGCTTTCCTTTTGTATGAAAATCATAATATGGGGCAGTTAGGTGGCACAATGGATAGAGCACTGGGCCTGGAGTCAGGAGGACCTGAGTTCAAATCTGACCTCAGACATTTAGTAACTACCTAGCTGTGTGGCCTTGGGCAAACCACTTAACCCCATTTGCCTTGCAAAAATTTAAAAAAAAATCCAATGAGAATACAAGGAGACAAAGCCAATAGAGAAAATACATCCAGGGTCAAAAATTATCTGAATATAGACAAGTTAATAGGACAAAAAATGTTGTAGGAACATGAATCAAGAATTTAAAGGCCAGTAATATTTTTCTATGGGTTCTGCCACTGTAAGGTCTGTTTAGGAGTTTCATCTAAAATTGTTCCCAGAAAAGCTCTGAGAATTTCCTAGCTTCATGCCACCATCTTGGCTCTGCCCTACCTCCTCTTCTGTTGTTTTCTTTTTGATGATTTTAAGTACTGATATTTTTAATAGACAAGATTTGTACCAGTTGATTGGCCTGCTTTTCTCTTCAAATTACAACTGAGAACCTAAATTTTTTCCAAAAGTTTCTCTTTTCCATAGTCTAAATAATTCAGTGTAAGAAAGTCAGATAAACTTGCCCAAATAGTCCAAATGCTATTTTTTTACCTTTCTTATCAAAACACCCCATACTGAGCAATATATTCCTATATATATTAACTTTCCTTTTTCAAAGGCAAACCTTTGAAGGTAAGAAATATTTGACTATGTTCAAGTTAATACTTGCTTATGTTTACTATGTGTCAAACATTGTGTTAATTGTTATTCATATTCCCAGGAATTAATGCAATAATTCTGACATAATAACACTCACCTAAATGATTTTCATTCATTCATCAATGAGATCACAAATCAATTTATAGATGCATTGAAATACTGTAAAAGGAAGGAAAAAATTGAAATAGAATCACTCCTTAATAAGAGACTGGAAATGTAAAGGATCACATAAGGGAAACAGATGCCAAAAAGTAGAAACAATGAAGAAGGAAACAAGGAAAACTAAAGAGAAAATACTCCATAAATTTGTCTGTATGCTATTTCATATATAGTCATCATTCGCATATTGTGTGAATGAACAGTATTTATAATGCAGAAATGAGTATACATATACATATATGTATGTATGTAAGTATGGCTATATTGGAAGAGAAGGAAGAAGCAAAAATATTATGTTGGTTAAATAGAGTCTAGGAAAGGGTTTCTCTTGGAGATTTTATGATTAGTTAAGATGATCAGAAAGTTAATGATACTTTCAATGATTGCAAAGCTAAAATGGGTCAAGGGCTGAAGTTGAAATTTGGACTATTCAACTACTGTTTATTTCTTTGTTTCATAATAAACTAGCACAGTAAAAAAATAAGCCAATATGCAAGAATAAAAATCAACCAGAAAAACATTGCACACCCTAACAGCAACATGGAGGTGATGATCAAGCTTGATGGATTTGGTCATTCCATCAGTACAACAACGAGGGACAATTTTGAGTTATCTGCAATGGATAATACCATCTGTATCCAGAGAAATAATTGTGGACTTTGAAAAAAAGACCAAAGACTATTACCTTCAATTTAGAAAAAAAAACTGTTATATTATTTTGTAATTTTGCTATCTCTTATGTTTTATTTTTCATCCTTAAGGATATGATTTCTCTCTCAATCACAGTCAACTGAAATCAATGTATACTGGAAACAACATAAAGGCTAACAGAATGCCTTCTTGCGG
Organism: Macrotis lagotis; assembly: GCF_037893015.1. NCBI lineage: Eukaryota > Metazoa > Chordata > Mammalia > Peramelemorphia > Peramelidae > Macrotis > Macrotis lagotis. The sequence goes on from NC_133658.1 coordinate 90,663,450, forward strand.
GGTGGAGGGATGGAAGGAAGAATGGGGGAAAGATTGTAAAACTCAAAATTAAAATTTTTCTTAAAAAAAGAATAAAAATCAATAGAATGGAACACTTTTTTTGAAATTTTCTGAAACTGTCTAGGCTAGATCATTTAATATTCCTTGTTGGAAAATTCAAATAACATGTGGTAATATTTGGCTGGTTATCAAATCTTTCATGAGAGTGTCACTCATTTTTCACTATCAGAATAGGGCAACATAATAAAATATTTTTTAGTATACTTTTAGAGTGTTAGAAAACATGAGGCATCATTTAATGCAACCTTTTGCCTAGTATAGGAATCCTCTCTAAAATAGCCCTGAGACAATATCTTCCAAACTCTCATTTAAGAAAGAAATTGGCTAGTTAGAACAAATTCATAGGAAATTGATCAGGATTAGGAGTGGCCTAGAAACCACTTCTGGAATGAATAATTAAACAAATGAAATATGTTTAGCCTTGACAAAAGAGATGCCTTTTATATCTTTCAGATGCTTTATTTTTAAAGTGCTTTGCTGATAACAAAACACAGACATCTCTATCTCTATCATCTCTATCTCTATCTCTATCTCTATCTCTATCTCTATCTCTAACTCTATCTCTATCTCTATCTCTATCTCTATCTCTATCTCTATCTCTATCTCTATCTCTATCTCTTTCTCTATCTGTATCTCTATATCTATATCTATCTATATTTACACGTATACACACACATGTTACTTTGATATTTTTCTCTTTATTATACAACACTGCCAGGTACATAGAATGAGTAAAAGCACTTTATAGATGAAAAAAGGAAAAACTCAAAGATGAACAATAAATTGTCCATTTCAAAGAGTGAATTATGGAATTAGAATGTGATCCAAGTTCCTGGACTCCAAGTCTTAAACACTATCCTTTCTACCAGGCAGTATCAGTTACCTTCAGCTGGAGGCAATTGCATGCTGTTAACTTCATTAGCACAAATGTCATCATCACTTATATTTAAACCAAAATAATTTTTAAGGTGTACTGTTTTCTGTTAACCATCACATTAGGTAAAATTTTTCAATAATTACATGTCAAACAAAATAAAGAAAGGATATGAAATCAAAACCACTTGTAATGTTTTCAGTCTTGTATTTATTTAAAAATGTCAACTGTCATTATATTTCTTTTCAGTAGCATATTCAAAACTTTCCATAATTCTTCTCAAACATTCAAATATATGACACTGAAATCTATGAACTATAGTAACAATTTTATCTCCATATCTTTTTGACAGATGTATATCTATATATCAAAATTAATTTAAATACATAGACATTTCTTTATCATCCATCTCTCTGCTATCTCCTAAGCTATATAATTTGTTACCTTTTTATATTCACCACAACTTGGTCTCCAACCAATTGTATGGAATTTTAAATTAGATATAAGGTACAATGTGAAATAATATATTCCCAATGAACTATGATTTACATTCTCCAATATGATAAAAAGTTATTTGTTTGTTTCTTTTGCTTCAGGTGTTTTCTTCATAGAATCAGAGACTTGTAGCTTCTCACAGATATGAGAGTCTTCTTGTTGATCTTCCACCTCATTTTTAGATGAGGACACTAAGCCGCATAGCTTTTAACCAAATTTACACAACTAGTTAGCAGCAATTCCATGTCATCCACTATTCAATGTGAGATAATGAAAATAGCACTGCTTTCATTATCACAAGATATGTTCAAATCTATTGCCTAAAACAACTAAAAAAACCTTAGGTCACTTAAAGTATAAGGGGCTCAATTTCCATATTAGATATACTATATGAATAACCAAAAAATAATTGTCTTTTGAAGAAGTTTTGTTTTTAACTGACTTGAATTTCAATTTCTACTTATTATTAGCCACTTTGTTCTCAGAAACATTGATTTAAAGGAGTAATGGTTCTTAGAGGGTAGCTAGGCAAAATCATTCACTTTGCAAGTGAGGAAACTATAGACTGGAAAGGTGAAATGAATTTCACAAATTCACAAAGGAAATTAGTGACAGAACTGAAAATTAAATCAATATCTGCTTTTTTTTCATATCTATCATGATCTTCTCTACTCCATGCTGAACTTTCAGTTACAAATTTCTAGATTTGTAGCATCTGTCTGATGCTACTCTGAAAATGCCATGGAGCGGCAGGGAAAGAACCTTAGAAATCTCCACCCATTAATGACAATTATTTGGTTAAGTCTGTGTTGAAAACCTTCTAAAAAAAGGATAAAAACAAATATAAACATTTTATTCTGAACTTTTGACTAGTTGGATTTGAGAACTGTCATTTGGAAAACATTAATATAACTCTGAACAGAGTAAAACAAATTCCCAGTGGGTATTTTATTTCCAGTGTTCTCAATCTGTCAAAGGAAAAGAGAACCACTGCCAAGCATCATACAAATCATGCTTAGGTAGTAGGTCATGACAATGAATATACCATTGACTTCCACATAATCTGGCTTAATTCTTCAGTGCTAAAGGTCTAAAATCCATAGGGCAATGAACAACACCTTAGTATCTTATTAGCTCAATATAACATATTAATTTTAAATCTAGATTTCTATTCTATATAATTTGATAAAAAGCATTATATTGTCATGAAATTTCTTTATTAGTAAATGTCCCATGAATATAATAACAAAACTTGTGGTAGTTCCAACCTACATTCAAAACCTCTAGAAAACTTAAGTGTAAAGCTATTTTGTATCTTTATATCTGCTCAAAACTATTATTTGTGAGTATTTGCTTTTACAAGTCCACCAAAATAAACAAGTAGGTCAAAGCAATGACATTTTTTAAAAATACACTGGCAAGAATATTAGCAATGATATTCACTGCAGAAATTGGACAGACTCAAAAACAAATATACAAAACACTATGAATGTGTGAGTACATATGAAAAAGTATCAGAAATGGGACCTCACAAAAGAAAAGCATATGTGGCTGCTATGCATATGAAGGGATATCTCTTCTCTCTGATATTGTAAAATCATTGTCATCAATATCCTCAAGTGATGCTGTCATACTATTCCATTTGAACTCACTCCTTATTTGATGCTATTCTTTGACTTTGATGATACATTTTTATTATGCTGATGTTCTTCTTTCCCCTCTCCCTGCAAAGTGCACTGCCATTTCTGTTTTCCAGAATTCTATGTCTCCCATTTGGGCAGAAAACTTTGGTGGTCTCATGGTTGCCACTAGGACTTGATCTCCACTATAAAATTCTTGGAATCATTTCTTCATGGCACCTCCAACCTTCTCTTACTTGGAAGCAAAAAAATTTGTCTTTGACACATAGTTTCTGAAGGTTCCTCAGTCCTAGCCAGATGCCAAGATACTAGAGCAAACCAAATGGTCTGGAACAAAAACTTAGAACTTTTAACAGAATAAGATTAACTGTCCTCTTCTTTCCTTGTGTCTGGAAGTAAAATGAAGGTTTTTTAGCCCAGACAATTATTAGACATAGGATTAGAACTTCCCTTTTCTCTGATTGCATCAGATGTGTCCTGACATATCTTCTCTGTCATTGACAGTTTTATTCTGATTTGCCTGAACTTCCTTGATATTACTTCCTGGTTTAGGTACATAAAGGTTATAGGTAGTAGGTAGTTAGCACTTCTGGGTCTCAGTGAATCTAAAATGATGCTAATCACCATATCCTAAAGTCGAGCTGATTAGACATATTTCTAAATGGAGATGAAAAGTGTCACATTCAGAGAAAGCTAAGATCTATTATATCCTTGTTGTATATCTTTGCTTTGTCAGATAAAAGGAAACCTCCTCCTTAATTAAGTGTTCAATGGCTTGTGAGTAGTTCTTATAACATACTACTGAACTTGAATTGAGATTGCACTGACTTTCTAGTCACATCTACAATGCTCTCTTACTTGGACTACAAATGATTTTGCGTCAGAATCACATAAGTGAAGGACACATAGACGATGATTTCTATCTACCTATCATGAATTTCTACATTTTTTATTAGTTGTAAAACATTCTTGTTTCAGTTGCATTCATAGACTAGTAAAAGATGTCACTATTTTCCTTATATGCAGAACTCAAGTTCATTGACAAAATAAATGATTTCTGTTCTCCCTAAACTTGTTTTTCTTTCTAACATTTCCATTCCCCATTTTAACTTCCCATTTCTATTAATGGAGTCACCCTTCTCCCATAAAGTCATATTTGAAATCTTTTCCCTCTTCCTTTCTGGTCAAACAATTTATTAAATCTTGGCAGTTTTCTCTATGCAAATTGCATGCTAATCCTTTTATTCACTTCTGTTACTATCACTCTAGTTCAAATATTCATTATCTTTCAACCAGACTAGCATTCATAGTACCTATGGTCACTCTTTCTTTAGGCACATATCTGCACAAATTAAGTTTATTTATTTAATCACTGTTGAAATATCCAAGAATTTCTAGCTTAGAAAAACATGTCCAAACTGAAATATTTCTTCATTGCCCTTTCAATATGACCCTCTTCACTAGGATGATTTCAGGGAACACATAGAAAACTTGAATGATTAGAATATAACAATAAATAAAGCTGAAGTTTGGAACAGGCATTCCTAGATATTTGTGTAACAAAATCACCATCCCATTTATTCTTGCTATACTCCTCTTTCTTCTTTCTTCTTCTTCTTCTTCTTCTTCTTCTTCTTCTTCTTCTTCTTCTTCTTCTTCTTCTTCTTCTTCTTCTTCTTCTTCTCTCTCTCTCTCTCTCTCTCTCTCTCTCTCTCTCTTTCTCTCTTTCTTTCTCTCTCCCTGTCTCTCTGTTTCTCTCTGTCTCTGTCTCTCCCTCCCTCCCTCTCTTTCTCTCTGAATAACTTTGTTTTCTTTAGGATTTTCTTTTCACCTGGTTACTTGTAAAATCAATTTTTAACAATTTTTAACATATGGAATTTCAATTTCTCTTGCTTCCTTCCTTCCTTCCCATTCCTCTCCACCATGGAGAGGGCAAGAGATTTGATATACAAATGTATAGTGTTGAAAACTATTTGCATGATAGTAATGTTGTAAAAGAAAATATACACCAAAATAAAAAATAAAAAATGAAGTTATAAAAAAGTATGCTTCGATCTATATTCAGACACCACCACTTCTTCCCCTGAGGGTGGATAGCAATTTTCACCAAAAGTCCTTCAGAATTGTCTGGCTCATTTTATTACTGACAATAGCTTTTATTCACAGCTTGGAATTTTACAAGCCCATGAACTTTTCTCTCCTTTACTCTTATTCCTTTTCAGCAATGTTTTGTTCCCTTTCCCTTTTAACTTTCCTTTTTAATTTTAACTTTGATTTTATTTTTACTTTCACATTCCCTTTCTTTTACTTTCACACTCCCTCCTTCCCCTTCCTTTCCTCCCCCCTCCATTGCTACCCTGTAGGGTTGGATAGATTTTTAATCTCAATTAGGCTTTAGGTTATTTCTTCTCTGGGAAAAATCTTTTTGAGAGCAGAATTTACTTAGTCTTCACTCTCTCCCTTTCCTCCCCTTTACTATATTACTTCTTTATGCCATGTGGTGTTATTTCTCCTCTAATACTTAGGCTTTTCCTAGTATAACCATTCTTTTCATATCTTTTTTGTTTTAATACTGTCTTGTACCCAAAACCCCTCTGTAAAATATTCTCCTTTAATCTGGCCCAATAGAAGGATCTTTCTCAAGGGATGAGTGATTGTTTTCTTACTGGACTTATAAGCTCCATTGTCTCATAATCACTAAGTAAATTGCCCCTTTTCTGTCCCCTTAGAAATACACTTCTCAAGTTTTAAATGTCATCAAATTGTAGTAAATTTATACTACACCCTCTTTTCACAAAGCCTCATGGTACACACAGTCTTCATGACCCAAAACATCATGTATAGTCAAATCATTTCATGAACCATTTGGCAATTCCCCACCCCACCAAAGCACATTCTTTCCAATTGTAGCCAAAGCCTAAAGCAACAAAAATTTTCTTCATGATCTTTTCATGTCCTGTCCTTGTAAGTATACTTTCTCCCTCTAGGACTCCAACCAAAGCACTACAGCCCTCTCCAGTGAAAGTGTCAGGTACACTTTTACCCTCTATCGCTATTGTACTACAACTCTCCTTAACTAAAGTAGCTAGTAAAGTAAGATCATTTCATGATTTAGCTATGTGTAGATCTTCTCCCTCCATCTTTCCCAATAGGAAGTACCACCCTCATAGCATCCTTCATTTATCACCACTACCCATATCTTCTAAATACAGTCCCTTCAACTATATTCAATTCTCATTAACTGAGGTATTGGCCAAAATTTCGACATTTCTGTGGTCATCCTTTACCCATAATTTCCATCTGAGTACATTTATTTTCAACTTTCCTAAGAGAAATGCAATTCTCAAAAGTTACAAATATCATCTTCCCTTTTAAGAATATTAACAGTTTCACATTCTTGACTACTATTTTCTCCCTTTTTTGTTTACCTTTTCATGTGATCACTTGAGTCTTATATTTGAAGAAAAAAAATGTTCTGTTCAGTTCTGACCTTTTCATCAGAAAATTTTGCAAGTTCTTTGAAAGTTCATCTTTTCCCCTGATAGAATATTCTGAGAATTGCAAGGTAGTTAATTCCTGGTTTTAATCCAAGGTCCTTTACCTTCCAAAATTGTATATTCCAATCTTTCTGATCCTTTAATGTTCAAATGGATTAAGTCCTGTGTAATACTGCCTTGGTATTTAAATTGTTTCTTTTTGACTGCTTGCAGTATCTTCTCATTTAGTTGAGAATTTTGGAATTTGGCTACAATATTCCCTAGATTTTTATATCGGGATCTTTTTCTGGAATCTGTGGATTCTTTCAAGGACTATTTTGTCTTCATGATCTAGGATATTAGGGTAAATTTCCATGATAATTTCTTGAAAGATATTTTCCAGGCTTTTTTTTTAAGTTAGCTTTTGGGTAGAACAACAATTCATTGTTAATCTCTTCTGAAACTATTTTCCATGTAATTTGTTTTTTCTAAAAGACTTTGTACATTTTCTTCTATTTTTTTTCAGTCCCTTGGTTTTATTTAATGTAATCTTGGTGTCTCAGAGAGTCATCAATTTCCATTTATCAAATTCTCATTTTTAAGATTTTTCTTCAGTTAAGGTTTGTTTTTTCTTTACCATTTGGTTTATTTTACTTTTAAATTAATTGTTTTCCTTTCCAGTGATTTTATTTTTTGATGAGTTTCATTCCATTTTCAGTTGGTCAGTTTTATTTTTTGATGAAATTATTGTTTTTTCTAGTTGGTCACTTTTCCTTTTAAAAGAGCAGAGTACTTCAGTCAAATTTTCATAGTTCTACATGGCTGTCATTACTTCCCCCCCCCATTTTATCTTCCACTCTTTTCTTTTACTCTTTCTACTTTTTCTTCTTCTACTCTTTGGTTTTTTAAAATCCATTTTGAGCTTTTCCTTGCAGTTTTGGACTTGAATTCATTTCATACCATCTCTATCTGAATAGCAGCTTTCTATGGTTAGTGTTCATTTTGTTTTTTTTGTTCATTTTGATTGTTGAGCTCTGACCCTGGAGTAGCAGAAGTATAGTGCCAAACTTATTGTTCTGGGGCCAGGATCTACCCCTATTTTGACACTTTTCAAGGTGACCCCTGTACAGCCCAGGCATTGCCTATGCAGAAGTTTTTTCCCTTCCTTTATGCCTAGACTTTTCCTATGTAGAGGTTTATTCCCAGTTCAGTCCTGTTTTGGTGCCCCATTGTTCCCAGGCCTTCAACTTTATGTGGGATTGGGATCCTCTCTGCCAATTTACAATCTAGCTGAGCCAGGGCCCTGGTTACTATCTAGCCAAGTTGGGATCTGGTATGCTATCTAGCTACACAAGGATTGGGCTACACCATAACTAAGAGCTACCTACTGGTTTTCCCACTCTACTTTATTTCCCTTTTATCCCCAAAGAGACAGAACTTTACTGTAGATCCTCTATGATATCTTGAATTGAGAACTTGTTTTGCTTTTTCTCTTTTTGGTAGGAACTGTAGTTTTAAGTTCAGCCTAGAGGCTATATTTAAAGTTGTATTTGGAAAAGTTCTGTTAGCATGCTAACCTTATGCTACTATCTTGTTTCTACCCTGGAAATCCCAATCATTAAATTCTTATATTACCTATACTACCTTTCTGGCCCAAACCTTAGAAGTAGCTGAAATTGCCTCATCTCCTAGGCATAATTTCTAATTTTGAGAATTTGAGGAGCTTGAGAAGGTTGGAGAAAATGTCTAGTGTTCCATTGTCTTGATCAATGACCCTTTTAATATATTTTCATGTATCACATCAGTTTTAAATGAATTTCATTTGATAATGGAATGCAACTCATCAAAAAATAAAATCACTGGAAAGGAAAATAATTCATTGGTCATAAACTGCTCCCCTTCAATTGATCTGACAGGTAAACTATTCCTTGTTCTACTAGTTTGCTTATAATATTGTCTTTTATGCCTAAATCCTAAACAGGTTTTCATTTTATTTTGGTATAGGGTGTGAGATGTTGGCCTAATCCAATTATCCCAACAGTTTTTTATCAAAGAGAGAGTTTTTATCACAGAAGCTGGACTCATTGGGTTTATCAAACAGAAGATTACTATAATCATTTCCTGTTGTCTCTTTTGCACCTAGTCTATTCCACTAATGCACCACTCTATTTCTAAACCAATGACAGTCAATTTTCATGACAGATGATTTATAATATACTTTTAGATCTGGTAAGGTTAAGTCTCCTTCTTTTGCATTTTTTCATTAAATCCCTTGATATTCTAGACTTTTCATTTCTCCACATGAATGATTACTATTTTTCTAGCTCAATAAAGTAGCTTTTTGGAAATGTGATTGAGATGGTGTTAAATAAGTAGTTTAATTTAGGAAGAATTTTCATTTTTATTATACTAACTTGGTCCATACATGAATAGTTGATATTTACCTAGTTATTTAGATCTGATTTTATTTGTGTGAAAAGTGTTTTATAGTTGTTTTCATAGAGTTACTGAGTCCACCTTGGCAGGTAGATTTCCAAGTATTTTATGTTGTCTGAAGTAATTTTTAATGAGATTTCATTTTATAACTCTTTTTTTTTGCAAGGCAAATGGGGTTAAGTGGCTTGCCCAAGGCCACACAGCTAGGTAATTATTAAGTGTCTGAGACCGGATTTGAACCCAGGTACTCCTGACTCCAAGGCCGGTGCTTTATCCACTGTGCCACCTAGCTGCCCTATTTTATAACTCTTGCTGGTGAATCTTGCCAGTGATATATGGAAATACAGAGGATTTATGTTGGTCTAGTTTATATCCTGCAACTTTTTTAAAATTGCTAATTGTTTCTAGTGGTTTTATAGATGATTTTTTAGGGTTTGCAAATATCATCATTTTGTCTGCATAAAGTGAAAGCTTGTTTCTTCATTCCGAATTCTATTTCCTTTCATTTCTTTATCTTCTTTTATTGTTGAAACTAACATTTCTAATGCAATATTGAATAGTAGTGGTGATAACAGGAATCCTTGTTTCACCACTGATTTAATTGGAAATGTTTCTAGCTTATCTCCATCACATATAGTGCTTACTGATGGTTTCAGATAGATATTGCTCATTTTGGGGGTGGAGGTGGGGTTTTGAGGCAATGAGGTTAAGTGACTTGCCCAAGGGCACAATCCTAGGTTTAAGTGTCTGAGGCCAGATCTGAGCTTAGGTCCTACTGGTTCCAGGGCTGGTGCTTTGTACCTGGTACCACCTAGCTGCCCCACTGCTTATTATTTTATTGAACAATCCATTTACACCTATGCTGTCTACTGTTTTTGGTAGGAATGGGTGCTGTATTTTGTCAAAGTCGTTTTCTGCATGTGTTGAGAAAATCATGTGATTTCCTTTTGGTTTGTTATTGATATAGTCAATTATGCTCACAATTTTCCTATATCAAACCAACACGGTATTCCTGAAACAAATTGTGCTTGGTTATAGTGTACTAACCTAGAGATAACTTGCTGTATATACTTTGTTATTGTTTTATTTAAAATTTTTGCATCCATATTCCTTAGGCAGATTGGTTTATGATTTTATTTCTCTGTTTTGGCTCTTCCTGGTTTAGGTATCAAAACCATATTAATATTGCAGAAGGATTTATGCAGAGTTCTGCCTTCACCAATTTTTCCAAATAGTTTGTATAGAATTGGAATCAATTGTTCCTTGAATGTTTGATAGAATTAACTTGTGAATCCTTCCAGGACTGGAGATTTTTTTCTAAGGGAAATCACTGATGACTTCTTGAATTACTTTTTCAGAGCTATGGTTATTTAGGTATTTGATTTCCTCTTCATTTAACCTGAACAATTTATATTTTTGTAAATATTCATCCATTTCACTTAGATTATCAAATTTATTGCCATACAATTGGGCAAAACACATACAAATAATTACTTTAATTTCCTCCTTACTGATAAAATTATCAAATGCTGTGTAAAATGGGTGAATTCACATTTTTCATTTTTGAAAACAGTAATGTGATTTTTCTTCTTTCTTTTTTTTAATCAAATAAACTAAAAGTTTAGCATTTTTTTTTGCTTTTTAAATAAAACTAACTCTTGGCTTTATTCACTCAATAGTTTCCTTGCTTTCAATTTTATTAATTGCTAATTTACTTTTCAGAATTTCTAATTTGGTAATAATTTGGGGATTATTTTAATTTTTTTTGTAAGGCAGTGAGGTTAAGTAACTAGCCCAATATCACACTGTTAAGTAATTATTATGTGTCTGAGACTATATTTGAACTCAGGTCCTCTTGACTCCAGGGTCAGTGCTCTATCCATTGCACCACCCAGCTTCCCTTCTTTGGGGATTTTTAATTTTTTTAATACTCTAATTTTTTAGCTGCATGCTCAGGTAATTGAACTCCTCTTTCTCTATTTTATTCATATAAGCATTTAGAGATACAATATATCCCCTAATAACTACTTTGGCCACATCGCATAAGTTTTGGTATTTTTTCCCATTATACTCATTGTCTTGGATGAAATCACAAATTTGTTCTATGATTTGTTGTTTGATTCACTCATTCTTTAAAATGTGGTTATTTAGTTTCCAAATAGTTTGTCTATCTCTCCATGACCCTTTATTGCATGAGATTTTTATTACATCATGATCTGAAAAGACTGTATTCAATATTTCTACCTTTTTGCATTTGATTGTGAGGTTTTTATGGCCAATACATGGTCAGTTTTTCTGTAAGTGTGAAGTACTGCAGAAAAAAATGCTTATTCCTTTCTCTCCCTGTTCAGTTTTCTCCAAAGGTCTTCATTTCCAGATTTTCTTACATTCTTTTTTACCACCTTATCTTCCTTCTTGTTTATTTTATGGTTAGATTTATCTGATTCTTTAAGGGGGAAGTTGAGGGGCTCCCACCAGTAGAGTTTTGCTGTCTATACTTTTCTGTAAGTTATTCAGCTTCTCCTTTAAGAATTTGGATGTTACACCACTTGGTGCATACATATTTAGTACTGAAATTGCTTCATTGTCTATGGTACCTTTTAGGAAGATATAGTTTCCTTTATCTTTTTTAATGAGATTGATTGCTATCCCTGCCTTTTTCTCTTCAAGCATAATATATTCTGCTCCAACATGTTACCTTTAGTCTGTATTTATCTCTCTGCTTCAAATAGCCACTCTGCTATCTAGTTACATTTTATGGGAGAGTTGATCCCATTCACATTCAAAGTTATGATTACTAACTCTTTTTTTTGCCCTCCATGCCATCTTCGCTCCATTTTTATTTTTCCTCTTTGTTTCGGATTATCCCTATTCCCTAGTATTTTGCTTCTGAATACCATTTCCTTCAATGTGTTTTCCCCTTTCATTCTAAATTCCTTCCCCTTTTCCCCCCTTTCTCTTTGTCATTTCTTCTTTCCCTTCCTTTTGTCAGTTCCTCTTTTCCTGTCCCCTCAACCTGCTCACTCACTCATTCTCTCCTGTCTTCATACTAGAAAGGTAAGATAAGTTTCTAAACTTAATGTGTGTGTTTCAAACTTTCTTTGAGCACAATCTAATGAAAGTAAGACTCAGGTGATTCTAACCTCCTCCCTTTCCCCCTTCTATTGCAATAGGTCTTTTGAACTTCGTCATGTGATGTAATTTACCCCATTCAGTATCCTCTATCCTCTTGTTCTTTATTGTCCCCCCTTTTAAAGGAGATATTTTTTAAAATCGTTCCATCACAGTCACAGACAAGACAGGTCATGAGTATCCATTACTTCTGGCTAAGTATGTTCCCTCTAATATATTTACAATTCACAAAAGTTACGAATATTCTTTTTCACCCAGATGAGTTTATAGCCAGTTTCATCTTATTGGAAAAGAGGGTTTTTCCCTTTTGTCTTTTGCACCTTTTCATATATGTTTTTATTCTCCTGTTGGAAGAACACATTTTCTATTTAGTTCTGTTTTTTTTTTTTATCAGGAAAATTTGAAAGTCTCCTATTTAATCAAATGTCCATCTTTCCTCCTGGAAGAGGAGGTTCAGTTTTACTAGATAGTAAATTCTTGACTGCATTCCAAGTTGTCTTGCTCTTCAGAATACCATATTTCAGACCCTTGGATCTCTTCTTATTGATGTATACAGGTCTTGTGTAATCTTTACTGTGGCTCCTTGGTATTTGAATTGTTTCTTTCTGGACGATTTATCCTTGATTTTCTCCTTGATCTGCTATTTCTGGAGTTTGCCCACAATATTCCTTGATGTTTTCATTTTGGGATCCCTTTTAGGAGAGGATGAATCAATTTTGCCCTTTGGTTGCAGGTTATCAGGACAATTTTCCTTCACTTTATCCTAAATTCTGAAATCCAGTTTTTATTCTCTTCATGGTTTTCAGGAAATATTATGATTGCTACATTGTCTCGATTTTCCAGGTCTGGTGTTTTGCTGATGAGATATTGAAAACTTTCTTCTATTTTATTCATTTTGTTTAATTGATTATTAGTTTTTCATGAAGTCAATAGTTTCCACAGAATCCAATCTTTTTTTATAGAAGAGTTTTCTTCATTTACCCAATGCATCTCTTTTTCCATTTGATCAATTCTATTTTTCAAGGAGTTGTTGTCTTTTTCCAGTTGCCCAATTGTATTTTAGAAGGTATTGTTGTCTTTTTGCAATTGTCCAATTGTATTTTCAAAGGTTGTTTTCTTCTTTTTCCATTTGACTTTTAAACTCCTTTGTGATCAATTTTTTTTAGTTTTTTGCAAGGCAATGGGGTTAAGTAGCTTGCCCAAGGTCACACAGCTAGGTAATTGTTAAATGTCTGAGGCCAGATTTGAACTCAAGTACTCCTGACTCCAGGGCCGGTGCTCTATCCACTGTGCCACCTAGCCACCCCCTTTCTGATCAATTCTAAGAAGTCTTTCTGGGAGACCAGGTCATATTCTCCTTTGAAGCTCTAGTCCTCTTTGGGTTAGGCTCCTTGTCTTTGGGGTAACATTCAATGGATCCCACTTTGCAGTGTTCTTCCTTTCCTTAAGTTCTTGTATTGGGGGAGGGGCTGGTTCACAGACCTTCAGTGTTGAGATCCCTAGAAACCTTGCCCACTTCAGGGGTTTACTCAGTGGATCAGCCTGTGAGAGATGCCAGAAGCTTTCTCTAGATTGTCTATGATGTTGATTAGTGGTTCACTCTCTAGACCTGGTGGTATGGGGGGTTGCAGAGTCTGAGCTGTCCTGGAACATTGTCATTGTGGGCTGAGCCTTCCTGCTAGGCAATTAATCAACTTCATCTGTAATCAGAGCTGGTGGGAGATCTATTGCCCACACCTGAGCCTTGTGCCTGGTCTGTTTTCTGTGTTTGTTCTAGAGAAAATCATGCTTTCCCTCAGAAACAGAGTGGGGAAGAGGACTTAGCTGGAATCATTGGGTATCTGCTGAGAACATGGGAATTCGAGGTCCAGACCTTCAAGATTAGCCAAGCTGACCAGATAGATGTCTGGGTTGCTGTGCTGGAGCTGTCCTACCTGCCAGGTGCAGAGCAAATGCTACTAACTATTCTCAGGTTAATCCACAAATCTCACCCTATTGTCCCTGAACTGGATCTCTGCTCTCTGGCCCTGGAACACCATTGCTACCCTGTGACAGACCTTGTTGCAAGATGTTCCTTAGTTCTTTTCTGGGTTCTGTGGATCCAAAATCCATTAAGAGATTTGGTTCATGTTAATTCTGAGGGAAAGGCAAGAGAGCTTAAAACAATGCCTGACTTCTCTGCTCTATTTTGGTAAGAAGTCCCAAATGACATTTTCTTTAGCAGTTTTCAGATTCTCCTGGACCACTGAATTCTACAATAAGATGTTTCTATCATAGTTGATTATCTCACAGAGTTGCTGTAAATATATAGAATGCTCTCCTGGTTCTTCTTACTTCACTCAGCATCAGTTTTTTAGGCTTTTCTGAGTCAGACTCTCATTATTGCTTACAGAACAATAGCACTCAATAAAATTCACTCCCTTTCGCAACCAATAGGCATTATAGGAAATATTCTTCAAAATTTTACAATCATCTACTACTTAAATTTACCTTTACAATGTCTTTCTCATTCCTTATTCCTTTTTAACAATTCTATTTTTTTGATTTTGTTTTTTTCTTAGGAACAGGATTGCTATAACTACTTTTTTTTTTTACTTCAGCTGAAGAATGATATATTCTAATCAGCCTGTTCCTTTACTCTGTTTTTCTCTCTGCTTCCAAGGTGTTTCTTTTAGGATTCTGTTTTTTAATACACTTTGCAATCTGCTTCTGCTTTTTGAGAGAGTTCATTCCATTCACATTCAGTTAAGATTATTAGATCTGTATTTCCCTCCATTCAATCCTCTTCTCTTCATATTTTTCTCTCTCTCTCCTTTCTCCATAGCCCTTCTCATTAATAGTTTGTTTCTAACTGCTGTCTCCCTCAATCTGCTCTCCTCTATCCATCTCTCCTTTTCTCTCCAAATTCCCTACAAGGTAAGAAAATTTCGAAATGCAACTGAGCATATATGTTCAGCCTTCTTTGTGTCAAATCCAATGAAAATAAGAGTCAAGCAATTCTCATCCCATTCCTTATTTTCCCTCTACTTTAATGGATCTTTTGTATCTCTTCATATTCCATTCTATCTCCTTTTATGCCCCTTTTTAGTATAATTTCTAAAAAACAATTTTTTTAAATTATCCCATTAAAATCAACTTGTGCCTATACCTTCTGAGTATATTTTATCTTTTAGAGATATAGTTCTGAAGAGTTATAAATTTTATCCTCCCATATAGGAATGTTAACAGTTTGTTCTTATTGATTAATATCTTTTTTCATTTCTCTCAATTACCTTTTATAGTCCATTGAATCTCATGTTGGAAGATAAAATTTTCTGTTCAGCTCTGGTCTTTTCATCAGGAAAAATTTAAAAGTTGCCTATTTTGTTAAATGCCTGTCTTTTCTCCTGAAAGTGTATGCTCGATTTTTCTAACTGATTCTTGCTTGAAATTGAAGCCCATTTGTCCTCTGAAATAACATATTACATATTCTTCATCTCTTTAAATTTGATGCTGACAAGTCCTGCATAGTGCTAACTGTGGGTCCTAGGTATTTGAATTGATTCTTTCTTGATGTCTGCAGTATTTTCTCCTCATTCTGATAATTCTTTTTTCTTCCTTTTTGCAAGGCAGTGGTGTTAAGTGACTTGCCAAATGTCATAGAAAATAAATATTATGTGTCTGAGAATAAATTTGAACCCAGGTTTTCCTGAAACCAGGGTGGTGCTCCATCCACTTCAATACCTTGATGTCCTGAAATGATAATTCTTGAATTTGGCTACAATATTTCTTGAAATTTTCATTGTGGGATCCCTTTCAGGGTGTATAAATTAAATGACTCTTTACCTTCTAATTGTAGGATGTCAGGACAATTTTTCTTGATTGTTTACTGAATGGTGATTTGGAATATTTTATATGATTATATATAAAAGATATTTGGCAGAACTCCTTCTTTTCCTATTTTTAAAAATAGTTTATGTAGAATAGAAATCAGTTCTTCCTTAAATGCTTCCTAAATGCTTAAATGCTTGGTAGAATTTACTTGCAAATGCTCCTGGACCTGAAGACATTTTCTTAGAGAGTTTATTTGATGGTTTCTTCAATTTAATTTTCTCAGATGGGACTGTTTAAGTATTTGATTTACTCTTATGTTAATCTGAGCAGTTTATATTTTTTGTAAATATTCATTCATTTGGGGGTGGCTAGGTGGCATAGTGGATAAAGCACCAGCCTTGGAGTCAGGAGTACCTGGGTTCAAATCTGGTCTCAGACACTTAATAATTACCTAGCTGTGTGGCCTTGGGCAAGCCACTTAACCCCATTTGCCTTGCAAAAACCTAAAAAAAATATTCATTCATTTGATTCAAGTGGCCAAATTTATTGACCTACAATTCAGCAAAGATAGATTCAAATGATCTCTTCAATTTGATCCTAATTGTGCTTAGTTCACTCTTATAGTTTTGGATACCTATACTTTATCTTCTTTCTTTTTATAAATCAAGTTAAATAAATTATCTATTGTATTGACTTTTTTGTAAAATCAAGTCTTAGGTTTTTTTTTTTATTATAGCAATGACTTTCTTGTTTTCAATCTTATTAATCTCTTCCTAGATTTTCAGAATTTCTAATTTGGTATTTCAATCGGAATTTCCTTTTTTATTGTATACCCAATCCATTGATCTCCTTTTTTTCTATATGATTCATATAAGTTTTTAGAGAAATAGCCCCTCAAAACTACCTTGGCTGCATCACGTAAATTTTGGTATGATGTCTCATTGTTATCATTTTCTTAGATATAATTATTGATTATTTCCATAATTTGCTGTTTGATCTACTCATTTAAAATTAAGCCATTTAGTTTAAAATTTATCTCTTATCTTTATGTCTCTACTTATTACAGGTAATTATTATTATATCATGTGTAAGAGAAGCGTGCATTTGTTATTTCTGTCTTTCTACATTTGCTTTTAAGGTTTTTATACCCAATACATGGTCAGTTTAGGTATAGGTACCATGTACTGTAGAGAAAAAGGTATATTCCTATCTATCCCCATTCAGTTTTCTGCAGAGGTCTATCTTATCTAAGTTTTCTAAAATTTTATTTGCCTTCTTATTTTCCTTCCTTTTTCTTTTGTGGTTAGATTTGTCTAGTTCAGAGAAAGGGATGTTGAGATTCTCCATTACTAAAGTTTTGGTGTCTAAGTCTCCTTGTAATTCATTCAGCTTTTCCTCTGGGAATTTGAATACTATAACACTAAGTATACACATGTTTAGTAATTATATAGTTTCACTGCCTATGGTGCCTTTTAAGAAGATGTATTTTCCTTCCTTGTCTCTTTTTTTATAGGTATTTTTTTGTAATTTAATATTTATTCTCATTTTGTACAATTATTTTTATACATTAATAAAATATTCTTGTTTGAGAGTAAACAAAGTACCCCCTCCTTCCCCCCAAAAAGAATCACTTGAGCGATAAAGTAAAGGGGAGAGAAAAAAATTAAAATTAAAATTAAAAAAATAATAGTAATAATTGTATGGCCAGTTGGCACAGTGGATAGAGCACCAGCCCTGGAGCCAGGACCACCCAAGCCCATATCTGACCCCATATACCCAACAATCACCCAGCTGTGTGACATGCAAGCCACCCCAACCCCACTGTACTGCATAAACCAAAAAAAGAAAAAAAAAGACCTAAAATAATATAAAATAGTAATAATAGTAGGAGTGGCTGGGTGCCAGACACAGCACTGGCCCTTGAGCCAGGAGCACCTGGGTCTGAATCTGGCCTCAGACACCCAATGATCAACCTGCTATGCAGCCCCAGGCAGGCCACCCAGCCCCATTTGCCCTGCACCCCCCCAAAATAATAATAATAATAATAATAATAATAATAATAATAATAATAATAAAATGTGCTTCAGTCTGTGTTCCAGCATCACCAACTCTGTTGCAGGGCGATCACATTCTTTATGATAAGTCCATCACAAAAGTTACTTCCATATTTTTCCAACATTGCCGTTGCTGATCTCAACTCCCTCCTTTCTTATTTCTCCACTTTCCTGTACTATATTTTCTCTCTCCTTTCACTCTGACTCTGCTGTAGGGCAGCTGAGTGGCGCAGCAGACAGATTCCTGCTCTGGGGCCAAGAGGCCCCAAGCCCCCATACCACCTCTTAGGCCCAGCATCCACCTGGCCCTATGGTCCCAGACAGGACGTCCAATTTCAACCCCTTGCAAGAAGTAAAAAAGGAAATGTGTTATATCTGACCACTCTCCCCCCATGGTCCATCCTCTCCTCCATCATTCACATCCCCACCCCTTTACCCTGTCCCCCGCCTTCTCTCCTTCTTACTCCAGATGTCTATACCCCATTGAGTATATATGCTGTTTCCTCTCCTAGCCACTTCTGATGAAAGAGAAGATTCCCTCACTCCCCCTTGTCTTCCCCCCTTCCATATCATTGCAATAACTCATTGTAATAAAGAAAAATATTATTATATGAAATATCTTAGCCTATTCCCCATCTCCTGTTTCTTTCTCCCATTACATTTCCCTGTTTTCTATTGACTTCATTTTCATACCATATTTTATCTTCAAATTCAGCTTTCTCCTGTGCTTCATCTATAAAAGCTCCTTCTACCTGTTTTGATAATTGAAAAGGTTCATATGAGTATTATCAGTGTCATTTTTCTATAATGAGGTCAAGATTTGCTTTTGCTTTATCTACAATCAGGATTGCTACTCGTAATTTTTTTGTTTTACTTCAGCTGAAACATTATTTTGCCCCATCCTTCTGTCTTCCTGTGTATATCTGTTTGCTTCAAAGGTGTTTCTTTTAAACAACATATTGTAAGATTTGGATTTTTAATCCTTTCTTTTATCTTCTGTTTTATGGGACAGTTCATACCATTTCACATTTTCAGTTAAGATTACTAATTCTGGTATTCCAGTTCATGCTTTTGTCCCTCACTGATATTTTCTTTCCTTTCTTCTTATTCCTCCATGCCAAAGTTTTACTCCCTTTTCCCTTTAAATTTTCTTTTAAAAATTAGCTTTCAGTTTATTTTCACTTATATCTTTGCCTTCCCATTTATCAGTATGTTCTTCCCTTATCTTTCCCTTCTCCCTGTAGAGTAGAATAGAATTTTTAAACCAAGTAAAATGTATCTTATTTCCTCTCTGGGCCAAATATATTGAATAGAATTTGCTCATTGTCACTTCCTCCTTTCTTTCCCTCTAAAATTAAAATAAAATTAAAAAATCTTTTTCATTCAAGTACCATTAATCAGGTATCATCAAGCACAGCTTGATTAGTTTAATAGCTTGATCATCTCAAAGTGCTAGCAAAGTACCATGACAGATTGATTGATTGATTGAAAAGTCACAGTACCTCAAAGTCACTAAACTCCCCTCCCCTCTTATGTCTCATTAGAAGTACAATTTTCAAGAGACTTGAATTACATCAAATTATAGCCCCTTTTCACCTTATCCTCTTTTCAAGTACTCAACAAGGACACATAATCCTCATGAGCCAAAAAATCTTCCAAAGCCAAATCATTTCACGAACCATTTTTACCCATCCTCCCAAAAATACTTCCTTTCACACTGCCCCCCCCCAACTTCCCACTCAGGGTACTTAACCCTTCCTTAAGTGAAATATGGATTAAATTCAATCCTAATTTAATTAACTATAGAATCTAAAAGTGCTCCAAGAATTTAAGAACTTTACAATTAATTGAAAATTATGGTAGACACTAACCCAGGACCACCCACTTATGATGCCCTCATCAGAGAGAGTACTAAGCTTTATGAGCACAGTAGAATTAATGTAGGTTAAAAGAAACTGAGACACTTAGGTTTAGAGTAAATAATCCTGCTTTTCCTTAAGGTTTTTTGGCTCAAACATTGTGAATCTCAGTAGATTCTGAAAAAAATCTTTGATAAAATACAATATCCATTCCTATTAAGACACTAAAAAGTTAGGAATAAATGAAGCTTTCCTTAAAATGATAAATACTGTCTATCTAAAAATCATCAACAAATATTAGATATAATGGGAATAAACTTAGAGAATTTCCAACAAAATCAAGGATGAAACAAGGATGCCAATTATCACCATTATTATTCAATATAGTATTGGAAATGCTAGGAGTAGCAATAGGAGAAGAAAAATAAATTGAAGGAATCAGAATTGGCATTGAGGAAGCAAAACATTCACTCTTTGAAGATGATATGATGGTATACTTAGAGAACATCAGGCAATCATCCAGAAATCTCCTTGAAACAACAAATTCAGCAATGTAGCATACTATAAAATAAATCCAGATAAATCATCAGCATTTCTATATATGAGCACCAACACCCAAGAGCAAGAGATAGAGAAATTCTATTTAAAATACCTGTAGACAACATTAAATTCTTGGGAATCTACCACCCAAGGCAAACCCAGAAATTCTATGAGCAAAATTATTAAGCACTCCTCACCCAAATAAAGTCAGATCTAAGTAATTGGAAAAATGTCAAATGCACATGGTTAGATTAAGCTACTTTAATAAAAACAACAATTCTACCCAAATTAAATTACTCATTCATAATAGTCAAACTACCAAATAACTACTTTTCCAATGTAGAAAAACAGTAGTAAAATTCATCTGAAACAACAAAAGTGTAAGAATAGCAGATAAACTGTTCAATAAAAAATCTAAAGTAAGGTAGCCTAGCTCTGTCAGATCTAAAACTGTACTGTAAAGCAGCAGTCATCAAAATTGCCTGGTAATGGTTAAGAAATAGACTAAAGGGGCAGCCAGGTGCACAGTGAATAGAGCAGTGGCCCTGGAGTCAAGAGTGCCTGAGTTCAAATTTGACCTCAAACATTTAATAATTACCTACCTGTGTGTCCTTGGGCAAGCAACTTAATTCCATTTGCCTTGCAAAAACCTAAAAAGTAAAGAAATAGAGTAATGAATCAGTGGATTAAGATAGGTTCTTAAGAAACTGCAGTAAATGATAACAACAAGCTACAATTTGCCAAAGACATTGGCTTCTTCAGATGCAGACATAAAGAGCAATGCCATAGGAAAATTAATGGAGCAAAAGTACTCTATCCATCAGATCTATGGAAAGGAGATAAAATATGACTAAATAATAATTAGAGGACATTATAAATTACAAAGCAAATAAAAAGTTTTTGCATTACTAAAATCAATTCTGCCAAAATTAGAAGGAAAGCATAAAACTGGGAAAGAATCTTCACAAGTAGGAGTTCTGCTAAAGGTCTCATTTCTTAAATATATAAAGAATTACATCAAATTTATAAGACCACAAGTCATTCTCCAATTGATAAATGGTCAAAGGATACGAACTGACAGTTTTCAAATGAAGAAAGCATAGCTATATATAATCATATGAAAAATGCTTCAAATCACTATTCATTAGAAAAAAGCGAATTGAAACAACAATGAGGTATCATTTCACATATATTTGATTAGCCAAGATGAGAAAAGGGGAAAATGATCAATGTCGGAGAGACTGTGCAAGGATTGGCACATTGATGCATTGCTGGTGGAGTTATGAATAGATCCAACTTTTCTGGAGAACAATATGGAATTATGCCCAAAGATTAATTAAAACTGTTCTGAGTCTTTGACCCAGCAATTCCAATTTTAGGTCTCTATCCAGAAGAAATTATTAAAAAATAGGGAAAATCTTTTCTTTGTAGTTTTTTTTGCAAGGCAATGGGGTTAAGTGGTTTGCCCAGGGCCACACAGCTAGGTAATTATTAAATGTCTGAGACCTTATTTGAACTCAGGTACTCCTGACTCCAAGGCCGGTGCTCTATCCACTGTGTCACCTAGCCACCCCTAAATCGGGAAAATCTTACATATTCAAAAATTTTCATAGCAGCTCTTTTAGTAGTAGCAAAGAATTGGAAATTTAGGGGATACCCATCAATTGGGGAATGGCTAAACAAGTTATAGAACATGAATACTATGGAATACCATTGTTCTATAAAAAATCCATAAATGATCAGACTCTAGAGAAGCATGGAATAACTTATGGGCTGAGTGAAAGGGAGCAGAACCAACAGAACAATGTATATATCAGCAGCAACATTGTGAGATGAACAGCCTTGAATGAAGCAGCTCCTTTCAGCAGTCCAGAGAGCTAGGACAATTGTATTTAACTGTGTATGGACTATATTATCCCCATCCAGAGGAAGAAAAACAACATAAACACACAACACACACACACACACACACACACACACACAGACACACACCAAATCTGATGAATGCTTTATAAAAATTATCTCCTGTATCTCTTTCCCTTAATCCTAATTCCTCATGCCCAAAATTACTAATTTGTAAACCTGTTTATCAAAATATTTATGTGCAATGCTAATCTGACAGTTTGCCACCAAAGGGAGAATGATGGGAAGGGAGGGTGGAAGAAAATTTTGTAACTTAAAAATATACATTTGAGAAATATAACCAAATTTCTTTTATGATACAAATATGATGTTCATTTCTAAACCAAGGAGAGTAAAAACAGTGAAAGAAAACTATACATTTATTTATTTTTTTGTTTTCTTTTTTCAAGGCAAACGGGGTTAAGTGGCTTGCTCAAGGCCACACAGCTAAGTAATTATTAAGTGTCTGAGACTGGATTTGAACCCAGGTACTCGTGACTCCAGGGCCAGTGCTTTATCCACTGTGCCACCTAGCCACCCAAAAACTATGCATTTACATCTTTAAGGACAGTAATGATGATAATATCAGTAAACATTATCAATAAAATTTTATCCATGCATGATAAACAATATATATTATGATCCAATGAGTATTATAGTAGGAATGCATGGTGATTCAATAGTAAGAAAATTGAAATATAATGGATCGTGTTAAAAACAAGATTATCAAAAATTACATTATATTACTGCATATAAATATTTGAAAAGATAGATCCATCATATTTAAAAGAATAAAAAACAATAATAAAGTATTTTCCTCAACATGGTAAGAAGCATCTATTTAGAACCATTAGCTACAATTATATCAAATCAGGAAAAAGTAGAAGTTTTTCAATTAAAAAAGCAAAGTTAAAATAAGGATTTCCATTATGGACAGTATTATTAAATATACTAGATAATATAGCAACAATAATAAAATAAGGAAAAGAAATGGATATAAAAAGAATAGCTAAAGAGAAAAGCACATTTCATTGAAAACGTGAGACACTGAATATTTATAATTTTAAGGTGTCGAAAATAAAATCAAATAACTAAGTGCAACAAAAATTTAAGTATTATCATAAGTCCAAATACATTACCAGAATTTCTGATCATTATTAATAAGACCCCATGAGATATGAAAGAAAATGCATTTAAATAAATATAATTTACATGAAATATTTGAGAATTTTCCTGCCATATGCACACATAGCAACTACATAAGTGCAACTTCAATATTATTTTCAAGAAAATATAAACATTAATAAAATAGAAATATTACTACCTGATTGGTAGGTCAAAGCAGTTAAAAAACTATAATGTTGCCTATATTAGCTTACTTATTCAATGTCATGCAATACAGTCACAAAGTACTACTTTATAGAGTAAGACAAACTAGAACTGTAATTCATCTGAAAAAGGAAGTCAAGAATCTCAATGGAAATAATGGAACAAAAAGTGGGAGGGAAGAGACCCTAGCAATGTCAAAGCTCAAATTGTAATACAAAGCAGTTAATTATCAAAACAATTTGTTATTAATTAAGAAATGGGTTGAACTAAAAGTGAAAATTAAAATACTTTTTATGCTTTTCTTATTGAACTAAAACATTTGAAAATAACCCAACATTAATATTTAATTTTCATTGTCTTAATTCAATTCTATATTATACTAAAAGTTCTAGATACACACACATACATACACACACATATATATATGTATATTTAGATAGACACTCATACATATGTACATACCTTTGTATATGCGTGTATATCCAAAGGAAATACAACATATATTTTGTGTTGAATTAAGCATGAAAAACACAACAATTTTTTTGTTGATGTAGAACACAGAAAAGTTACAGGAAGGGTTTTGAATGATATTCTTGACTCTCTTCAAAATTATAGATACTTTGGTTAAATCCTATAATTTGTGGCACAAACACTTTAGTATCAATAAGCAATCACAATGTCATGAAGAATATTTGTAAACTATGTTTATTGCAAAATATGAACATGCATGTGGAACATTGCTGTTACTTTGTATATATTATTTTTCCCTTTGCATCTGCTCTTGTAAATAATTTTTATTGAGAGCATCCTGTTCAACATTTCTTATAACAGAACAGTATTTCATCTTAATCACAATCTACAATTTATTCAACCATTCCCCAGCCAATGGGCATCCACTCAAATTTCCTGTTCCTTGCCACCAAAGCTGTTATAAATATCCTTATACATATCAGACCCTTTCCTTCCTGTTTTTTACATCTCTTCTGGCATATAGATCTAGAAGTGGCACTGCTAGGTCAGGGGGTAGCCATGGTTTTATAGACCTTTGGTCATGGTTCCAAATTGCTCTGCAAAATTGTTGCATTATTTCATAACTCCTCTAACAATGCATTAATTTCATTTTTTACTCATGTCACTTTCCTTTTTGACTGATTACAGAACCCAGTAGGTATTAGGTGATAACTCAAAATTGTTCCAATCCATATTTCTCATATGAATATTTTAAATGATTTAAATATCTTTAATAAATTCTTCTGAAAATTATTTAAACCTTTTGTTCATTTATCAATTGAGAATGGCTCTTATTTTTTTATGAATTTGACATAGTACTCTTTGTTTGAGAAATGAAGTCTTTATCAGAGAAACTTATTTCAATATATTTTCCTACAGTTGCTATTGTCAATCATATTTCCTTCCATACTATTCCCCACACCCCCTTTAATCTCCCTCTCCTTTCACCTTGTCACCTGACTACTACTTCCCTTTTATCACACTCTTCCCTCCCTTTTATCATCTCCCTCCTTTTCCCATCCCTTTCTCCTCCTACTTTTCTCCAGGATAAGACAGATCTGTATACCCAAATTGACTGTGTATGTTAATCCTTCTCTAAGCCAATTTCAATGAAAGTAAAGCTCACTCACTCCACCTTACTTCCCCTCCCCCATCTTCCACTCCTTTGTAGCAACTTTTTCTTGTCTCTTCTATGTGAAATACCAACCCACTCTATGTCCCCCTTCCCATTCCTCTCTCACTCATTAACCCCATCTTTTTAATATACTGTTCCTTAAAATTCTACTCCCACCTGTGACTGTGTCCTTTGTAACTTCTCTAATAAATGAGAAAGTTCATGAGTTATCAGCAACATCTTCCCATGCAAAGAATATATGGAGTAGAACATCATTAATTACCTCATGATTGTTTTTTATACTCCACTGGAATCTCAAATTTAAAGATCAGATTTTCTGTTCAACTCTGATTGTTTCTTCAGGAAAGTTTGAAAATCCCCTATTTTATTGAATGTCCATCTTTTACCCTGAAAGAATATGCTCGCATTTACTGGTTAGTTGTATCATGGGTGTTATCCAAGACATTATGGCTTCTAGAATATCACATTCTAAGCCCTAAAATCCTTTAATATAGAAGCTGTAAATCTATGGGTATACTGACTGCTCTCCATGATATCTGAACTATTTATCTCTGATTGCTTGCAGTATTTTCTCCTTGACCTAAAATGTAGCCATAACATTTCTGGCAGTTTTCATTTTGGAATTTCTTTCAGGAGATGATGGGTGAATTCTTTCATTTTCTTGAAAGATGACAACTAGGTTATCTCGTTTTGATCCTGGTTTTCAGGCAGTGTGAGATTTTTTTTAAATCATTTTTCCTGGATCTGTTTCCAGGTCAGTTGTCTTTCCAATAAGATATTTCATATTTTCTTCGAGTTTTCCATTCTTTTGGTTTTATGTTATTTTTTTCTATTGATTTTTCACAAAGTCATCAGTTTCCTTTTGCTCCATTATTTTAGGGAATTATTTTCTTCAGTGAATTTTTGTGCCTCCTTTTCCATTTGGCAAATTCTACTTTCTACTTCTACTTTTTCTACTCATTGGCTTTCTAGATCCCCTTTTCCATTTGGTTGAATCTGGTTTTAAGATGACATTTTCTTCAGTATATTTTGTATCTCCTAAGCTGCTGACTCAGTTCTCATGATCTTTTCAATATTGCTCTCATTTCTATTTTTCAATTTTTTTCTCTACTTATTTTATTTGATTTTCAAAATTATTTTTGAGTCCTTCCATGACCTGAGACATTCATATATTTCTTGTAGTCTTTGGATATAGAAGCTTTGATTTTTTAAATTTTGTTCTGAGTTTCTATTTTGACCTTCCTCATGACTATAACTATTCTTTGTGGTAAGATTTTTTTATTATTCGGTTGTTTACTATACTATAGAACTATACTATAACTTGACTTTTCTCTTTGTTAATGTGAAGCTCTGTTTCCAGAGTGTAGGATATACTGTCCCACACTTTTGGGGATTTTTGGAACTGTTTTTGGAGATATTTCCAGATATCTGGAAGTTTTCAATTCATACAAGGCCTTATGATCTAAAGAAATGTCTGAACTATTCTCTTGACTGTGTTCCTATTTGGGGGTGACCACAAGCACTTCTTCCTACCCTGGAACTATGAGAAAGGTGCCTGCTCTACTGTAGCATAAGCATAAGGTAATTCTGCCCTTCTTCCTGGGACTAGGACCCCTAAACTGAGACCCTAGATCTGAGAAAAGGCAAGGCAACAGAATCCTGCCTCTGTGATAGCAAAACAACCCCTGCGTTCTCCTTTTGACCCTCTAACCATCCATGGATTGAAAAGTCTGGAAGTAATTGCCTCTGTTGATTCAGTGGTTCCCAAGGCTTGCCCCTATTTAGCTGTGGTCTGATCTGTGCTACTGAGGTCTGTGCTGGACTGGGCTCCACTCTTACCATGGTAGGGTAGACTTTTCTTACTGACCTTTCACGTCATATTTGGCAGTCTCTATACCCAGCAATGTGGAAGCTACCACAAGTGCAACTGTCTTAGGTACCCTGCTGTCTCTTCCTGGATTTCTAGGACCAGTTAGCTCTAGCATAACTGCTCTCAATTTTCATCTTGGTGTGGCAGACACTTAGTACCTTATCTTCCAAGTTGTCTTGTGCAGGAAAATTATTTCAGTTGGCATTTTTGTGGATTCTGCAACTTTAGAAGTTGATTAGAATTATTATTTAAAGGTATTTGGAGTAGTCTGGGGAGAACTCAAGACAAATTCCTGCCTTTACTCCACTATTATAGCTCTACTCATTTTTTGATTCAGAAAATTAATGTTTATTAATAAAATATTAGGATATCAATGATTCTTTAAAATATTGATTTATTATATATTCATGTATTTTGAAAAAAGAATATATAACAAATTTACAACTTATAAAACAGATTATATTGACAGATAATAACAGTGGATGAGGGAAGAGTCAAACAGTATCAGCAATTTATTGAATAATATTATTAATTTAGTGATTATTGAACAAAACATAAAGACACCATTTATTTTGTCTCTTTTGTTTGCCTCAAAACCTGTGACTCAGTTCTACACTTATGAATTAGAAAAGAAAGTACAGAAATAAAATAAACCTAGCACAATGAAAACAGCAGAATGATTGATACCCACATGAAAAACTTTTCTCTTTGAAACACACAATTATTAAAATAATGTCAAGAATAATAAATATCAAACATGATAATTTTCAAGGAGACCATATAATTTCACTCTAATTCTGTCTACATTTTTTTTAGTTTTTTTTTTTTAATTAAGGCAATGGGTTTAAGAGTGACTTGCCCAAGGTCACATGGCTAGATAATTATTAAGTGACTGAGACTGGATTTGAACTTAGGACCTCCTGACTCCAGGGCTGCTGTTCTATTCACTGAATTACCTACCTATCCCAATGGCACCTAGCTTCTCCCCTTTCCAGTCTTCTTACGTCTTACTCCTTTTCATGTATTATGTTTTCCAGCAACATTGGTTTCCTTATTTTTAATTACAGCTCATATATCAAAATAGCAAGAATTTTCTTTAATTTTCTCCTATCTGGTATCATACGTTTATATTTATGCCTCCTTGATTTCCTATATTCCTTTAAGGCACAACTAAAATTTCACCTTCTCAAGAAGCATTCCCAATCCTTAATCATATTACTGAGACTACCTCTGAGACTAACTTGGATTCATCCTGCAAACATTTGTTTCCATATAGTTCATTGCCTGTTGTCTCCCTTATGAGTCTGTAAGCTCCTAGAGAACAGGGTCTGTTTTTGTTTGTTTGTCTGTAAATTTTGTTTATGTTTTTTCTAACCTTTCTTAATATCTCTAAAAGATAACAAAGTACCTTGCAAAAAAGACACTTAAGAAATTCTAACTCATTAACAGGCTGCATTAAGTGGCAGTTAGCATATATTAGGAAAGGCATTTGTTACTAAATAAGAAATTCAAATGTGTGGGACAAACTGCTTGTCTTCTTTTCATTCAAAATGGTCTCCCTGAATTTTCTACAATAATTAGCCCTATTTATAAAGATCATGTGAAAAGAGGACTTGAATTCCACTCAGTTAAGCATAGTTCCCCACCACCACTACTAGTAGACTTTTCCTTCTGGTTCAAGTAATAGGAAAATAGACATGTCCAGGTCATATGTGTGAGGATGATGAATCTGCCAGACCCCCTAACCAGCAACTGTTTCAACAAACTCATTAAAGTTTTGAGAATTATCTAAAAATGGAAAATGAGTCTACCAACATACTATCCCATCAGGTTTATCCTTTGTAGTTGCAAACCCAGCTGATATCATGAACCAAGGGAAATAAAATATAAAAATACAAGGCAGAAAATCTTCTAATTCCAAAACAAATAAGAATATATTCTTTGCCTTTCCTAATATATGCTAACTGCCACTTAATGCAGCCTGTTAATGAGTTAGAATTTCTTAAGTGTCTTTTTTGCAAGGTACTTTGCTATCTTTTAGAGATATTAAGAAAGGTTACAAAAAGCATATATAAAATTTACAGACAAACAAAAACAGACCTTGCTCTCTAGGAGCTTACAGACTCATTACAGACTCATAATTTTGCTCAAATTATTTATAATATTTATGTTCTATAAAGTAAAATGCAAATGCATATAAATCATTAGAGACATATTAAAATATGATTAAAGAAGGAAAATTTAATATGAAGTAAAGACAAGAACTCTTCTGATCTCTTCCCAAAGCCTCTCCAAATTATTTTATTTAAAGACTTTAAACAAATACTAGAGAAGCAGAAGTAACAAAAAACAGAGTAAAATGATTTTCAAGTTTAAGATAATTAAAGGATAGGTCTGTTTTATAAGGGTGATAAAGGACTACAGACTTGTGTACTCAACTCAGACTGAGGTCCCAGAATACCAGGAACAGACTTTTGGGTGAGTCAGTGGCAACAGTGGCATGCTCAGACCTCTCAACCCATCAGATAGTGGGTCAGAAGATTTATAGTGATCCCTTTGCTAGTAGCAAGGACAAGACTCTGTTGCATTGCCTATATTGGAAACTGGACCTTAGTTCCACTGTTAGAAGGGCTACAGGGGAGCAGAAATCCTGGTCAGCATTACAGGGATAAAATGAATACTTGTGGTCACTCACAAACTAGTGGAAAGTACAGATCAATAAACATATCTCTCCCTAAATCATACTGACTTGGAAGAGTCAAAATATTTTTAATAATTATTTTTTGTGTTTTTATTATTTTAATTATTTTTTTCTACTTACATTCAAAAACAAGTTCAATTACTTTTTAAGTCAAAAGTTCTGATTTCTCTCCTACCCCAAACCTCCTCATTGAGAAAGCAAATTATTTGATATAAGTTAAAAATGCATAGTCATGAAAAATATTACCACAATAGTCATGCTGTAAAAGTAAATATAACTTCCCCCTACCAATAAAGAAACCTTAATAAAAATAAAGTTTAGAAAGTAAACTACAATCTGTATTTAACCATCACCTCTGTCTTTCAGATGAATAGTCTTCTTAATCATAAGTCCTTCAGAATTCTCTTGGGTCATAGCATTGCTGTCAGCAGATAAGTCCTTCACAGCTGATCATCTTGCATCATTGCTTTTAATTTGTTTATAATACATTCCCCGTTGCATCTGCCCATACAAGCTTTTTTTTAAACTGAGAACATCCTCTCCCCATTTCTTAGAACAGAATTTCATAATCATATGCCACAATTTCTTTAATATTTCCCAACTAATGGACATCTCATCAATTTCCAGTTACCTGCCACCAGAAAAAAGCTGCTGGAAGCATTCTTATATACATAGATCCTTTTCTGTTTTTCATTTCTGTTGGAAAATAGACTTGGTGGTGGCACTATTAGGTCAAGGAGAAGCATGGCTTTATAGCCCCTGAAGCATAGTACTAAATTGCTCTACAGAATTGTTGAATCCCTTCACAACTCCTCCAACAGTGCATTAATATCTCATGTTCCTATAGACTGGCCAACATCTGTCATTCCCCCCTTACATACTACTAGGCAATATAATAGTATAAAGTAGTACCCCAGAATTGTTCCAACTCATGTCTCTCCTGCCAATAGTAAGTTAGGATATTTTTTTAATGATTTAAATATATGGCATTGATATCTTGATCTGAAAATGGTTCATATCCCTTGAACAATCATCAGTTGAGTAATGGATTCCATTTTTATTAATTTGACTTATTTTATCTATGTTTGAGAAATGATTTCTTTTTCTGAGAAAATGGTTTCAATATTTCCCCCCGCAGCAATGATTGCCAATTGTATTTCCCTCTATCCTATTCCTCCCACTCCCATTTATTGTGTTCTGTCTCTCTCTCTCTCCTTTATCCCTGTCTCTCCTCAAAAAGTGCTAATCATCTGACTGTCTCCTCCCACAGTCTTTTCTCCCTTCTATCACCTATTCCTCTAGACCCCTATTTGCCCCCTTTTCCCCATCCCTTTCCTCTCCTATTACCCTCTAGGGAAAGATAGATATGTATACCCAACTGAGTGTGCATGCTATACCCTCTCTGAGTCAATTATAATGAGAGTGAGGTTCACTCCCTCCCTCTCACCTCCCCCCCTTACACTCCACTGCAAAAGCTTTTTCTTCCCTCTTTTACATAAATAACTTAGCCCATTCTACCTCTTCTTTGTCTTTCTCCCAATATATTCCTTTCTTGTCCATTAACTCTATTTGTGCACTATATTATACCTTCAAACTCAGCTCCCATGTGTGCTTTGTCTATATATGCTCTTTCTAACTGACCCAATAAATGTGAAAGTTCATATGAGTCATCAGTATCTTCTTCCCATGCAGAAAAATATGTAGTTCCACATCATTAAGTCCCTTGTGATTTGCCTTAAATGGTTATGTTATGCCTCTCTTGAGTCTTGTATTTGAAGATAAAATTTTCTGTTCAAATCTGGTCATTTCATAAGAAAAGCTTCAAAGGCTTCTATTTCATTGAATATCCATCTTTCCCCCTGAAAATATTCAGTTTTGCTGGGTAGCTGATTTTTGGTTGTATTCCAAGCTCTTTTGCCTTCTAGAATATCATATTCTAAGTACTACAATCCCTTAATGTGGAAGCTGTAAATATTCTGTTATTCTGACTGTGTACTTACCATAACTGAATTGTTTCTTTCTGTTTGCTTTGACATAGAAGTTTTTTATTTAGTTTTTTTTTTTTTTGCAAGGCAAATGGGGTTAAGTGGCTTGCCCAAGGCCACACAGCTAGGTAATTATTAAGTGTCTGAGACCTTATTTGAACTCAGGTACTCCTGACTCCAGGGCCAGTGCTCTATCTACTGCATAACCTAGCCACCCCACCTTGACATAGAAGTTTGAAATTTGAGAATAATATTACTGTGGAAGTTTTCACTTTGGGATCTCTTTCAGAAAGTGATCTTGAAAAATGATGTCCAGTCTCATTTATTGCTCATAGCTTTAGGGTGGGCCAAAAAATTTTAAATGATCTCTCCTGGATGTGTTTTCCAGGCCAATTGTTTTTGCACTGAGATGGCTCACATTATATCCTAGCTTTTCACTCATTTGATTTTTGATTTATTTTTTCTTGATTTTTCACAAAGTCAGCAATTTCCCTTTGCTCTATTTTATATTTTAAGGATTATTTCCTTTCAATTTTTGTATCTCCTTTTCCATTTGGCCATTCTTATCCTCATTAGCTTTTTCTATCTCTTTTTTCATTTGGTACTATCTGGTTTTTAAAATGCTATTTTCTTCAGTACTTTTTGGTATCTCCTTCACAGTGCTGCTGACACAGTTTTCATGATTTTCTAATTCTACCTTCTTTATTTGATTTTGATGTTCCTTTTGGGGCTCTTCCATAACCTCAGTTTAATTCATTTTTTTCTTTGAGTGTTTATATATGGAAACTTTAATTTGATATTTTCTTCTTAGTATGTATTTTATTCCTCTATAGGACCAAGGAAACTGTCTATAGTTGGCATATTAGGTAGGGCTCTGATTCCAGGGTGGAGGATGCACTTGTTTCAAGCTTTTGAAGGTTTTTGTAGTTGTTTTCAGAGGTACCTCCAAGGACCTGCAAGTCTTCAATTCTTCTAAGGTCTTATGAGACATTATGAGTGCTCTTCTGGTGTGTGCTATGACCTGTGGGAGACCATAAGTACTCCTTTTCATCCTGGAACTGTTACAAGGGTCCCTGCTTTGCTGGAACTGTAAGCTCTGTTGTACTCCTGCTCCATTTGCTGGAACTGGGACCCCAAAACTGTGATAAGATCTGAATATGAGCAAATCAACAGAGTCCTGCCTCAGGGAAAGCAAAGAAACCCCTATAATCCCTCTCTGACCCTCTTACATCCCTGAACAGAGAGCTCCATTAGCAGGCACTGCTAATGATTCACTGACTCCTGATGCCTGCAGTACAGACTACACAGCTGAAGTCTACGCTGGACTGGACACCTCTTTCATTGACTGCAACAGAATTTTCCTGCTGACCTTCCAAGTTGTCCTTGGCAATTCCTGGGCTTAGAGATCTGGAAACCACTGCTGCCACTGACACAGGTGCCCGATAGACTGTACATGAATAGGAGGAGCCAGTTCACTCCTGTGCTGCCCGTACAGCTCTGCATGTCTTTCTTACCACTGTATAGCAGACTCACTGCTGCTCCCCCCAGATATTACAAATTGTTTTGACCTTGGAAATTGCTTCATTCAGTCTTTTTGGTGGGTTCTGCTCCTCTAGAATTTGAGTAGAAACATTATTTGAAGACTCGGCCAAGTTTCTGCCTTTACTCTGTCATCTTGGCTCTGCCTCCATGAAATATTGAAGAGTTAAAATCTTACAGGTCCCCAGTGAAAAAGTTGCACCAAAAAAACTTCAGAATATTAGGACAGTTCCCTTCCACTTGGAAAGCAGAGTCCAAAAGTTGATAATTAGTCTGAAAAATGCGTTCATATCTGATCCTAGAAAGTTATTATAGTGACTAAAAAAATAAAACACAAATTCAGAAGAAGACAACAATGACAATATTCCTGCATACAAAGCCTCAAAGAACAATATGAATTGAACACATGGAAGAGTTCAAACAGAATTTTAAAAATCAACCAAGAGAGGTAGAGGAAATGAAGTGATGAAAAATGTAAATAATATATTAAAATCATGAAAAAAGAGTCAACAGCTTGATAAAGGCAGCACAAAAATACTAAATATAAAATAAATTAAAAAACTGAATAGGTCAAATGGTATAAAAAGGCACAAAAATTCAATGAATAAAAGAATTCCTTAAAAGGCAAAATTGAGGGGCAGCTAGGTTGTGCAGTGGTTAGAGCACTCAGACAGTTAATAATTACCTAGCTATGTGGCCTTGGGCAAGCCACTTAACCCCATTGCCTTGCAAAAACCTAAAAAAAAGCTAAATTGAAAAAATGGAAAAAAATGATATACCAAAATTCACTTAAGAGAACTCCTTAAAAATAGAATTAGTCAAATGAAAAAGAAGGTTCAAAAACTCACTGAATGAAATAATTCCTTAGGAGTTAAAATTTAGCAAATAAGAATGATAGTGCATATGAGGAGGGAGAGGGCATTGGAGTTAATATAAAGGAGGACAGTTAGGTAGAGAAAAGTCAAAATTAATCATTTGTCAGATTGGCTAATATGAGAGAAAATAAAAATGACAAATACTGGAAGGAATATAGAAAATTTAAAGCTAATTAAACCATTCTGGAGAGCAATTTGGATCTGTGTCCAAAAGGCTATAAAACTATGCATACAATTTGAATTAGCCAAACCACAACTAGGTTTGTATCCCAAATGGATATAAAAGGGAAAAAGAAGAGAACCTATATTTAAAAAAATATTTCAAGCAGCTCTTCTAGTGTTAGCAAAAAAAAATGGAAATTGAAGGAAACTTCATCAATTGAAGAAAAGGTGAAAAATAATCATATATGATTGTGAAGAAAAATTATTTTGCTTTAAGAAATAATGAGTGGGGGGTGGCTAGGTTGCAAAGTGGATAGTGCACCAACTTTGGAGTCAGGAGTCCCTGAGTTCAAATCTAGCCTCAGACACTTCATAATTATCTAGCCTTGTGGCCTTGGGCAAGCCACTTAACCCTATTGCCTTGCAAAAAAAAAATCTGAATAAAAAAATAATGAATGGGATGCTCTCAGGAAAAAAGAAGCATGGGAAAACTTACATGAACTGTGGAAAAGTGAAAATAAAAGAACAGAAAAACTTTGTACTAAATAACAATATTATATGATGATCTTCTATGAATAAATTTGCTATAATCAGCAAGAAAGTAATTCAAGACAATTCTGTGGGATTTATGATGAAAGGCACTATCTCTGGAGAAAGAACTGTTCAGCCTGAAAGTAGATTAAGTATTTTTCTTTTCTTTTTTCTTTCCTTCCTTATGGGCGGGGGGGGGGGGGGGTAGTTCTGTGTTTTCTTTCACAAAATGACTTACATGATAGTTTGTTTTGCTTGACTACATAGATAAGATATAGATAAGATAAAGTGTTTTTACATATAATTGGATAAAAGAAAATAGTATTATGAATAAAAATTGAGTGATCAGTGAAGTTTTCTGGACAGATGGAATAAAAACATTCTGAAAGGATACATTTGTCAATGAAAAATGAAGTAATATCTGACATCTGCATAAAGATGGTGGAGAACTGGATCCTAGGATTATGACTGAAAAGAAACCTGTGGAGACAGGACTGTTGATTATGCAATTCATCAAATATTGAGATTTTTAAAATGATTATCATATTTAATTTATTTTTCATTTATATTTAAAAGTTTTGACTTTCCAATTCCAACAGTATGATATAATTACTTTATGTGAATTAATGCAAAACATATTTTCAATTTAGACATATTGGAAAAATATAACAAAAATACTCTGGAAAAAACTATGCTTCAATCTGTACTCATAGTTCATTCATTTTTCTTTTTTGGATATATATAATTTCTCCCCCCCTTTGGAATTACCTTGAATTGCTATATTGAACAGAGGAATTATGTCTTTCATAATTGATCATCATTACAATAATAATGCTGTTAAAGAGTATATAATGCTCTCCTGGTTCTGCTCACTTCACTTTGCATGAGTTCACATTAATCTTATTAGGC
The DNA here is from genome assembly GCF_037893015.1 of Macrotis lagotis. Taxonomy (NCBI): domain Eukaryota; kingdom Metazoa; phylum Chordata; class Mammalia; order Peramelemorphia; family Peramelidae; genus Macrotis; species Macrotis lagotis. Next base: position 90,699,277 of record NC_133658.1, read on the forward strand.
TTTTCTGAAAATATATTTCATTATTTCTTATAGTCCAATAATTTTGCATAAAATCATATACCAAAATTATACAGCCAGTCCTCAATTTTGGGGTATCTCCATCATCACTATCACTTGCTATCACAAAAGAAGGTTATGATAGATATTTATGTCCTTTTCCTCTTTCTTTAGTTTCTTTGGGATAAAGACCAACCAGTGTTATTGATGGGTTAAAGGTTATGCAGCTTTATAACTTTTGGGACACCATTCAAATTGGCTACAGAAGGGACCAGAAAGAATTTGGCCTTTTGCCACACTTAATGATAATTTTTGGGTAGTGATGGAGGTAGTGAAGGAAAAAAAATAATAATTGCAGCACTCTTTTGATGCCCTGTAATTGAAATGAGGATACTTTAAAACCTTTAAGGAGGATGGACAAATCTCCACTAGCAGCCACAGCAATTCCAGCTCCAATAGCATATATTAAAGTTGCTGCCATTAAAAAGCCCCTGATTAGATCTTGGACTCTAGCTAGTAGGCTTCCATAAGGAGAGCCATTGCCTGTCCCTTCTCTGTCTTTGGTCCCCCATCCCCCACCCTAAATGCTCCCAGCTGAGTGTCCCACGGGGTTAAAGCATTTACTTTAAATAAAATGAGTGTTCAAAGCAGGCCCAAGGAATCTATATACTCCAGTTAGTAATAATAGAGTAGGAGCTGGTTCTGTTCTGTTGGTTTTAGGAAGGGACCATGATTAAAAGGCATGGTTAGGGGTATTCCTGTTATTCCTCTTGAAGTGAAATTCTTGAACTAGGTCAAGACAGCAAAAGCATTTGTTAAGAATGTTTTCATTACTGAAGAGTGAAAGCCAGAGGTTCAAAGATCATCAGATATTATTGTAGTTTCAGGAATCTGGAAAAACTAGCAATCAGGAACAATTATTCCCCTGACCTACCAAGTAAGCTTCAAGGAAATCAAAGTATTTGGATTCTGGGGCGGCAGCATGGTTGAAGGTGGAAGGTTGGAGAGAAAAGACCATACTGACAACTAGCACATGAAAGGTTAAGTTTAGATATATTGGGTTGTTACATTCCATCACCAAAAATCACATGCTTGTGCTTGTCCAGAATTGATGGGATGCTGAGGTGCCTAGCAGATGGGGAGGAACCAATTCAAAGGTCAAGAGACTCTCATAATATCCAGACTGTCAACAATAATTTGATTTTTCTAACAAATCAGACCATGGGTGGAATGGTTCTGGAAAACCCAAGGAAAAAGAATACCTTATACAGCATATTCCTTAAGATATATGCCAACCATGGTACCATTAATGTGGTCAGCCTGGTAGTCTTCGACAGGGAAATTCAAATATTAAATATTTTGCAATTACATTTTAATCTGGTTTCTGGACATTCTTGAGTGTTGCTTAAAGCAGTTCATTTTCTCAATAGTTGTGTATTATTATTATAAATAATATATATATATATATATATAATATACCCCACACACATACCACCACACAAACAACATACAAACTCACATATATACCCTGAAATATATGTGTGGATTGATAGATAGATAGATAGATAGATAAGATAGATATGGGTATATATTTTTTTGCTTATACCTAATCCTCAGAGGGAAAAGGGCTAATAGCTGTCAAATACTATTGCCTTCATCATGGGTGCAAAAAGGACACTTTCACTTAAAAGATTTTAAATATCTATATTATTTAGTTCAAAGAAGCTCCCTCCTGAAAAATCTGGAAATTAAGGAGGAAGAACAGACAGAGCAAAAGGGGTCTATTTTAATACAGAATAATCATTTATAATTAACTGCAGCTGTCAGTGTATTCAAAACCCTAAAATCAATAATAGGGAAAGTCAACTCTCTATCCAGTCTCAGCAGAGAGAAGAATCTGAATTGAAACCTTCTTATTCATTTACTATAAAATGAAAAGAAATAACATTTTATCTAGAAGTATAATTATATAACAATCTGTTAAAGAGATAAGACAAATGTTCATGGGATAGAGAACTAGAAAGACATTAGTGATCCTCTAATTTACCCTTCTCATTTTAACAATGAGGTAATTGAGGTATCATAAGTTAAGACTTGTCCAGTTCCCCACAGATGGTAGACAACAGAACCAGTATTTGAACCCTGACATCGAAACTAAATGTTCTTTTCATTGTACCTCGATGATTCATAAAACTATTTCTCTGTCAAAATGATATTTTATCCTATGAGTTGTTTTCATTAAAACCTTCTCATATTTCCATCTACTGCTTGTAGAATTTAATTTAATTCAGCAATTAGCTATGTTTCTGTAAGGTAAAAAGGAGATCCTGGGTTTTCAGCTGAGAACTGTCCATGGGCAGCTAGCTGACACATTTATAAAGAGTTAAGTCTGATGACAGGAAGACTCATAATCCTGAGTTCAAATACTGCCTCAAAAACGTATTAACTGTGTCACCTTGAATAAGTCACTTAATCCTATTTGCCTTATTTTCCTCATCTCTAAAATGAATTGGCAAAGGAAAGGACAAACTGATCCTATATCTTTACCAAGAAAAACTCAAATGTATAACTATGTGTCAGAGATGTCTGAAAAAAAATCGAACACCAATGACAACAACTAGCAACATGCTATTGCTGTTTGTCCTGTTTAGTGTGTATGCATAAGGCAGAGAATATGGAACTATTTTTGGCAGCTTATATGATTTTAAAGATAGTATACATTTTACTTACTTTAAGAACCAATGTTAGAAAAGAGAACCATTTCATCTCCTTTATACCTGCTTTTCTTTCTTCCACTTTGGGTCATAAATTTTTAGAAGCTGCACAACCTATAAAAAGATGGCTCAGTCATTAGGCAGAATATCAGAGGCAATGCTCCACACTCTAATTCTTCTTATCAATATCAACCCTCCTCCGTTGCATTCCAAACTCATGCCTTCCCAATACACACACACACACACACACACACACTCACACTGGCTTCAGCAGCAACAGTAGCAACAAAGATTTTAAAGGACTGTATTTTCATGTGCTGGAGTTGTTACCATTGGGCTATTGTTCAATGTCAAATAAAAAAATTATATGGTAGTTGTTAAGTCTCTATTAAAAAGATGCGTTGAGTGAGAATCAAACCCAGGTCAACAGCTTGGAAGCTTGCTATGCTCACCACTATACACCCCTCCCCCAAATGGACAGTTATATGACAAAGAAGGTAGAGTGGTAACCCTTAAATTGGGAGGAGCGGAGTTCAAATGTGGCCTCAGACACTTATGAGCTGTGTGACCTTTAGTAAGTCATTTAATCTTGATTACCTCATATCCAGGGCTATCTCCAGTTAGACTGATTCATATATGGCCAGTGAACCCAGAAGATTCTGGAGGAGAAATTGAGACTGGTGACAGCTCGGCACCCCCTCACTCAAATCCAATTCATGTACATGTCAGGGCATTAGCTCCCTCATGTCATGGTCTTCTTTGAGAAGAAAGGACAAACATCATCTCTAAAAATAAGACACTGTGCTTCAGCATGTACAGATGTATGGATGCCCTATTATTGTAAAGCCCCTCCCTGCCCAGGTTACACTTCACTGCTTCACTCAAGGTAAGTACAATATTATCTCTAACATATTCCTTAGTTGAATATGCTTTTTAAAAGGATTAGTTTTTTATTTCTGGAAGAATTCTGATATTCTCTCTTTTCAAATTTCCTTTATGTGTTGTCTTACCCCAACACTGAGTTTACCTTCATAAGCTCATTGCATAGTAATAACTTTCTCAATTGTTTGTTGCTTGTATTTTATTGTCAAATGTTTAGCAAGTGTTTAATAAATCTTTTCATCTACCTTTCTATAGACATTTTTAATACTGAAGAAGACAACCAATAATTTAAATGCCTACTTTTCTCTTTACTATAATTATCTCTACATGTCAGAAACTTCTTCCCAAATTCTATAGTAAAAAAAAATCTTTAATTCTCCCAGTCTGATACAAGAAGAGAATACAAGATCCTATTGTTCTCCTCTTTCCTCAATTACTTTTAATTGAAAATGTAATAAAGAGTATCTTCCAATGAAGAATCTCCCATTAATAAACTACAATTGTTCAAAATTTCATGAAAATGCTAGAAAATTAAATAGCTTGGAGATAGAACTTTATAGTCATCAAAATGGCTTAAGTGGGAAATACACAGTGGGAAATTATACAGGAAAAACTATCTCCTTCTATTAAAACTCAACTCTATTCTGAACACTCTCCAATTTAGTGGTGGACACAATTAGCAGGTATGTCTGATGTGTCTCTCATAATTTTGAATAGAAAGTTTGTCAAAGATCATTGCAATGTTGAAGGATGAATAAGGAATTTATTTTTCAAGGAGAGCCTTTAAGGTGGTACTTTCCACATTCAAAGTTAATGTTCTAAAATTAAACTACATATGAGAATAGTGGCAGCTCACATTCTTTGCATCTCTTAATTAATTAACTATTGATGAATTGTTCTTTTTCTAAGACAATACAAAATGTTTTTAAACATAGTGGAACCTAAACCTAAAAGAATTTACATCTATTGGTAAAGCCTTTGTAAAGTAAATGACTCTCTAGCTCCTCTGATTATATGCTATTAAACTTTTCCCTAATAAAACACTTGAATATATAAAAAAGAACCTCTCAGGGAGAAAAACAGATAAAGTAATTAGGTGCCCAATAATCATGTTATATATCAGTTGTCTTTTGACCTTTTTCTAACTCCTACCATTCATTTCTGAGAGTCAAATAGCTGTGATCTAAAATTGGGTAACAGTAAAGAGTACCATTTAGGAGGGACATCTGAGAACATATGGAGAAAAATTTCCAAGCAAATAAAACATGATTGATCTCTTCTTAGAAGGGGACTGCTGTTTTTCTTAAGGGAAGTTAGAGTGGTGGCTGAATCTTTACTGTATAAATGATGGAATTCAATTTAAATAAGGAAACACAGTTCCATAGAACTTAGAAATATGCAAATGAATTAATCATTACTTGCTGATAAATTTCTTATTGCCCCAGTAGTAGGGATAGTACCATATTTGTAATATAATCAGGCAAAATAATTTTAGGATAGTGTTAAAATATTACTAAAGATTGTTATTGAATCATATTTCATTGTCCTATGATTCTCCCCACAAATATGGGCATAATTATAATAACTATTTATGATTTTATTTTTCAGATGACAGTTCATTTTGGAGAATATTTTCTTAGCATCTCTTGACAAGGGGGATAAAAACAAAACTAAAACTCGTGTCAAATAAAATTACACATGAATAGTAGCAGGTAGATTCCTTTCAAAGGAATATGGATTGAAATGGAAGATGATATGGTTAAGGGGGTATACAATATACTCGTTATTGTCCTTAAATCTCAAATAGTAAAATATAGGTGATTGGGGGAAATAATAAAATAATAATGATTTTACTTGAATTTCTATAACAGATAAGTTTTTTATTTTTATTTTTTCTTTAGAGAATTGTTTCTTTATAGAGTTGTTTTCTATAGATGTCTACATGTTAGTAATTTTAAAAGCAACTATGTTATAGAGGACTAAGAACTTTGTAACTCAACATTATTTCTAGAGTGGGGGGGTGAGATTTTTTTAAAAGGGCATTTTCAATAAAAACTGAGTCAGTATATATGTCATGTATATATTTTAATAAATAATTTAGTGCATTCCTTAAGTAGATTATCAGTTCCATGGAGAAGAGAATTATACATTAATAGTTTTTCTACAGTCTTCTGCAATGTTCTTTTTTTTCTTTGATTATTTATTATCTACTGGAGTTGTATCATGACTTCTCCCTGATGTTATCTGTGAAGGAAATCTACACTGTGTAGCAATTTTATCTCCTGATGCATTTTAGAGATGTTAAATTTTTTTTTGTCTTTGAGAGTGTCCTATTTTAAGATATCCCAACCCAGTCCTGTTTACTGCACCAGAATTCCCAGGGTTCAAACTTTATCTCCTGAGTTGGAATTGAGACCTTCACTGCTGGCTTGCTGCAACCTTGGCTTGTTGAGCCTTGACCTGACCTTTGCTGTGGCCAAGAACCTCCTCTTGAATTTCCAACTTTCCTATCTGCACTGGGCTACACTCCCTTTTTTTTACTCTAGTGAGACAGACGTTTACTGAAGTGCCTCCAAGATCTATTGAATGAGAACTTGTTTCACTCCTTTTTGTAGGATCTGTAGTTTTAGTGTTTCTATAGAAGCTTCAATTAAAACTGTTTAGGGAAAAAGCACCAAGAGCTTTCTAACCTCCTAGAACCATCTTAACTCCATCCAAGAATTTTCTGCTACTCTGTTCTTAAATTAAATTTTCACAAAAAAAATCAGACTGACAAATTGAGATGCTAACTTATGAGGAAATATTATTATTATTATTATTATTACTTAACAGCAATAATATTATGATTACCTATAGTAATAATAATAATAGAAAACATTTCAAATAATGCTTTAAAAATAAACAAAGCATTTTCAAAATATTTCATAACTGCAAAGTGGAAATAATTTTAACAAAGAATAAAGCAAATGTCAGGAAAATCAGATCATAATATTATATATTTATTCTCTCCATTCAAATGCATATTTCAAGATCTCCCATATGAAAAGTAAGAACAACAACACATTTATAATCTCTCTACTTTCCAATATTTTATAGACTAATAAGGAAAATCTGACATATTTTTAAAATCTATGAGAGAGAAAAGCTGACTGCATTTGAATCATGTTTCTTCTTATTTGTATGATTCAAGATAAATCATCAAATCTTCTGGATACCTTTGGTTTTTCTATAAAATTGGAGATTTGAATTAGATAAACCACATAATCTCTTTTGTCTTTATATTTTTCTTCTTTTAATTAAATAAATATTTCATTTATTTTACAATTATATACAATAATAGTTTCTACCAATCATTTTTGTAAGGTTTTTCAATTTTACAGGTTTCCCCCCACTCCCTTCACTTTTCACCATTTCTCATCAGAAAGTAATCTGATAAGTTTTACATTGTTTCCATGATATGCATTAAACAAAATTGAATGTGATGTGAGAAAAAACATATCCTTGAGGAAGAAATAATTTATTAGAGATAGCTAAATAATGTAGTCCTTAAGACAGTTTTAGTAAATTGAAGGTGATAATCTTTGCTCTTTTGTTACACTTCACAGATCTTTTCTGGGTACAGATGGTATCCTCCATCACAGATATCCTAAAACTGTCCCTGACTATTGCAGTGATGGAGTGAGTAAGTCCAAGGTTGATCATCAACCCCACGTTGCTGTTGGGGTGTACAGTGTTCTTTTGATTCTGCTCATCTCAATCAACATCATCAATTCATGCAAGCTTTTCCAAACTTCTCTGAAATGCCATTCCTCATGATTTCTAATAGATCAATAGTGTTTGATCACACACATATACCACAATTTGTTCAGTCATTCCCCAGTTGATGGACATCTCTTCAAATTCCAATTATTTGACACTATACATAGAACTGTTTTGAATATTTTTTGAACGTGTTGGGTTTTTATCCTTTTTCATGATGTCTCCAGGGTATAGACCCAGTAGTGATATTGCTGGATCAAAGGGTATGCACGTTTTTATTGTCCCTTGGGCATAATTCCAAATTGCTCACCAGAAGGGTTGGATCAGTTCACAGCTCCACCAGCAATGCATCAGTGTCCCAGATTTCCTTCATCCTGTCCAACATTGATCTTTGTCTTTATGGTCATACTGGCCAATCTGCGAGGTGTGAGGTGATAACCTTAGGGATGCTTTAGTTTGCATTTCTCTAATCAGTAATCATTTACAGCAATTTTTCACATGATTATAAGTGGTTTTGATTTGCTTGTCTTTGCATATCCTTTGACCATGTTTCTATTATGGAATAACTTGTTTTTTTCATAAACGTGACTCAGTTCTCTTTGTATTTTAGAAATGAGTCCTATGTCAGAAACACTAGTTGAAAAAATTGTTTCCCAAATGTAGTAATTTGTAGTAATTTCTTTTAATGTTGGTTAGAGTGCTTCTGTTTGCACAAAAGCTTTTATTTTGATGTAATTAAAATTATCCAGTCTATTTCTGATCATTTTCTTTATCTCTTCCTTGGTCATAAACTGCTCCCTTTTCCATAGATCTGACAGGTAAACTATTCTGTGTTCCCCTAGTTTGCTTATAATACTGTCTTTTGTGTCAAAATCTTGCACCCATTTTGATCTTATCTTGGTACAGGGTGTCAGAGGATAGTCTAATCCAACTTTCTGCCATACTATCTTCCAATTTTTTCCCAACAGGTTTTAATGAAGAATGATATCTTATCACAGAAGCTGTACTCTGGATTTTTCAAAAAGCAATTTACTATAATCATTTTGTGCTGTCTCTTTTTGCACCAGTCTATTCCCCTGATCTAGCACTTTGCCAGCACTGGACAGTTTTGATGACTGATTCTTTGTTATATAATTTCATTGCTGGTAAGGGAAAGCCCCCATCTTTTTTATTTCTTTCATTAAATCCCTTGATCTTCTTGACTTTTTGTTTCTCCTTTTGAATTTAATTAGTTTTTCTAGCTCACTAAAGTAATTTTTGGAAGTTTGACATTAAAGAAGTAGTTTAGTTTACAATGGGCACTTTCATTAAATTAATAATTTATTATTTTTAAATTATTATAATATTAAAGGCTAATACTCAGCCTATCCATGAGCAGTTGATATTTGTCCAGTGATTTAGATTTGATTTTTTTTTGTGAGAAAACTGTTTTATAGTTGATTTCATAGAGTTTCTGAGTCTACCTTGGCGTGTGGAATCTCACATATTTTATGTTGTCTGGAGTTATTTTAAATGGAATTTTTCTTTCTAACTCTTCAGATTGTCTCTTGTTAGTAATATATGAAAATGATGTGGATTTATGTGGGTTTATTTTATATCCTGTGACATCGTTAAAGTTGCTAATTTTTTCATTAGTTTTTAGATGAATTTTTAGGGTTCTCTAGATATAATATCACATTATCTGCAAAGAGTGAGAGATTGTTTTTTTCCTTTCCAATTCTAATTCCTCCAATTTCTTTTCTCTCATAGCTGAAGCATTTCTAATATTAAATTGAATATTGGTGGTGATAACACGCATCTTTCTTTCACCTCCGATCTTATTGGGAATGCCTTTAACTTATCCTCATTGTATATAAAACTTGTTGATGGTTTCAGATAGATACCACTTTTCATTCTTAGGAAAAATCCATTTATTCCTATGTTCTCTAGTGTTTTTAGTAGGAATGGGGGCTGAATTTTGTAAAAGGCATTTTTCAGAATCTATTGAGATAAACATATGATTTCTATGAGGTTTGTTATTGATGTAGTCAAACTATACTGATAGTTTTTCGAATATTAAATCAATCCTGCATTCCTGAAATAAATATTGCTTGGTTATAATATATTATACTAGTGATAACTTGCTGTTATCACTTTGCTAAGACTTTTATATAAAATGTTTATTTTTGTTTTGTTTTTGCAAGATAATGGGGTTTAGTAACTTGCCCAAGGAAACACAGCTAGGTAATTAAGTGTCTGAGGCTGGATTTGAACTCAGGGCTGACTACAGGGCAAGTTCTCTATCCACTGAACCACCTAGCCACCCCTATTTAAACTGTTTGCATTCATATTCATTAGGGAAAATGATCTTTAATTTTCTTTCTCTGTTCTGACTTTTCCTGGTTGGGTATCAGCACAATATTGGTGTCATTGAAAGAATTAGACAGAGTTCCATCTTCACATATTTTCTCAAACAGTTTATATAGAAGTGGAACCAATTGTTCCTCAAATGTCTGATAGGCATCAAATGTGAATTCATCTGGCCCTGGCAATTTTTTCTTGGGCAATTCATTGTTGATATTGTTGAATATCTTTTTCTGAGATAGGTTTATTTAGGTATTTAATTTCCTCTTAATTTAACCTGGGCAAATTATACTTTTTTTTTAGATTTTTGCAAGGCAAATGGGGTTAAGTGGCTTGCCCAAGGCCACACAGCTAGGTAATTATTAAGTGTCTGAGACCGGATTTGAACCCAGGTATTCCTGACTCCAGGGCTGGTGCTTTATCCACTGTGCCACCTAGCTGCCCACAAATTATACTTTTGCAAATATTCATCCATTTCAGTTAGATTATCAAATTTACTGGCATAAAGTTGGGCAAAATATTTCTGAGTTGTTACTTTAATTTCCTCCTCATTGGTAGTGAGTTCATCTTTTTTTTCATTTCTGATGCTAGTAATTTTGTTTTCTTCTTTCTTTTTTTATCAATTTAACCAAAAGTTTATTTATCTTATTGTTTTGTTTATAAAACCAACTCTTTGTTTTATTTATTAGTTCAGTAATTTTCTTGTCTAAGATTTTATTCATTTCTCTTTTAATTTTGAGAATTTCTAATTTGGTGTTTAATTGGGGGTTTTAAATTTGTTGTTCCTTTAATTTTTTTAGTTGCATGCTTAGTTCATTGATTTCCTCTTTCTCTATTTTATGCATGTTGATATTTTGCAATATATTACCTAATTATTGCTTTGGCTGAATCCCATAAGTTTTGGTGCACTATTTCATTATTGTTATTGTCTATATGAAATCACTAATTTTATCTATAATTTGATGCTTGATCCACTCATTTAAAAAAATTATTTATTTTAGGCAATAGGTTTGAGTGACTTGTCCAGGGTCACAAAGCTAGGAAATTAAGTGTATAAGGCAAGATTTGAACTCAGATCCTCCTGACTCCAGGGAGAATGCTCTATTCACTGTGCCACCTAGATGCCCCCAATCTACTCATTTTTTTAAAAAGAGACTATCGATTTTCCAATTAATTTTAGATCTATCTCTAATTATTAAATGTGATTTTTATTGCTTAATTGTCTGGAAAGAAATTATTCACTATTTCTGCCCTTCTATAATTGTTTATGAGTATTTTATGCCCTAGTAAATAGTCAATTTTTGGGTAGGTGCCATGTACTGCAGAAAAAAATGGTATATTCCTTTCTATACCTGTCCAATTTTCTCCAAAGGTCTATCATATCTAGATTTGCTGACAATCTATTTATCTCTTTATCTTCCTTCTTGCTTATTTTATGGTTAGATTTATCTAATTCTGTAAAAGGAAGGTTGAGGTCTAAAACCATTAGAGCTTGTTGTCTGTGTCTTTCAGTAACTCATTTGGATGCTATACTGATGGTACATACATATTTAGTATTAAAATTGCTAGTGTCAGTTTGTGTGTGTGTGTGTGTGTGTGTGTGTGTGTGTATTAATCCTTCTGTCAGTCAAATCTGATGAGAGTAAGATTTGGGCAATTTTTACTTCCTCCCTCCTTCCCCTCTATTGCAATATGTCCTTTGTACCACTTCATGTAATGTGATTTACCCTATTCAGTATCCTCCATCCTCCCATCTCTTTACTGTACTCCCTTTTAAAGGAAATATTCTTTCTAAATCATTCTACCAGAGTCACAGTCAAGTCATGAATATCCATTATTTTGGCTAAATATATTCTCTCTAATAGATTTACAATTCACAAGAGTTATGAGAATCTTTTCTCCCAGGTGTGGATATAGCCAGTTTCATTTTTTTTTTGTATAACAGTATGTTTTTCTTTTCCCCATTTTTACCTTTTCATGTATGTCTTGTGTCTCCTGAGTGAAGTCCAAATTTCCTATTTAGCTCTAGTCTTTTCACCAGGAAAAGTTGGAAGTCTCCTATTTCATTAAATGTACATTTTTCCCCTGGAAGAGAAGGCTCAGTTTTGCAGGATAATGAATTCTTGGCTTCATTCCAAACTCCCCTGCTCTTCAGAATGTCATATTCCAGGCCCTTCAATTCCCTTAATGTTGATGGTGTCAGCTCCTGAGTAATCCTTACTGTGGCTCCTTTTTAATTTACTTTTCCTTTCTGGCTGCTTCCAGGATTTTCTCCTTTATCTGATAGTTCTGGAGTTTGGCCACAATATTCCTTGTTTTCATTTTCTAAGATCCCTTTCAAGAGGGAATAAATGTATTTTTCAATAACTATTTTGCCCTCTAGTTGTAGGATAGCAGGGAAATTCTACTTAACTATATCCTGAAGTATGGATCCCAGCTTTTTCTCTCATCAAAGTTTTCAGGAAGCTCAGTGATTCTTAAATTGTCTGTCCTGGATCTATTCTCCAGGTTACTTGTTTTGATGATGAGGTATTTTATATTCTTTTCTCATGATATCATTACATTCACAGATGTAAATCACTTTTTTAAAGAAAAAAAATTCTTGATTTACCATTTTGAACAACTTTTCAAACTGCTCAGTTCTATTTTTGAAGTTTTCCATTGATCCAAATGTGGTTTTGAGTTAAACATTTTCTTTTCGCATTTGTCCAATTAAATCTTTGAAGGATTTGTCTTCTTGTTGCAAGACATTAATTTTCTCTTACAAAATGTTAATTTTTTCTTGTCTTTCTTCTCCCAATTTTTCCATTTGATTTTTAAACTCCTTCCTGATCTCTTCTAAGAAATCTTTCTGGGCTGGAAACAAATTCATATTCTCCTTTGATGCTCTAGTCCTCTCTGAGATAGGTTCCTTATGTTCAAGGTAATATTCAATGGACCATGCTTTCCTCTGGTCTTTCTTCATTTTGGAGTTTTTTCTTAGGATCTTGTGTTGGGGAAGGGGCTGGTTCACAGACCTTTTGTGTTGAGATCCCTAGAGTCTTTACTCAGCTGGACCTAGGATCACCAAGTAGGCTGAACAGTAGAGGATGCCAAATACTCTTGAGCATCTATGACCTTCATTATTTTCCCACACTCTAAGCCTGGGGGGGAGGGTTTGAGGAGCACAGCAGGATCTGGGTTATTCTTGAACAATGTGGCATGGGACCTCAGGCTATATAGTTAATCTACTTCATCCTCAATTAGTACTAGGGGAGATCTGTTGCCCACACTTTAATCTGGGGGATAAGAGAGCTATTGCTTTATCTGTTCAGAAGAGAGTCATTTTCTCCCACAGAAATGTGGGGGGGATTCATTTTCAGACATGGGTATTTCATTGAAAACACAGGGGATCATGACCCTGGTCTTCCAGACCAGTGGAATTGATCAAATATTTGTCTAGCCATCACTGTGTTGTAGCTCTCATGGGCATAGCACCACCATTGTTCTCAGATTAAGCCCCAGGTCTCACCCCATTGTCCCTGAGCTGGGTCTCTGCTCCCTACCCCTCCCCAGCTCATACACTCCCTGGTGACAATCTCACCTGGGATTTTTCTCCCTAAATTCTTCTTCTCTGTGTTCTGTGGCTCCTGATTCTGTTAGCAGGCTTGGTTCATGTTAGTTCTGAAGGAAAGGCAGGAGATTTTATGATAGTGCCAGGCTTTTCTCCACCATCTTGGCCAGAAGTACTCCTTTGTCGTTATTTTTTTATTTTTTATTTATTTTTTAGGTTTTTTTGCAAGGCAAATGGGGTTAAGTGGCTTGCCCAAGGCCACATAGCTAGGTAATTATTAAGTGTCTGTGCCTGGATTTGAACCCAGGTACTTCTGACTCCAGGGCCAGTGCTTTATCCACTGCCACCTAGCTGCCCTCCTTTGTCTTTAAATAAATGATCTTATAACCATATTTTGTCTAAACTCTGTAGAGGTTCTAATGCTAAACCTGTGCCCAGCACATAGTAGACATTTAATGAATTAATGTTAAGTAAATGAGTGAAGCAATGTATTAGCCATCATCACAAGTATATATAGTGAATATATACCCAGTGAATTTTTCTTGTAAACATATGTTCTGGTATTTATATTAAAAGGAAACATGAGGCTTGGAACATGATGTGTACTAACAGCAAGATATTCTGCAGCACTTTCTTGACCAGGTAATCTTGTTATCAATGAAATAACTGAAAGCATCAAGTAGAGTCAATGGAAGATACACCTGGTATAAGGAAGGAAGAGATGGATAGTGGTAGTATGTACCAGTAGGAAGTTAGAAGATGCTTTCTCCAAAAGACAAAAAGAACATTGTAATGTTCACTGTGGGATTTCTGGGAGTTTCTGATTTTGGAAAAAGTGGTTCAATATAAGAGAAACAAACATTGATGGTGTAGGAAAATTAAGTAGAATATAAAAGATATACCAAAGAAAGGATTGTCTGAATTTCAATTGGACTATAATTCTAATGTAGTTAACTAAGCAAGAGAAAGTTTTGTAAGTTGTTGCAGACAATAGATCAGGCTGGAATAAGGATTCTAGGCTGCATGAAGTGTCTAATTCTGTCTTCCCCTTAATTTTACTAGATGACCAGTTAGCAGGTCTTGGAACATATTCACTTAATACAAGTACTTCTCTACAAGATTCTTTTGTTTACCTGCAAGTCAGTGGAGATATCATGGCTGAAAGGAATCAGAGCACAGGGAGAGGAACATCATGAATTATTATCTTCAAGCAAGATATTAGCACCAGATTCCTCCACTGTGTCAACCAAATCAAATTACAAATTACAAATTACAAACTACAAATTAATTATCCCATACAATGGAAATTGATATTCAGATGGGTCAAACACTGAGTTCCACTTAGTATAAAATTCTGATAAGGATGAATAATAAGTATTCCCCCAAATAAAAAATATAATAGCTAATTGAAACTATATATATATATATATATATATATATATATATATATATATATATTATATGAGAAAATGTAATTACCTAATTGGAATTATGCCAAGTCCATGCACTAACTCTTTTTGATTTAGTAATGATGCCAAGGTATATTTCTTCTCTGCATGTGGTCAGAACATTGACATTACATCATATCTAGAATATCGTCTACAGGAATTTATTAATTTAATCTGAAATTATGTTTGCATGATATTTTAATTTGTCCAGAGTGTTCTTAATTATTAATGTAAAATTTCAACTAACAATGATTAGCTATTACAGGGAGTCAGCCAAAGTCAAACCCAAACTAATTAATAATTACTGTGAACTAATTCACCACCATAATGCATTAGTGTTTGTTTATATGATTGTATGCAAAATTATTTAGGAAAGAAAAAAAATTCAGTAGATTCTGATATCTTCTCAAGGGTAGTAATACTGTTTGATGTAATAACAAAGTAACACTTTAAAGATCCAATTAAAAATGTAATCAAGATAAATTTGATTTTTAGAACTTTCTGGAATGTTCATATAGGAATAAAGAATTTCATAGGCTGAAGTGGGGGAGATTGCTCTGTTTAGTTCTCTGAACACAATTGAGTTCATGATCATCTCTCAGTAGGAAAAAGTAACTCCATCAAGACTTGCTGATTTGTAAATGAAGCAGCCAGGGCATGAAAACTATGTTAATTAGTGTAGCAGTAAGGGATCCCTTTCAAACATGCATCCCATAAAAATATAAACCATATTTGAGGTCCTATGTGGGTCAACACACTCAAATAAATAGATAATGATATCCCATCAATATGTTTACTTTTTTAGCCAACCACAGAACACACTATTTCAAAGCAAAGTAGAAAAAAAGGAAAGAAAAAGAAAATAATAATAATAAAAAAGGAAAGACCATAACTAAATCTAAATAGAAGTCTAATTAAAAAATCCAGCAAATTGAGTGATAAGAAAATAGTTTCCTATTCACCCAAAGAGTAACACTCTAGCATGCTGACTATGGGAATCATCTTATCTAAATGACTCTTAGCTGCAATGCAGTGACCAATGAAAATTCTAAAAGACTTATAATAGAAAATATAATCAACATACAGGCAAAAAAATATGGAATTTAAATGCATATCAAAGCATAATATCTTCATCTTTTTATTTCTATATTTTGCTTAGCTTTTTTCATATTTTCCCCTTTTGTTCTGATCTTTATTTCATGGCATTATGAATATAGAAATATGTGTAACATGATTGTACATGTATTATTTTTTCAGATTGCATGCTATCCTTAGGCATGGAGAGGGAAGGGGGGGGGAAAGAGAAAACTTTATGAAGATGAATGTTGAAAATTATCTCTACATAAAATTGGAAAATGAAGTAGGAAATATAATCAATGTAGTAAAAATGACCTCTGAGTACACAGGCAATATTTGAGTTAGATCTACAAGAACTTGAATAAATTATCATTCAAAACATTGTTTTCTCAAAAAAGCTCTTTACCAGGCATGCTCTTTCCAAAACCATATCCCTGTGTGTTGTTGCTCAAAACTCTCCTTTTTGTCTCTTGACACCTGATAGTTGGACTAACTATGTATATTATACATATATTCCTCATTAATCTAAATCCCATATAAGGTTTTTGTCTAATGCTTAGTGTTTTTCTTTGAGTCAGCCCACTATGGACCCAATTGCTTTGTATGCTGTCCACGAGACATGGAAAATATTAGGGGCCACATGATCTCCAAAGCAATAAACCTATCAAATGTATTGCTTACCCCAATCTCAACAGATTTGGTCAAGTTTGCTAAGACCTTTTTTTATAGTTCAGTCATTTCTGGGGTTCAAGTTGTACAGGGTAGTGCCTCTCTTGTCATTGATTTTTGAACATCTTAATAACAAAGTTATAAAATTTCTCAGTGAGTAGTTTAATCATTACATAGCTAATGAAACATATTGCCTATGAATAGTTGAAATTAATTACAAAACATTAGAGTTACTTACTATTATTTAGCCCTTGCTTTCACCTTTAGGTCAAAAAATTAAAATCTTTTACAGTCCAATAAGGAAAAAAAAGTTAATTATCTGGCTGACATTAGAAAGAATCCAAGATTCTGTTTTTTGAAAACTATGCTTCCCTTGCTTTGACTCCATGTCTCACTTGCAAAGAGAATAAAAAATATCCTTGCTAATTCTTAGAATATTTTAATAACAAGCAACAAATCTGCCACCAAAAATGCAAAAAAAAAAAAAACTTAAAATGGAAATGTTAAAACACTGTTTCTTCTGCCCATATATATTCTTGAAAAGGTTTGTTTTTCATATACGCTGTTTTATTGTCCTATGATTTCTCAAAGTACTATTTTTTTCCTTGCTATGTCTGCTAGTAGCTGGATTCAGGAACTGTCCTAGCCAAGTGCTCAGTTGGATCTCTTCTGATGAATAATAATTCCTGACAAATGACAGAAAGGAAGCAGCACACTGTATAATATTTCTAACAATGCAACCAATGATTAGAGTGAGATGATATGCCATTATGATACCTACCAAGTCAAATGAATTGAATTTCCTTAAATACAATGGATCAGCTGCTCTCATTCTGGAACTTTTGTTAAAGATATGGCAGTCATTCAGAGCTGTCTTATAAACAGCTGGAAACTGACTGAGTCTTACAGCTTTTGCTCCAGAACAAAATGTATTTCAAAGTCTTTTCAGTTTTTAGACACTAAAAAGAATACTAATACTGTTACTGTATATATATATATATATTATATATATACATATATATTATATATAACTATATACATACATATACACACAAACACACACACACGCACATATGGGGAAAGCAAAAGGGCAAAGAAATACCAAGATATAAAGAAAGTAAGATACAAACATACAAACTCTAGTTTCTGATTTGACAGGAAATAAAAGGTTAACAGTCAGCAACTGTTTCAGAACTGGAGCAAGTATCTTGTATTTACAATATGAGAATACTAACAGAAGGCTGGGAAAAGGGAAGGCAAATTCTTGGAGCAGATAAGAACTAAGATCAAAAAAAGAAGTTAATTTTAAATGTGATGCATGGAATATTTAGTGTGAATAAAGTAATGGGTATAATTCATAGAATCAGATAAAATTGTGGAGGTGTCAAAAGGTATCAAAGTGGGTTGTATTACACTACTGAGTGTAGTCTGAATAAGATTAAAATGTAATAGGGGTGGCTAGGTGGCGCAGTGGACAAGAGCATCAGCCCTGGAGTCCGGAGTACCTGAGTTCAAATCTGGCCTCAGATATTTAATAATTACCTAGCTGTGTGGCCTTGGGCAAGCCACTTAACCCCATTGCCTTGAAAAAGAACTTTAAAAAAAGATTAAAATGTAATTGAGAAATATTTAGTACAGTCAGCAAGAAATACATTAAAACATAGATAAAAATCACATTTTAAAACTAAGTCAATATGAGACCAAGCAGGATTCTTTGCCTTGAGTGACCACTCAGATGTAATCCAATACCCCTTATTTTCTTAAGGAAAATGAACCCCAGAGAGGGGAAGTGATTTTCCAAAAATCATTTCAATTTTCCATTACTTCAACATGTCTGTGAATTCCCTCCAATGATGTTTGCAATCAATTTATGTTTACCTTTCTTATTTCATTCCTGTCTATGTCCTCATGGAAATCTTGTACAGAGAATCAAAGTTGCCATGGTTATCATCATCATCATCATCATTATCATCACCATCCTTATCTTCTCAATATCATTGTCATCATCATCATTTATTTACTTAAAGATCTCATTAATTTTTACAGAGCACTTTCACCATATTAACCTGATTTATGAGAGCTTCATTCAGCTTTTTGGATTCAAATGATACTATAGATAGTTCAAAGAATAAAGTGATATAAATCTAGGACAAGCACAGATATTGAAGATGAAATATATATGATGACAGTCAGGTCCATTTCTGCACATATTACCACAAAATTCATAATAATTAGTTAATGCTATGTGGTCCTCACCCCGCAAGAACCCTTGAACTGTGCTTCATTTTAATGTTATTGTTGTAGGTACAAAATAAAACATAACAAAGTTTGTGAATCAGCATTCTCTAAGAACCTAGAACCAGTCTTCTATTTTCCTATTTGCCCATACATGTATAGCCATGATAATCACTACAAAGCAGTACTAGTTTTCTCAGAAATTTAGGGTCTGAATTTCCAGGGGAAGAATCAAGATGATGTAGAAGAGAACACACTCTACTGAATTTTCCCAACATTCCCCTCCTAACAACTTTAAAACAATACTTTGAATTAAATTTTAAGGTGTCAGAGTCAACAAAAGGTACTAGTAAAGGATTGGAAAGAGACATATGTAACATGGGGATGGAAACTGATCCAGAGCCCCTCATAGACACCATACTATTCCTGGTGAGTTTTGGTGGTGGCAACAGAAGACACAACAGTTTTGAGATGTCTCATGACAGAGGTAGTAAGAGGAGGTGGAACTGATCAGAAAAAGATTACAGGGAACCCCTTTTCTTGCACTGAATGTAAGACCATTGGCAAATGCATTTTGAACATTCAGGGTTCTTTTGAAAGGTAGACAGGAGCACTATCAAATCAAGAAAGGTCAGTCCCCTGAGGAGCAATTGCATCTTTGATTTCAAGGTTTCAACAAACCTGAAGTACAGTGTCTCTTGTGATTCCAAAGGAATAGGGACTGTGAGGAATGATATCAACTTCAATGCCAAGCAAGCAGGGACATTTCCTGGAGAAGAGTCAGAATATGGATCAGGAGAACAGTATCCTCAATTCTCCTTGGATCACAAGAAAAAGAACCTAAAATGCTCAAACCCCCAGAACTAGCTTTGAAAATACTAGTGTAAATGAGACATCATACCAAAATTTATGGGAAGCAGGCAAGACAGTTTTGAGGGAGACTTTATATCTCTAAGTGCCTTTAGGAATAAAATAAATTAAGAGGAGATCAATGAATTGGGTATGCAACTAAAAAAGATAGAAATAGAACAAATTTAAATCTCCAATAAAATGTCAAATAAGAAATTCTGAAAATCAAGGGAGAGATTAAGAAAATCATTTATCTCATAAATAAAACTAAAAGTTGTTTTATGAAAAGGTCAATAAAATAGACAAAGTTTTGGTTAATCTGATATAAAGAAGAAAGAAATTAACCAAACTACCAGTATCAAAAATGGAAAGAGTGAACTAATCACCAATGAGGAGGAAATTAAAGAGATAATTCAGAACTTATTGCCAAACTGTGTGGTAACAAATTGGATAACTTGAGTGAAATGGATGAATATTTCCAAATATCCAAACAGCCCAGACTAACAGAAGTGTAAATAAATTACTTTCAGAAAAAGAAATATAAGAAAATATCAAAAATCAACCTAAGAAAGAGTTTACAGGTCTAGATATATTTACAAGTGAATTCTACCAAACATTGAAAGAACAATTAATTACTATTCTACATAAACTATTTTTTTAAAAGGGAGAAGTTCTGTGAAGCTCTTTTTATGACACCAACATGACATTGATACCTAAAAAGGAAGAACCAAGAAAGTCAAAGAAATTTTTTGACCAATCTTCCTAATTAATATCGATGCAAAAATCTTATATAAGACTTTAATAATGAGACTACAGCAAATTATTATTAGGATAATATTCCATGATGAGATTTTATACCAGGTAGGCAGGGATGATTCAATATTAGGAAAACACCCCACATAATTGAATATATCAATAACAAAACCAACTTATGAAATTATATGATAACCTCAATAGATGTTGAAAAAGTCTTTGATAAAATTCAACATATATTCCTATTAAAAATACTAGAAAGTTTAGGAAAAAATGGAGTTTTACTCAAAATAAAAAATAGCATCTATTTAAAATGACCAAAAAATATTTTATCTAATGGGATAAAAACTTGAAGCATTTCCAATAAAATCATGAATGAAGCAAGGGTCCCCATTATCACCATTACTATTCAATATAGTATAAGAAATGCTGGCTGTAGCAATAAGAGAAGAAAAAGAAATGGAAGGAATCAGATTTGGCAACGAGGAAGGAAATCTTTCACTCTTTGCAGATGATATAAAGGCTTATTTAGAGAACTCAAGAAAATCATCTAAAAACTCCTTGAAACAATAACAAATTCAGCAAAGAAGCAGAATATAAAAAGAACCCAAAAAATCATCAGGATTTCTATATGAACAACAAAGCCCAAGAGCAAGAAATCGAAAGAAAAATTCCATTTAATGTAACTATAGACAACATTAAACACTCAGGAATTTACCTCCCACGATGAACCCAGAAACTGTATGAACACAATTATAAAGCACTCCTCACCCAAATAAAGTCAGATCTAAATAATTGAAAAGTGTCAATTGTTCCTGGTTAGGTTGAGCTAAAATAATAAAAATGGCAATTCTAGCCAAATTAAATTACTTATTCCATTACATGCCAATCAAACTACCAAATAACGACCGAGCTAGGAAAAAATAGTAACAAAATTCATTTGGAGCAACAAAAGGACAATTATAGCAAGGGAACTTAACAGAAGAATAAATAAATTATTTTCAGGAAAAAGAAATAGAAGAAACCATCAAAAAATGTAAAGGAAGGTGACCTAGCTCTACCAGATCTAAAACTAGACTATAAACTGGCTAGTACTAGTTAAGAAATAGAGTGAATTAGGATATGATTAAAAAGAAACTGCAGTAAAAGACTACAGCAATCTACTCTTTGGCAAACCCAAACACATCAGTTTCTGTGATAAAAACTCACTATTTGACATAAATTGTTGGCAAAACTGGAAAATGGTATAATAAAATCTAGGCAAAGACCCACAAGGTCAAAATGGGTACAAGATTTAGAAATAAACCAATATAGACCAAGAAATAAATCTATGGAAAGGAGATAAATTTATGACTAAACAAGAAGTACAGCATATTATAAACAGCAAAATGGATGGTTTCGACTATTTTAAATTAAAAAGGTTTTGCACTAATAAAATCAATGCTGCCAAAATTAGAAGGAAAACAGAAAGCTTGGAAAAAATCTTCACAATATTTATCTCTGAAAAAAGACTCATTTTAAAAATATATAGAGAATTACATCAAAATTATAAGGTTGAATGTCATTTCCCCAATTGATACAGGGTCAAATATGAATAGACAGTTTTCAGATGAAGAAATTAAAGTTATATACAATCATATAAAAATGCTCCAAACTATTATTAATTACAGAAATGCCAATTAAAACAACAATGAGATAACACATCAACCTATAAGGCTGACCAAGATGAGAAAAAAGGAAAAGGTTAAATTTTGGAGAGTTTGTGGAAAGATTGGGACATTGATTCATTGCTTGTGGAGCTGTGAACACAACCAACCATTCTGGAGAGCAATATGGAACTATGCTCAGAGAAAATGTTCCTTCCCTTTGAACCAACAATTCCAATTCTAGGCCTATATCCAGAAGAGATCATAAAAAAATTTGATAAGTTCCACATGTTCAAAAATATTCATACCTGCTCTTTTTGTAGTGTCAAAGAATTAGAAATTGAGGTAATGTGTGTTAATTGGGGAATGGCTAAAAAAGCTATGGTACATGAATGCTATGTAATGTTATTGTTCTATAAAATAAAAATAACATGGACAGATTCTAGAGAAGCAGGATCTGATGCCAAGTGAAGGGAACTGAGAACAATGTACACATCACCAACAACATTTTAAGATGATCAACCTTGGTGGAAGTAGCTCCTCTCAGCAGTTCTGAGGTAGTATAACTGTATTAGGCTGGCTATGGACAATGTTTTGCCCATCCAGAAAAAGAAAAACAAAACAAAACAAAACAAAACACAAATAACCAACCCTTCAGAATTTGATGAACACTTTATAAAATTTTTCTTATTTATCACTTTCCTTTAATCCTAATTACTCATCTAAAAATGACTAATATGTAAACATGATCATCAAAAATATGTATATTCAATGTTAACCTGATTTTTCACTGCTGATGGGAGGGTGGGAGCAAATTTTTTAACTTAAAATTATACATGTATACATGTACATATGGTTGAAAAAATAAATAAATATTTTAAAAAATAGCAAAATGGAATAATAGTGTGAAAATCCATGAAACTTAAGAGAACGCCCCATAAACCCCTTTTCCCACACACTGGGAACTTTATTTTCCTTTTTTTCTTAATTTAAAAAAATGTTGTCATGTATGTAGCAAAACATGAGTGAATTCAAAATATAAAACTATAAATTACAATTTCCAGAAGGCTTATATTAATAAATATTGCAAATTGATTTTAAAATTGTTCATCTTTTCTTTGCCATCAGTTTCTTTCTGTTTTCTTTTGTGTAAAGTTTACTTCATATTTTTTTTCCTTCATGCCATTCCCAGGATTGATCCAGTGAGTTATGGACATAGGTGATGTGATTAGAAACAAATTTTGTGGCATGAAAAACATTGTACGTGTCTATCTGAGGTACTCTGTTGTTCAAAATAACTTATTGTTCAATGTGAATTTCGTCAAGTTGGGAGTGGGCTTAGCTCAATCCCCTTTCTCCAGCTTCCATTCTTCTAGTCTACCACACTTTGACCATTGATGGGTCAAGTTTGAGCTGTATGTCAATAAATTTGAAAGTCTGAGTGCAATAGGTGGATATTTGTAAAATACAAACTGCCCAGATAACAGTAAACAAAATAGAATATTTTAATAATACCATTTCAGAAAAATAAATTGTCTAAAAAATAAAATTGTCTTAGAAAAAAAAAGTCTCTGGGTTCAAATGAATTTACAACTGAAGTCTACCAAACCTTTGAGGAACAATTAATTCCAATTCTACATAAACTATTTTGAAAAAGTAGAATAAGGAGTTATGCCAAATTCATTTTATGACACCACACACTTTGGTGATGATACCTAATCTAGCAAGAATCAAAACTGGGAAAGAAAATTATAGACCATTCTCCCTAATGAACATTGGTGCAAAAATAATTTTTCTCTTTTTAAAAATTTTTATTGACAATTATTTTCCAATCTATGTTATAAAATTTTCAACATTCATCCATATATTTATGTATATTTTTTAAGTTACAAAATTTCATAACATGCTCCCTCCCCACCCCTTTCCCCTCAGCAGGCACACAGTCAGTTTACTATTGTACATAAACAATTCTGTTAAACATATTTAAAAATTAGTCATTTTCAGTATGAGGAATTAGGATTAAGGGAAAGAAATACATACGAGATATTTTTTTTTAAGTGAATACAGTCATCATCAGATTCTGAAAGTTTTTTGTTTTGTTTTTTGTTTTGTTTTGTTTTGATTTTTTTCTTCCTTTGAATAGGAATTGCATTGTCCAAATACGGTTGTCAAAATACTCTGAACTGCTGAGAGCAGCTGCATCCATCTGGGTTGATCATCTCACAATGCTGTTGATAATGTGTACATTGTTCTCATAGTTCTTTTCCCTTTGCTCAGCATCAGATCTTATATGTCATTCAGTGCTTCTCTAAAGTCCAACCCTTTATGGTTTCTTATTAAAGAGTAGTATTCCTTGTTATTTGTACCATAAGTTGTTTAACCATTCCCCAATTGATGGGCATGCCCTCTATTTCCAATTCTTTGTCACTACAAAGGGAACTGTTATGAATATTTGGGAACATGTAGAACTTTTCCAAATTTTCCTGGATATAGACCTAGAATTGCAATTGCTAGATCAATGGATATGAATAGGTTTAATACTCTTTGGGTAGATGCAAAAATATTAAATAAAATATTAGCAAAGATATTGCAATAGAATAAAACTCCATGATCAAACAGGTTTTATAGGAGGTAGGAAGAGATGATTCAATATTAGAAAAACATTCAACATAATTGAACATATCAGTAACAAAACCAACAAATATCATATGATTATCTCAATATATGCTGAAAAAGCCTTTGACAAATTGCAGCATGCATTCCGACTAGAGAGTGTCGGAATACATGGAGTTTTTTGCTTAAAATAAGAAACAATATCTATCTAAATCAGCAACAAATATTATATTTAATAGGCATAAGTTAAGAGCACTTCCAATTTGATCAGGGGTGAACAAGAATGCCACATATCACCACTATTATTCAATACAGTATTAGAAATGTTAGGTTTGGCAAGAAAAGAAGAAAAAGAAATTGAAGGAAATAGAATTGGCAGTGAGGAAACAAAACTTTCATTCTTTGCAGATTATATGATGGTATACCTAAAGAACCTGATAAAAAAACACCTAAGTTATTTGGAAGAATTAACAGCTTCAACAAAGTAGCAGAATATAAAATAAACCCATATAAATCATTTATATATATTAACAACAAAAGCCAAGGGCAAAAGATAGACATTCCAGACAACATAAAATACTTCATTAATCTTCCTCCTGAAACCCCAAAACTATATGAACACAACTATAAAAAACTTTTCACACAAATAAAATCGGACCTAAATGAGTGGAAAAAAAACATCGATTGCTCATGCTTAGGTCAAGCTAATATAATAAAAATGACAATTCTGCCTAAATTAAATTATTTTTCAGTGCCATAACAATCAAACAACCAAATAACTATTTCACAGAGGTAGAAAAGACAAAAATAATTTTTTTCTTGAGAAACAAAAGGTCAGGAATATCAAGTGAACAAATGAAAGAATAATGTTAGGAAGGTGAATTAACTATACTACAAAACTATAATTTAAAGCAATAGCCATCAAAAACTGCCTGGTACTTGTTAAGAAATAGATTAATGGACCAGTGATTTAGAATAGGTGAAAAAGAACCATTTTTAAAAGACTATAATAATCTATTGTTAAACAAACTCAAAGACATTAATTACTAGGTTAAGAACTTACTTTTCAATAAAAAAAATATTTGGGAAAATTGGAAAGCAGTTTGGTTAAAACTAGGTATAGATTCCCAACTCACATCCTATACCAAAATTAGGTCAAAATGGATAGAGGATATAGACATAAAGGAGGGTACCAAAGATCAATTAACAGATCAAGAAATAATCTTATCAGATAAATGGAAAGGGGAGAAATTTATGACCAAAAAAGAAATAATGTAAATTATAAAATACAAAACAGTTGATTTTGACTATATCTTTTTTTTTTAATTTTTTAGTTTTTGCAAGGCAATAGGGTTAAGTGGCTTGCCCAAGGCCACACAACTAGGTAATTATTAAGTGTCTGAGGCCGGATTTGAACTCAGGTACTCCTGACTCCAGGGCTGGTGCTCTATCTACTGTGCCACCTAGCCACCCCTGACTATATTTCTTAAAAAATGATCTACTCAAACCAATATTGCCAAAATTAGAAGGAAAAAAGAAAGTGGATAAACAATTTTCACAGCTTGGGGCTATGAAAATGGCCTCATTGCTAGAATATATAGGGAAATGAATCAAATTTATTAGGTTACAAATCATTTCCCAACTGATAAATGGTCAAAAAATATGAACTGTCCGTTTTCTTTTTTTATTGATATCTTCATTTTCCAAATACATGTTATGAACTTTACAAAATTTTCTCCCTCCCCCAACTCAGTGGCAAACAGTCAGGTTAATATTGTACATATGCATGTGTGTTTAAAATATTTACAAATTCATCATTTTCATTATGATGAATTAGGGTTAAGGGAAACAAATACCTGAAAAATATTTTTTAAAAGAAAATGCAGTGTTCATCGGATTTTTAAAGTTTTTTGTCTTGTTTTGTTTTGTTTAATTTTGCTTTATTTTGTTTTGTTTTTCTACCTGTAGATGGGAATAGAATTTGCCATTGCCTATCTAATAGGGTAATCCTAACTTTCAGATCTCCTGAAAGGAGCTTCATCCATCAAGGTTGATCATCTCACAATGTTGTTGTTAATGTGTACCATGTTCTCTTGGTTCTACTCTCCCATTATTAGATCCTGTAATTCATTCCATGTGTCTCTAGAGTCCAACCATTTATGGTTTCTTAGAGAACAATAGTATTCCATGATCTTCATATATATCATAATTTGTTCAACCATCCCCCAATTGATGGGCATCCTCTCAATTTCCAATTCTTGGCTATTATGAAAAGAGTTGCTATGGATATTTTGGAACATATGGGATTTTTCTCATTTTTTTATTATTTCTTCTGGATATAGGTCTAGAACTGGAATTGCTTAGTCCTAGGGTATGAACAGTTTTAGTGATCTTTGGGCATAGTTCCACATTGCTCTCCAGAATAGTTGGATCCATTCACAACTCACCAGCAAGGCATCAATGTCCCAGTCCTCCTACAAACTCTCCTACATTGATCATTTTCCCTTTTTCTCATCCTAACCAATCTAGTAGATGGGAGGTAATACCTCAGAGTTGTTTTACTTTGCATTTCTCCAATCAATAATGGTTTTGAGCACATTTTAATGATAACCTGCAGCTTTGATTTCTTCATTTGAAAATTGTCTATTCATATCCTTTGACAATTTATCAATTGGGGAATGACTTGTAATCTTAAAAACTTGTTGCAATTCTCTATATATTTTAGAAATGAAATCTGTCTCAGAATTACCAGTTGTGAAGATTATTTTTCAGCTTTCTGTTTTCCTTTTCATTTTGGCAGCATTGATTTTATTAGTGCCAAATCTTTTTAATTTAATATATTCAAAATAATTTATTTAGCAGTTCATAATGTACTCTATTTCCTGTAAGATTTTAAATTTGTCCCCTTCCCATGCATCTGACAGATGAGCATTTCTTGATCTATTGATTTATCTATGGTGTCTCCCTTTATTTCTAAATCCTGTACCCATTTTGACCTTACTTTGGTATAGAGTGTGAAATGTGGCTTTGTGTCTTCTGTTTGTCATACTATTTGCCCACTTTCCAACCAATATTTGTCAAATAACAAGTTCTTATCACAGAAGCTAATGTCTTTGTATTTGTCAACCATTAGATTACTGTAGTCATTTACTACTGTTTCTTTTGAACCTATCCTAATTCAGTTATCCATTACATTTCTTAATCATTACCAGACAGCTTTGATGATTGCCACTTTATAGTATGGTTCTAGATCTGGTAGAGTTAATCCACTGTCCTTTGCATATTTTTTCATCAATTTCCTTGATATTTTTCACCTTTTATTCCTCCAGATGAATTTTTTTATTCTTTTTTCTATCTCAGTAAAATAATTATTGGATAGCTTGATGGGCATGGCACTGAATAAGCAATTTAATTTTGGTAGATTTGCCATTTTTATGGCTCAACCTAACCAAGAAAATTGACATTTTTTCCAATTATTTAGATCTGACTTTATTTGGGTGAGAATTGCCCTTGTTATCATGCTCATATATTTTCTGGTTTTGTCTGTAGAGGAGATTGCCAAGTAATGCATTACCCCCATGAATAAGACTCTCCCATGTATGACCCCTTAATTTGGGATCCTGAAATTTAAAAAAAAATGTATTACATAAAGTTATTGAACTCAAGTTTAATTTATCTTGAAATTCAAGCACCTTCTGCTCACAGCTTTCAAGCAGCATTTTGGCAAGTCTGGTGCGAGGACACATGCTCAGTACATTCCATTTCATGAACCTGAAACACCAATTGTGTCCTTTGAAATCAATAACTTCTTTTTCAACAACAATTCTTCAGACATCCTGTTGAACCATTTTTGTGGACACAGGAATTCCACTTGCCCTTTGCTCTTCAATCTATCTCTTCAATTCCTTCTCTAAATCAGGCCATTTTGTTTACTTAACCTCTTATGACCTTTTGCCATGGCATTTTCAGTCACGTTTCTTCTTTCCAGTCTCACATTGTTTTCTCAATTGGAGGAAGACCAAACTGACATTCAACAGAACAATTTCCATTTACTTTTGCAAACTGGATCACTTTTAACTTGAATTCATGATTGTAAGAAAATCTTTTTTCTGGGCTGTTTATCTGGGTAGAACCTGGCAAAACATAACCTAATATACCAGCAACAATTGTGAAACAATAAGCAGAAAGACAACAAGAGGGAAATGGAAGTTAAAAAAAAAACTACAACAATGAATACAAGAACAATCACAAAAAAAGCAGAAAATGCAAATTTAAAAATCTACAGCTATTGAATAAGATGGTTCCAGTTTTTAGAACCCAAATTTTTTGAAAAAAGTTGCATCTTAAACATAGGGAAATAAGGTATTTAATATTGTCTACAGTTACTTTAAAGGAAATTTCTATTTTTTATCTCTTGCTCTTCAGCTTTGTTGTTCATATATAGAAATGCTGATGATTTATTTGGATTTATTATATATCCTGCTACTTTGCTGAATTTATTAATTGTTTTAAGGAATTTTTAAAGATAATTTTCTCAAGTTCTCTCTGTATACCATACATAAAGTATATCATCTGTAAAGAGTGAAAGCTTTGCTTCCTCACTGACAATTATGATTCCTTCCATTTCATTTTTCTTTTATTGTTAAAGCTAACATTTCTAATATTGTATTGAATAGTAGGTAGTGATAATGGGCAACCGTTTTTCACCCCTGATCTTACTGAAAATGCTCCAATTTTATTCCCATTATATATAATATTCCTTGTTGGTTTTAGATAGATACCATTTATTATTTTAAGGAAAACTTATTTACTCTTGAACTTTCTAGTGTTTTTTTTTATGGGAATAGATGCTGTATTTTATCAAAGGCCTATTGGGATAATCATAAGATTTCTGTTGGTTTTAATATTGATATGTTCAATTATGTTGAGTGTTTTCCCCATAATGAATCATTGCTCCCTACCTGGTATAAATTTTACCTGATCATGGTGTATTATCCCAGTAATAACTTGCTATAGGAGCACCTAGGTAGTGTAGTGGATAAAGCACTGGCCTTGGAGTCAGGAGTACCTGGGTTCAAATCCGGTCTCAGACACTTAATAATTACCTAGCTGTGTGGCCTTGGGCAAGCCACTTAACCCCATTTGCCTTGCAAAAACCTAAAACAAAAAAAAAAACTTGCTATTATCTCATTGCTAAGACTTTATTTAAAATTTTTGCATCAAAGTTCATAAGGGAGTTCGGTCTATAATTTTCTTTGTTTTACTTCTTCCTGGTTAACAGGCAGTTTTCAAATGAAGAAAATAAAGCTATTATAAACAAATACAGGGGTGGCTATGTGGCAGAGTGGATAGAGCACTGGCCCTGGAGTCAGGAGTACCTGAGTTCAAATCAGACCTCAAACACTTAATAATTACCTAGCTGTGTGGCCTTGGGCAAGCCACTTAACCCCATTTGCCTTGCAAAACAAACAAACAAACAAAAAAAAATAAATCCACACAAAACTACAAATCATTATCAATTATAGAAATGCAAATTAAAGTAACTAAAGATGCCACTTCTCTTCTATCACATTGGCTAAAATGACAAAAATGGGAAAATATCAATGTTGAAGAGGTTGTAAGAGATGTTAATGCTTTGTTGGTGGGTTTGTGAATTAATCCAACCATTCTGGAGTGCAATAGGAGAACTATTTCCAAAGAACAATTTAGTTGATGATAACCTTTGGCCCAGTAATTCCAATACTAGGCCTATAGTCAGAAGAAATCATAAAAAATGGTGAAAGTCACACATGATACAAACTATAGCAGTTCTTTTTGTAGTGCCAAGAATTGGAAATTAAGGGCATGGGAATTAATTGGAGAATGACTGAACAAGTTATGGAACATGAACATTATGTAGTACTATTGTTCTATGAACAAACCATGAATGGTCAGATTCTAGAGAAGCATATAAATAATTACACAAACTTATGTGAGCAAAGGGAGCAGAACCTAGGGAGCATTTAATAACAACCAAAACAATAACAACAACACTGTGAGCTGATCAACTTTGACGAAGGCAGCTCTTCTCAGCATTTCAGAGAGCTAAGGAGACCTGCTATGAACAACTCCTAGGCACAACCCTGGAAGGCATATTAAGGATAATGCCATCCACTTCCAGAGGAAGAAACAAAACAAAAATCAAACACAAAACCAACAACAAAATACAGAATCAGTGGAAAACTGTAGTTTAAACAAAGATGTAAGCTTATCTTCAATTTTAAAAAGTTGCCTTCTATAATATGCAATTTTGATATCTCTACTTTTCTCTTTTTCCTTTTGAATTTGTTTCTTCTCTCACAACATGTTCAATTTCCATACTATGCTTCTCATAGTTGCAAACTAAAAGGCTATATCAGATTGTCTTTTGTTGGGGGAAGGGAAGGAAGGGAAGGAGAAAAATTGTAAAACTCAAAACCTTGAAAAAATTGACTGGAAGAAACTACCACTGCATGCAATTGGAAAAGCAAAATAAAATATTTATAAAATAAAAAAATAGATACTCATGATTAGAGAATTGATTGGAATTGTGTCTTATTTTCTCATTACTTTTCATTATTTCTCACCCATGTGACAAGAGTTAATTCTTAAATAATCAAAACTTTTATGGAAATCTATTAAACACTATTGTACATGAACAAGCTATATCAGATTGCTCACTGTCATGGAAGGGAGAGGTGAAGGAAGAGTGGTAGACAAACATGGAACTCAAAAGTTAAAAAAAAAGAATCTTGAAAGTTATCTCTATTTGTAACTGGAAAAAATAAAATAGCACTTAAAAGAAACAAGAGATTGTTAAATGTAGAAATGACAAGGGAATGCATTTCCAGATGGAGGTAAATTTTGAAAAGACATTTTAAAATAAAGTCATTCCATTGATATTCTTGACCTCTTATTTTTATTTTATTTTTAATTAAATTTTTAGCACTAGAAAACTTATTTTGTTGTTTGAGATGAACTAAACAAGTGTTGGTGCTTTATTAATTAATATTATTAATTATATTTAATATACTCTCTTAATTAAATTAATTAATAATATCATGAATTATAATTACACTTATAAAATTATATTATACAATTAATTAGTTATGATTAATTAATAAAGAATTAATATTGCTCCAATTGCTTAGATTTGATGAATCCAAGGAGACCAGGTATTGGGATTAAAAACTCTCTGATAAAATCTGTTGGGAAAATTGGAAGTTAGTAAGGGCAGAAACTTGGATTAGAACAACACCTCACAACCTATACCAGGATAAAATCAAAATGAATACAGGATTTAGCCATAAAAACAATAATAAAAACAAACTAGAAGATCAAGCAATAGTTTGCTGGTCAGATCTATGGAAAGGGAAGCAGTTTATAACCAAGGAAGAGATGGAGAACATCATTAAAAACAAACTAGATAATTTTGATTACATTAAATTTGAAAAGTTTTTGCACAGAAAAAAAACACTGTAACCAAGATCAAAAGAAATTTAGTGAATTGAGAAACAATTTTTACAACTAGTACTTCTGACAAAGGGCTCATTTCTAAAGTATATAGAGAACTGTGTCAAATTTTCAAAAAAAACCAAGTCATTCCCCAATTGATAATGGTCAAAGGATGTGCAAAGGCAATTTACCGATGAGGAAATCAAAGTGAGTCAGTCATATGAAAAATTGCTCTAAATCACTACTTATCAGAGAAATGCAAATTAAAGCATCTCTGAGGTAGCACCTCACACCTCTTACACTGCCCAATATGACTACAAAGGAAAATATTCAATGTTAGAGGGAATGTGGGAAATCTGGAAATGCTAATACATTGTTGATGGAGCTGTGTGAACTCATCCAACCTTTCTGATCCAGCAATACCACTACTGGGTCTATACCCTGAAGTGATTATGAAAAAAGGGTAAAAACATCACTTGTACAAAAAATATTTATAGTAGCCCTGTTTGTGGTGGCAAAGAATTGGAAATTGAGTGAATGTCCTTCAATTGGCGAATGGCTTAACAAACTGTGGTATATGTATATCATAGAACACTATTGTTCTATTAGAAAGCAGGAGGGATGGGAATTCAGGGAAGCCTGGAAGGAGTTGTATTAACTGATGTTGAGCAAAATGAGCAGAACTAGAAAAACACTGTACAAACTAACAGCAACATGGGAGTGATGATGAACCTTAATGGACTTGCTCATTCCCTCAGTGCAAAAATCAGGCACATTTTTGGGATATCTGCAATGAAGAATACCATCTGTATCCAGAGAAAGTATTGTAGAGTTTGAACAAAGACCAAAGATTATTACCTTCAATTAAAAAAAAAGGTTTTCTTATTATGTACTTTTATGATCTCTTACAACTTTATTTTTTTTCCTTAAGGATATTTCTCTCTCATCACATTCAACTTAGATTGCTATTTACCATGGAAACAATGTGAAAACTACCAGACTGCCTTATATGGGGGGTGTGGGGGAGCAAGATTAGTGGAAAATTGTAAAATTAAAAATAAAGAAATATTTTTTTAAAAAAAGAAAGTACTGCTCAGATCCAAGATGGTGGTGTGAAGGAGCATTTCCTGGCAACTCCGACCCCCACCCCCCAACTTCAAAAAACAAAGGATGGCTCTAGCCAACATTTAGAGGGGGCAGAACTCACAGAAAGACTGTTACCTTTTCCCAGTCCAAGATAACTTAGAAGTTCCGTGGGAAAGGTATGTTTCACCAGGACCGGTTACTGGAAAAAAAGCCAGGGCACAGCTCAGCCCAGCCCAGCCCAGAAATCACCAGCAACAGCTTGAAGGAGTATGGAGAGAAGTCTGCTCCACCAGAATGACTGTGGAGTGAGGAGCATGGGCCATAGAACCTGCGGTGAGGATCTAAAGAAAGCAGCCTGCCCCCCCAGAGACAGTAAAGGAAGTCTGCTGAGACTTCTCTGCTCTGTAGAACTCTGTAGTTTGCCTACACTCAGATATTGCAGTTTGGGCTTACATGCTAAATAACCAAGCTGGATCCCCAGTTATAGCTCCAGGGAAGAGGGAAGTATAGGATCCATCTACATATCAAAGCACAGGCTAGAGAGCATAAGACCTTGGAGGAATAAAGGTCTCAGTGGGGTGTACACCCCCAACAAACAACCCCAAAGCCTTGGAAGTGCTGTTAATTAGTCTTGGGCTGAGGAAATGAGTAAACAACAGAAAAAGAAGAATCTGACCATAGAGAATTTGTTTAGTCCCATGGAAGATCAAAACTCATACTCATATGATGATAAAATCGAAACTTCCTTATCCAAAACCTCCAAGAGAAATAGAAAATGGGCTCAGACTATAGATGAGCTCAAAAAAAGACTAAAAAGCAATTAAGGGAAGTAGAAGAAAAATTGGGAGGAGAAATGAGAGAGATGCAGAAAAATCATGAAAACCATGTCAAAATCTTCATGAAAGATATACAAAAAAATACTGAAGAAAATAATATGTTAAAAACCAGTTTAGGCCTAATGGAAAAAGCAAAACAAAAGGCAAATGAGGAGAAGAATGCCTTAAAAAAGAAGAATTGGTCAGTTGGAAAAAGAGATAAAAAAAGCTCTCTGAAGAAAATAACTCCTTCAAATGCAGAATGGAACTAAAGGAAGATGATGACTTTGCAAGAAAGCAGGAAGAAAAAAAAACTGCCAAAAAAAGCCAAAAAATAGAATAAAATGTGAAATATCTCATTGGGCAAACATCTAACCTCAAAAACAGATCCAGAAGAAATAATTTTCAAATTATTGGGCTATCTGAAAGCCACAACCAAGAGAAGAGCCTAGGCTTTATTTTTCAAGAAATAATACAGCAAAATTGCCCTGATATTCTAGAAGCTGAGAGCAAAATAGAAATCGAAGGAATTCACCAGTCACCCCCTGAAAGATATCACAAAAGAAAAACTTCCAGGAATATTATAGCCAAATTGCAAAACTCCCAAAGCAAAGAGAAAATTCTAAAAGCTTCCAGAAACAAACAATTCAACTACTGATGCTCCCATAGTCAGGATTATCCTAGATCTAGCAGCATCTACATTAAAGACTCGTAGGGATTGGAATATGCTCTTTAAGAAGGCAAAAGATCTTGGAGAATCAACTACCTAGCAAAACTGAACATCTTCTTTCATGGGAAAAGATGGACTTTCAATGAAACAGGGGACTTTCAAATTTTCCTTTTGAGATGACCTGAGCAGAAGAGAAAGTTTAATCTCCAAGTACAGGACTCTGGTGAACCATAGCAGGAGTGAGAGAGAGGGACTAAATATGAGGAACTTGATGTTGAACTGTCTGTTTTCCTGCACAGGAAGAAGATATTGATAACTCATATGACCTTTCTCATTTATAAGAGCTGTTAGAAGAAGCATATATAGACAGGACACAGTATGATGTGGTAAAGGGATGGAATCAATGGGTGATGGGGGAAAGTACTGGGAGGGGTAAAAAGAGATGAAGAAGAAGCTGAGAAATTTCACATAAGAGTCAAGAAAAAGCTTTTTTGATGGGGGAGGCAAGGGGGAATGAGTGAGCCTTCATTCTCATCAGAAATGGCTCAGGGAGGAAATGACATACATACTTAATAGGGTGAGGAAATCTATCTTGCCCTGAAGAAGGATGGGAGGAAAGGGATGGGATGAGGGGGAATGGGGGGGAGGGAAGGGGGGGATAGGTGGTAGAAGAGTGGGAAGATCGAGTGAGAGGGTACTCAGATTCAACATACTTTTGGATAGGGCCAGGATGAAAAGAGAGAGAGAATAGAACAAACGAGAGTGGAGAGAAATAGAGTGGAGGTACAGCTAGTAATAGCAACTGAGGGAAAAATATGGAAGCAACTTTTCTAGTGGACTTATGATAAAGAAAGCAACTCACCCCAGAGAAAGAGTCATTGAAATTGGAACACAGACTGAAGTACAATTTTTTTTTCTCTCTATTTTTCTATTTTTGAGGTTTCTCATTTTCTTGGGGAGGGAGGGTGTTTATATTTATTCTTATATTTATTCTTATAACATTCAATTTACATCAATGTATGGCATGGAAACAATGTAGAGACTATCAGACTGCCTTCTGTAGGGGAGGAGGGAAGAGAGGAGGGATTAAAATTGTAGAATTCAGAGCACTGAAAAATGATGCATACATATTACTATTGTATATAATTGGAAAACAAATAAAATGTTAAAATGTTAAAAAAGAAAATACCCTTTATATGATTTTTTGTCTATTTATGGTACATTTATTGGTGTTGAGGACAATGGCTTCAAGAAAAGGAGGACTCCCATATAAGCAGTCTTATATGAAGTTGTTGTTTGAAAACCACCCTAGAGCAAAAATTAATCTAGAGTCAAATAGAAGCCTTTGTTTTCAGTATCAATCCTCCTTGAATGCAATTCTGACCTATTTTCTAAAAGCATAAAAATAAATTTGGCAACAATGTCAAGAGTATCTGAAATTACATGAAATAATAGCACTGATTTACAAATCAGAACATAGAGAGTTTTGTTTGAAATAATTCTCAATCTATTCCTAGAAGGCTTGAGTACAGAATTCAATTACAACATTTTAAAGGAGATGTAATTTCTAGCATTTAGAAAACATTAATCTCAAAAATTTGTAAATCACAATTTCTACACTTGAGACCTGACTACTGCATCATTCTAGCTATACCTTACTTCATACAATAGGTGTAACTTCTGAAAAGTTGAGTAATAAACATCCTGTTTAGTTGTTCCATATTTTTGTTTTCACAAATAGCATCAGAGAGAGATCATTTTCATTTCTGAAAGATTTTAGATAAGCAGGGAATCCTAGATTATAACCAAAGAAGATTATATTGTGATAAGAGATCTTGATTTGTAAGGGAACTTAGCAATTAATCAATTTGTTCTTTTCATAGATGAGGAAACAGATGAGGTACATAGAAGGAAAGGGACTAGATGATAGCTGTAAATTACCAAAGTGTTTTCATCTAAATCCCCTGAATTGAGAATAAGTGCTCTTTATACTAGGCACCATGCTGAATTATCTGATTATCTCATTTGAAGCAGTAGAGGTTCAGAGAAGTAAGATTATTTTTTTTTTTGGAGGTAGACATTTAGCTGTGGAGGCAATATGGCATAGATGAATTGAGTGTTAAATTCAGAAAGACCACACTTCAAATCTCATCTCAGATAATTCATAGCTTTGTGAATAAAGGGGAACATTCAATCTCTCATAGTATTAGTTTTGTCATCTGTAAAATGAGAATAACATGATGGTACCTCTGTTAAATTGTTCTTGATGTCCTAATTAGGAAAGATTTGATGAAAAAATCAGTTAGGATAATGATAATTGAAACATATTTTATTTATATTATTATTGTTCATGTTATTTTATTGTTCTTTTAAAAATATTTATTTAATTTTTACAATTTTGATATAATCTTGCTTCCTTCCACCCACACCCCTCTAAAGGCAATCTGTGAGTTTTTACATTGTTTCAATGGTATACATCGATCTAAGTTGAACATGATGAGAGAGAAATCGTATACTTAAGGAAAATAAATAAAGCATAAGAGATAGCAAAATAGAAGAATATAAAGTTTTTTTTTTAATTAAAGGTAATAGCTTTTGGTCTTTGTTCAAACATGACAATTCTTTCTCTGGATAGAGATGGTATTCTCCATTGTAGATATTCCAAAATTTGTGCCTAATTGTTGTACTGATGCACTGATCAAGCCCATTAAGGTTGATCATCACCCCTATGTTGCTGATAGGATATAAAAGGTTCTTCTGATTCTGCTCAGCAAATTCAGCATCACTTCATGCAAATCCTTCTAGACTTCCCTGAATTCCCATCCCTCCTGCTTTCTAATAGAACAATAGTGTTCCATTACATACATTTGCCACAGTTTATTAAGCCATTCACCAACTGAGGGACATTCACTCAATTTCCAATTCTTTGCAACCACAAACAGGGCTGGAAGGAATACTTTTGTACAAGTGATGTTTTTACCCTTTATTGCGGCCATTGGGGAGAAATTCCAAACTGTTCTCTAGAAAGGTTGGATGAATTCACAGCTCCACCAACAATGTATTAGCATTTCCAGATTTCCCACATCCTCACCAACATTGAATATTGTCCTTTGTGGTCATATTGGGTAGTGTGAGAGGTGCTACCTCAGAGATGCTTAATTTGCATTTCTCTAATAAGTAGTGATTTAGAGCAATTTATCATATGACTATGGCTCCCTTTGATTTCTTCATCTGTAAATTACCCTTGCATATCCCCTGACCATCTGTCAATTGGGCAATTGCATATTTTTTAGAAAATTTGACTCAGTTCTCTGTATATTTTAGAGATGAGTCCTTTGTCAGAAACACTAGTCATTAAAATTGTTTCCCAATTTACTACATTTCTTTTGATCTTGGATACAGTGGTTTTTTCCTGGGCAAAAGCATTTCAATTTAATGTAATTGAAATTATCTAGTTTGTTTTTAATGATGTTCTCCATCTCTTCCTTGGTCATAAATTGCTTCTCTTTCCATAGATCTGACAGGTAAACTACTACTTGATTTTCTACTTTGCTTATAAATTTTTTTTTATGTCTAAATTCTGTAGCTGTTTTGATATTATCTTGGTAGAGGGTGTGAGATGTTGGTCTAATCCAAGTTTCTTCTATACTGACTTCCAATTTTCCCAATATTTTTTAATCAAAAAGAGAGTTTTTATCCTAATAGTTGGGATTCTTTGGGTTTATCAAACAGCAGATTAGTATAATCATTTCCTGCTATTGCACCTAGTCTATTCCACTGATCCACCACTTAGTCAATACCAGACAGTTTTGATGACAGGTGCTTTATAAAATAATTTCAGATCTGCTCAGGTTAAATCACCTTATTTTGCACTTTTTTCATTAAAACCCTGGAAATTTTTGACTTTTTATTTATGCATATGAATTTCCTTAAAAATTTTTCTAACTCATTAAGTATTCATGGGGGATTTTGATTGGTAGGGCACTAAATAAGTTGTTTAATTGTAGTAGAATTGTCATTTTTATCATATTAGCTTGACCTATCAATGAGCAGTTGGTATTTGCCCAGTTATTTAAATCTGATTTTGTTTGCGTGAGAAGTGTTTTTTAATTGCTTTCAAAAAAGGTTCTGAGTCTGCCTTGTCAGGTAGACTTCCAAGTATTTCATATTATCTGATAGATTTGTTATTGATATAACTGATTATGGTAACATTTTTCCTAATATTGAACCAACCCTGCATTACTGGGATAAATCTCCCTTGATCATGATGCATTTTACTAGTGACAACTTGTAATCATTTTGCTAAGATTTTTTTAAACCTTTTCCATCTATATTCATCGGGGAGATGTTGATAATTTTCTTTCTCTGTTTTAATTCTTCCTGTCCTAGGTATCAGCATAATATTGGTGTCATAGAATGAGTTAGGCAGAGTTCTGTCTTCACCTATTTTTCCAAAGAGTTTTTATAAAATTGGAACAAATTCTTCCTTAAATGTTTACTAAAATGTACTTGTGAATCCATCTGGCCCTGGAGAACTTTTCTTATAGCATTCAATAATGACTTGTTGAATTTCTTTTTCTGAGATAGGATTATTTGGTCATTTAACTTCCTCTTCATTTAACCTAAGCAACTTATATTTTTGTAAATATTTATCCATTTCACTTAGATTATCAAATTTATTGGCATACAATTGGGCAAAATAATTCTCAATTATTACTTTAATTTCCTCTTCACTGCCGTTGAGTTCACCTTTTTTCATTTGTGATACTAGTAATTTGGTTTTCTTCTTTCTTATTTTAATCAAATTGACCAGAGGTTTATCAATTTTATTGGTTTTTTTCACAAAACCAACTCTTGGTTTTATTTATTAGTTCAATAGTTTTTTTGCTGTCACTTTTATTAATTTCCCCTTTAATTTTTAGAATTTATAATTTGGTATTTAATTGGGGGCTTTTAATTTGTTCTTTCTCTAATTTTTTTTAGTTGCATGGTCAGTTCATTGCTTTACTTCTCTCTAATTTATTAATGTAAGCATTTAAAGATATAATGTATCCTTGACAGCTGCCTTGGCTATAATCCATAAGTTTTGGTATGTTGTTTCATTATTGTCATTATCAAGGATGAAATAATTAATTGTCTATAATTTGTTGTTTGATCCATTAATTTTTTAAAATGAGGTTACTTAATTTCCAGTTAGTTTTGGGTCTATATATTGCTGGTCCAATATTGCATGTCAATTTTATTGCATAATGATCTGAGGAAGATAAATTCGTTATTTCTGCCTTTCTGGAATTGATTATTAGGTTTTTATGTCCTAGTACATGGTTAATTGTTGTAAGTGCCAACTACTGCAGGAAGAAAAATAATATATACCTTTCTGTCCTCATTCAGTTTCCTCCATAGGTCTATCATGTCTAGGTTTTCTAACATTCTAATTGCATCCTTAACTTCCTTCTTGTTTATTTTATAGTTAGATTTATCTAAATCTGAGAGCAGGAGGTTGAGGTCTCCCACCAGTAGAGATTTGCTGTCTATGTCTTCCTGTAGCTCTTTCAACTTCTCCTCTAAGAATTTGTATGCTATAGCATTTGGCGCATACATATTTATTATTGAAATTACTTTATTGTCTATGGTACCTTTTAGGAGGATATAGTTATCTTCCTTATCTCGTGGAAGGAGATATGTTTTTGGAGCTGCTTTGTCTGAGATAAGGATTGCTATCCCTGCTTTTTTTTCACTTCAGGTGAAGCAAAATATATTCTGTTCCAACCTTTTATCTTTAATCTATATGTATCATTTTGCTTCAGATGAGTTTCTTGCAAGCAGCATATTGTAGGATTCTGGTTTTTAATCCACTCTGTTATTTGCTTATGTTGTAAGGGAGAGTTCATCCCTTTTAGATTCAAGGTTATAATTGCTAACTCTTTATTGCCCTCCATGCTATCTTCACTCTGTTTTTTTTCCACTTTATCCATATTTCCCACTGTTTTGTTTTTGAATCCCATTATCTTCAGTGTCTTTCCCCTCCTATATCGAACTCCTCCCCTTTGTTTCCTCTTTCCCTTTGCCCCTTCTTCCTTCCCTTCCTTCTGTTAATTCCCCTTTTCCTCCCCCTCCCTTTTTTCTCTTTTTTAATATTTGAGAGATAAGATAATTTTTCTTAACTGAGTGTTTGTAGGTATGTATGTTAACTTTAAGCCATTCAATAGGTCCTTTGCTCCTGGTAATGTATGAGATTTACCCCATTCAATCTCCTCCATTCTTTAGTCTCTTTAATGTCTCCTTTGTTAAGGAGGTATTGTTTTTAAATTATTCTATCTGAGTGATGGAAAAGTCAAGTGTGTCCTTCACTTCTGGCTACATATACTTTTTCTAATAGAGTTACAGTACTAGAGGGTTATTAGAGTCTTTCTCCCAGGAAGGGATATAACAAGTTTTATCTTATTGGATAGCAGGTTTTTTTCTTTACTTTTTTAAAATACCTTTTCATGTGCCTCTTTGTTCTCCTGTTTGAATTTCAAATTTTCAATTAAACTCTGGTCTTTTTATCAGGAAAAGTTGGAAGTCTCCTATATCATTAAATATCCATCTTTTCCACTGGATGAGAAGGCTTGGTTTCACCAGATTATGACTTCTTGGCTTCATTCCAAGACCCCTGTTTTTCAGAATATTGCATTTCAAGTCCTTTGATTACTTAATGTTGACACAGTCATATCCTGTGTAATCCTTACTGTGGTTCCTTGGTATCCTAATTATTTCTTTCTGGTTGCTTGCAGGAGTTTCTATTTTATCTGATAATTCTGTTTTTGGCCACAATATTCCTTGGTGTTTTCATTTTGGGATCCCTTTGCAGAGGGTATCAATGCATTCTTTCAATAACTATTTTCCCCTCTGGTTCCATGATTCCATGGCAATTTTCTATCACTGTATCTTGTAATATTAAGTCTAGGCTTTTTTTCTCTTCAATATTTCCTGGAAGCCCAATGAATCTTAGTTTGTCTCTCCTCATTATATTCTCAAGGTCAGTGGTTGTACAGATCTGGTATTTTACATTTTCTTCTATTGTTTCAAATTTTTTTTTCTTAACAGATTCTTGTTGTCTCATGGAGTCATTAGTTTTCACAGAACTCATCTTCTTTATTTTTTTTTTCTAGAGAAGAATTTTCTTCATTTATCTTTTGCAACTCCTTTTCCAATTGGTCAATTTTATTTTAGAAGGAGTTTTCCATTTGACCAACTGAGGTTTTTGAGAGAATTATTTTCTT
The DNA here is from genome assembly GCF_037893015.1 of Macrotis lagotis. Classification (NCBI taxonomy): domain Eukaryota; kingdom Metazoa; phylum Chordata; class Mammalia; order Peramelemorphia; family Peramelidae; genus Macrotis; species Macrotis lagotis. Next base: position 90,741,124 of record NC_133658.1, read on the forward strand.
TTTGCATTTGTCCAGTTTTATTTTCTGAGGATTTGTTTTCTTGTCGCAAGGTGTTAATTTTTTCTCCCAAATTTTCCAATTAATTTTTAAGCTCCTTCCTGATATCTTCAAGGAAGACTTTCTGGGCTGTAGACCAAATCATATTCTCCTCAGGGGTTCTAGAAGTCTCTGAGTTATGGTCTTTGACTTCTAGGTAATTTTACATGGATCCCCTTTTACTGGCCTTTCTTCATTTTCCTATGATCTTAGTGGAAGGGTTGGCTCACAGAAGTTTGGTTTTAAGATCCCTAGAGGCTTTACTCACTCAGCTTAATAACTCCAAGTGTGCCAGACAGTAGGGGTTGCTGATTGTTTTCTCTGGAGTGTTTGATTTGAGGTCCTTGGCCTAGAGGGGGTGGGTGGAGCTGTGCTGCTGGATACTTTAATACTTGAAAAATGGGGTCTTTGCCCTGGGGAAAGGTAATTACTCTCCTTATTCAACTGAGGGAACTCTGCTGCCCACATCTGAACCTGGGGTGGGGGGGAGGAGAGTGTGTGTGTGTATGGGGGGGGCTGTTACTGTGTTTGTCCTGGGAAGAGGGCTCAGCTGAAATGAATGTATGAAGTCTGATGTCCTCTAGATCAGAGGAGCCCAGGGGATTGATGTCTGCAACTCTCTGCACTGGAATTCACCCTCCAGCCCTGCTGCAGCACCCCAGACCATCAGTCCCACAGCCAAAGCCTCTGGGCCCCATTTGGATCTTGTGCTGGGGATCCTACAGTCAAAGCCTCTGCAGCTGATCTTAGGTTAGTCTCAGTCTCAACCCCTCCCAGCAGGTTTTCTGCTCTCTGCCCCCAGCTCACTCATGAGCCCAGAAGACAGACTTGAGGTAGATGTTCTTTTCCTAGCTTCTTTTTCTAGGTATTGCCAATTGAATTTCTGTTAAGAGGTTTGGTTTCATATTACATATGAGGGAAGATCAGGAGACCTTAGCACAGTGCCTGCTTCTCTCTGCCATCCTGCCCTGAAGTTTCTATTTTTATTGTTCTTATTTTGGAATTGGTCTGTTCCCAGCTGCTTTTCTTTCATGTTTTCCTGTTTTATACACTTTTCCATAAGTGGATAATATTGCCATTTTTATAGCTGAATAAATGAACTAGATTTAGTTTATGGTCAGTGCCTTCTTTCAGATCTTCATTGATTTTCACCTATAATTTTGTAGTACCATTTGTTTCCTTGTCTCAGGTCTGAATCATCTTTAATCTATACTACATAAAGCCAGAAAAGTGGCTTTTTTTAAGAGGAGGGTTAACCATTTTAGTACAATATTCTATAAACTACAATGGCTTCCTATTGATTTTAGGATAAAATGTGAAGTTCTATATGGTTTAAAAGCCTTTAAAACCTAGGCACAACCTTACAATTCAAATTCATTGTAGTTATTTCCTTTCCTGCATACTAAGGTGCTGCCAAACAGACTTTCTGGTGGCATTACACATGACATTTAATTTTGCATTCTCCTTTCTTCATATGGTAATAGCTTTTTTTGTAACCTGTTATCTTTTGTCTCTAGGTTTATAGGTAGTCTGCAAACAAACCAACAAACAAAACAAAAACTAACATCTAATGAATATTTGGCAAACATTGTGATGTGGAAATTGAGGGGTTGCTCATCAGTTGGGGAATGGCTAAACAATTTATGGTACATGAGTATGGAACATTATTGCTCTTATAAGAAACCATAAATGATCAGACTCTAGAGAAGCATGGAATGACTTTAGAGGACCGCATGCTGAGCAAAGGGAGAGGAACCAAGAGAATATTGTACACATTGTGAGATGATCAACCTAAATGGAAGCAGGTTCAGCATTTCAGATAGCTGGGACAGCCATAGTAGACCAGTTATGGACTTTTGTTATCTACCATGCAGAGGAAGACATGAACAAAACAAACAACCAAACAAAAAAACCGAATCAAATCTTCAGAATCGCATGAACATTTCCTCTTACGTATCTCTTCCCCTTAATCCTAATCCCTCATACCTAAAATGACTAATCTGTAAACATGTTTATCAAAAATATGTATATACAATGCTACCCTGAATGTTTGCCACTGAGGGGAAGGGAGTAGGAAGGGAGGGTGGAAGGAAATTTGTAACTTAAACATATACATGTGCATATGGATGAAAAAATAGCTATGCTACTCAAAAAAACCCACATTGTGATGACTAAAGTAATAAATCTCTGTCTTCTGTCTCTGTCTTACTGTCTCTGTCTCTCTGTCTGTCTCTTTCATCCTCCAATTTTACATTGCATAATCTTCATTGATTTATGAGTTTCGGCTCGTAAGCACAATCTTTTCTGTAGTTAATAACTTTGTGACTTGGTTGTGAATCATGATCATAACCCACTTCTGTTTATATTTTTAAAATACTTCATTTCTTGCTAAAACCTCAAAGTCAACACATTGCTCAAGATTTTGGGAAGGACAAAGAGAGAATGATAAAGAAGCAGCATATTAGAATAAGCTAAAATAGAATCAATTTCAAATGTCCCCCAAACTGTTGTAGTAGCTAAGGATCTACTTCATGGCACAGGGCAAGACTATTCTGTAATTGTTTCATGAAAGTAACTCAAACAAGTGAGGAGAGTTTCCTCTGTCCTAGAACCACAGACCATAGAACTAGAATTGAACTGGATCTTCAAGGTCATCTAGCTTGGCCTGCTTATTTTACAGAAGAAGAAATTGAGGCATAGAAAATTTAAGTGACTTGTCCATAGTTACAAAGACTAAATGTCTAGCAATATTTAATCAGTCTTAGGGCAGCTAAGTGGTGCAGTGGATAGAGCACCAGCCCTGGAGTCAGGAGGACCTGAATTCAAATCTGGCCTCAAACACTTAATAATTGCCTAACTGTGTGACTTTGGGCAAGTCAATCCTACTGCCTTAAATAAATAAAATATTGAATCAATCTTAGCCCTATTTATTCCTGTCATCACTAGTTCATGCAGAGACCTCACATATTAGTGATAACCTGTGAAGGTAGTCCATGGAGAAGTCATAGGATATTAATCTTTGAGGTCAGTATTTTTAAGAAATAGTATAAATTTTAATTCACAAGTTATTGTGAAAAGATTATGAGGTAATTTACAGAGTTCTTTAAGTAGTCATCGAGGAAAAGTGAGTCTCAATAGTAGCGAAGTTAAGCATAGAAGAAAGAGCTACAAGTTCAGCTTGTGGGACCATCAAGAATAATTAAGAAGCAGTAAAGGGGAGAGGGAACAGCCTTTTGTCTGAGCTGGGATCAACATGTTCCAATATCTTGAAGATGGAAACACAGTTTTTTTCCTCCCAAGAAACTCCTGGGGGAGGGAGCAGATGGAGTTTTATGCACAACTGGGATGAGTTACAGGGTGGGATCAGGGTGGCACTAAGGAATGATTAAAAAGTGGCTTAGTGTATGACATAAGGTTGTGTTCCTGCACATGTGTGGGGGAGTTAAAAATCATAATTTACCCTTAACTTCCTAAATTAGGATTAAGAATTTATAACACCTTAGTTGAAGGTCTCAACTTGAATGAAAGTTGGGGTCTTTGTGAATACAAGGTATTCTTGAGGAATTTATGATATATAACTAGGAGGGCTTGGTGAAATAATTTGGAGACACTAGTGTAGATAGGATTTAACAAACTAGTTCAGAGTTTCAAAAGATTAACTCTTTTAAAATATTTGTTTGCTAGTTACATTCATTTTTTAAATAGGACTTTGATTATAAGAAAAAATTGTAATAATACAGAGAAAGAAAAGGATTATAATATTTATCTCAATACAGAAAGGAAAAAGATACAATATTTTTTCCACCAAGAGTTCCCATGCTTCATATTCTCCCTCATACAATTTGGGCCCAAGTTCATCTGGGAATTGGGTTAAAGGTTTGTCTTTTGCAGCCATTTTGAAACTACAAGGGTTTATAGAAGTTACCCTGTCTATGAAAGACCATGTGAGGGGGAATTGGAGGGCAGGAGGAACTCAGGTAGGAGAGAAATATCCAAAAGTTGTTGACTGTCAGATCATGATAGAGGCTGGTATCTAGTTGAGACCACTATTAAACTTGTAGCCTGCAGGGAAAAAAATCCATAGAAAGACTAAGCAAACTGGGGTCAAATAGGGACCAATTCACAGGGGCCAATAGGGACCAGTAAGGAGAAAATCCAGGAGTCCTAGGAACAGAGGCTTGAGTCAAAAATAGCAATACAGCAAAATACAGAGAATGAAACCCATATTCCATGATCCCAATAAAGATCAGGCCATTTGGTAATTGAACTAGTGTATCTAACTTATTCAATATAGATTTTGTCTCAAAGAGAATTTTCCTCCAGCACAGGCAAATTAGGAGAGAAATTGTTTCCTAGAAAAAGGAAATCTTAACATGAATTTTTTTTGAGAAGTAATCAGGCCAATTATCAGAAAAAGAAATTTGGAACCTCTCAGACAAGGGAACCTACAATTCTGATTGGTCAGTTGTCTCACTGATATACAAACCCAATTCCTTATACTTGGTATCATTCAATTAAAACTTAGTTTATAATTGGGAGATATATTTCCATTAATCAACTAAAACCAGAATACTTTTATAAAACTATGAATTCTAATACAAAGTAAATGCAGTAAATTTGCAAAATTAGGTTGAGCTGTAACCAAAGACTTGGGGGATAGTAATGATAACCCATTTTAGAACAGCACATTTTAGGACAGTACATATACAGTACATTATTTTCAATACATTTTCTCTTTAATTTTAGCCATATTTAAAAGGGACAAAAATCCCTAGGTGAAAACTGGATCTCATTTTTACGCAATTTTAAAATGAATCCCAACCCAACCTTCTGAAATAACCAGCACTAATATTTCTTTGCTTTAAAAAAAAAACAGACTAGTTGTGCTAAAGAACCATGTCTTAGTGACTCAAATCTTTATCATTTGCCTAAATATCCATAAAATATTATGAGAGGTTTAAGGATCTCTGTTAACACAGATAATAACAAATACAAAGGTTAAATCCTACTTAATTTGCTGTTAGAATTTAGAGAATTGTAGGTCATATGTATCACATTACTATACTTGATTAAAAAAATACTCATCACTTGATATGATTATAGAACTTTGCTATAAAGAACAGGAAACAATTCCCTTATTTACTTGATATCAAATTCTAGACAGAGGCTATGTAGGTGACCAGGTGTCTTGAGTCAGGTTTTAAATCTACCAGGTAAGACATTTCAAATGTCATGTTTTGAAAATGTGTTAGGAAAAATCCAACCTCAGAACTTATTGAAAAGCTGCCTTCCAAGCATTTCAAAAGGAAACTATCACCTGATAGTCTCCATGTTTGGACAATATTCATTTCTAAACCCTATAGTGTTGTCAGCTTCATAGGAAATAGTCCAAAATAATTTTCTTTTTTTTTCATTCATTTGTACATGCATATTTCCAAGTTACAAAATTTCTCTCCACCCTTCCTTCCCACACCCCTCCTCTCAGTAAGATTCAGTCAGGTTAGCATTTTACATACATATTCTGTTAAAAATATTTACAAATTAGTAATTATTCTCATGAGGAATTAGGATTATTGGAAAGAGATTCATAAGAGATACTTTTTATAAAGTGTTTATCAGATTGGGTAAGGGTGGTTTTTTTTTTTCTGTGTGTTTTGTTTTGTTTTGTTTTTCTTCCTCTGGTTGGGGATAATATAGTCTATAACCAATCTAACACAGTTGTCCAAGCTCTCTAGAATGCTGAGAGGAGTTGTGTACATCAAGGTTGTTCATCTTATAATGTTGTTGATGAGTACATTGTTCTCTTGACTCTACTCCCTTTGCTCAGCATCAGATCCTGTACTAATAGAAATTTCAATACCGGGACTAAGATTCAGAACCAATTACCTATCTCATGAAGTATTCAATAGCAATTTCTGTCAATCAGGCAGAAATCTAACTCTAAATGATCAGAATGTGCCATGTAGTGTGTATAATCATTAATCATTATCAGCATGAGATCAACATAAATGATGGTAAATTACTCCTGTGTCTTTGCTGAGAAGAAAAGTTGTCATGAATAGTAGAATACAACTGAAATGACTGAATAATATGAAATGTGATAATGAAATCTAAAGTCCATAGGCAGTTGCATTTAGTGCCATCAATGGTATTTTAGATATGGTTGGGTATAGAAAACAATATATTTTTTGATTCTGATAGAACAATCTACAAAGATGGAAGAATGAATAAATCTAATAAGATGAAATTTAATTCTGATGAATGCAAAAGTCATTCATTCAGATTGAAAAATTCAGCTGCATAAATTCAGTATCACAAGTTGCTTTTATTTTCATTTAATTTATTTATTTTCTCATTATTACTATAGTCAATTGTACTATGAGTACATAATCTCCCCTCCTCCCGCAAAGATAGAGAAACATAGTGTACTTCAGTCTGTGTTCAGATACCATCTGTTCTGTCTCTGGGATGAATCCCTTTCTTTATCATATGTCTGTCAGAGAAGTTGCTTCAATACATTTTTTTTGCCACAGTTGCTAACTATATTTTCCTCCATCCTATTCCTCCCCATCCCCATTTGTTCTATTCTTTCTCCTTTCATGCTGCCCTTCCTCAAAAGTTTTATCTAGCTACCCTCTCCCACAATCTTCCTTCTCTTCCATAACCAATATCCTCCCTCCCCTCCCCTTGTTTCCTTTCTCCCTTTACTTTCCTCTCCTTTTTTTCCCTCTAGGGCAAGATAAATTTCAATACCCTATTGAGTGTGTATACTATCCCCTCTCTGAGTCAATTCTAATGAGAGTAAGGCTCACTTATGCCCTCTCACCTTTCCCCTTCCACTCCATTGCAAAAGCTTATTCTTGCCTCCTTTATGTGACATATCTTAGCTCATTCTACCTCTCTTTTTGCCTCTTGTCCAGAGCATTCCTTTCTCACTCAATAACTTCATTTTTATACATTCATATTCAGTTCCCTCCTTTGCTTGTCTATATATGCTCCTTTTAACTTCTCTAATAATTGATAACTTTCATATGAGTTATCAGTATCATCTTCCCATGAGGGAATACAAGTAGTTCAACACAATTAAATTTACAATCATTTACTCTTCCCATCCACCCTCTCTATGCTTCATCTGAGACCTGAGCCTGAAGATCAAACTTTCTGTTCAATTCTGGTCCATTCAACAGGAAAGTTTGAAAGTCCCCTATTTCGTTGAATGTTCATCTTTTTCCCTGAAAGAGGATGTTTAGTTTTTCTGGGTAGTTGATTCTCAATTGTAATCCAAGCTGTTTTACCTTCCAGAATATCATTTTCCAAACCCTACAAGCCCTTAATGCAGATACTACTGAATCCTGGGCAATCCCAACTGAAACTCCAATATATCTGGATTATTGTTTTTTTCTGACTGCTTGTAATATTTTCTCTTTGACTTGGGAGATCTGGGATTTGGCTATAATATTCCAGGGGATTTTTCCTCGGAATTCTGGTGGTGATTGGTTGACTCTCAATTTCTATTTTACTTTCAGTTTCTAAGATATCAAGGCAATTTTCCTGGAGAATTTATCTAAAATGAAGTCTAGGATCTTTTCCTCTTTTCCATTAGATCAATAATTTTTAAATTACCTCTTCTGGATCTGCTTTCCATGTCAGTTGTTTTTCCAATGAGATATTTCATGCTTTCTTGTAGTTTTTCATTCTTTTTGTTTTGTCTATTATTTCTCGATTTCTCACAAATTCATGAACTTCCCATAGTTCTCTTAGTTCTATTCTATATCCCCCAGGAGCCCAGGTGCTTTGCAGGCTGTTCTGGAAGACTGCAGATGTTAGCTACATTGTGGGGTGGCCCTGGGCTATGCTGTGGCTCTCTCCAACCCTGGTGGATCAGACCCTTCTTGTAATCTTCCAAGTTATCTTGGGTCAGAAAATTGCTTTACTAATTCTTTCTGTGGGTTCTGCCAGTCAAGATTTTGGTTAGTCATAATTTTAAGGCATTTGGAGTGGTCTGGGGAGAGCTTCTGGTAATTTCTAGCCCCTATCTTGCCTCCTCAGAAGCTGTATCTAAAGAACAATTTGTATGAAAATGTTCCAAGGGTTTTGTTGTTGCTGCTGTTCAGTTATTTTCAGTCATATTCAGTTCTCCATGACCTTATTTATGTTTTTCCTGGCAAAGATACTGGAGCAATTTGCCATTTCCTTCTTCAGTTAATTTGACAGATGAAGAAACTGAGGGAAATAGGTTTAAATGACTTGCTCAGCATCACATAGTTAGTAAGTGTCTAAGTTCAAATTTGAGGTAAGGAAAATGAGTCTTCTTGTCTCCAGGCCTGTTCCTATGTCCACACTATCATGCAATTGGCCAATTCCAAGGATGTGAGTGGAATACGGAATACAAATTCAATAAAAGTGTAAAGTATGTCATGGCATTCTGTAGTAAATAATCTAATTAACAGTATTAATGTCTATCACAACAGTATTAATATCTATCATACACACACACACACACACACACACACACACACACACACATATATATATAATATATATATGTATATATATATACATATATATATATAATATATATACTACAAAATCTTGTGGAGAACATATTGAAGCATTGTGTTCACTTCGAGTCACATTTTTTTTGTTCTTGAGGTACAATTGGGATAAGTAACTTGCCCAAGTGACTAGCCCAAACTAGCAAGAATTAAGAGTTTGAGGTCAAACTTGAACTCAGGTCCTCCTGAGTACAGGTACTGTGCTCTATCCAGTGCACAACCTAGATGCTGCTAAGTTGTAAAATTTTATAAAGATTTTTGAGAAGAAGTAGCACATGCCAGGTTATTGAGAAGAAATAGCACATGCCAGAGGAAGTAGTATCATGTGCTCCAATATTTGAGAGTCTGTCTTGCAAAGTAAAATTTTAAGTTGTTCAGTTTGAACCTACAAAACAAATCTAAAATAATAAAAGTTTTAGAGAAACGAATTTTGATTCTTAAGGTAGAAAACCTTGTAGACAATTCAGTTTGTTGAAAGCACAATAGGATGCTTATATGGTTTCTTAACTGCTTCTTAATTAATGGAATTCTTCAATCAGAGGATGGAACTCCACCTATAGGTTGAGGAAATGTAATATCCCTTACAATGTCAACTGCTGTGACTTGTTCTTAAAATTGTTATTGTAAAGTGTAACACACCATAATGGATAAAAGGCCAAACTCGGAGTCATCTACACGAATTCGTCTGAATTCTGACAAATACTGACATGCAATATTCTTCAAGTCTCCTAAATTGTTAGTGAATTTGTAAGCTTTCTAAAACTATAAATTTAAGAAAATTTACCTTTTTTTTTAGTAGAGGAAAGTCTGTAGAAGTGAAATCAGAGTGCTATAAGTCCCTATCCTTATGTACTAGATTGTCTTAATGTATGTCACATCTGTTATCTCAAATGTATAAAATAAATAGCTTTTTAATACATCAGTTAATTTTGTTATCTAAAATTGAATTTCAATTATGTTTAAAATGATATTTTAAAGGTTGGAACATGAGTAGAATAATTAATCAGCTTTATTTTGAAAAGCTTCTAATGGCCCAGGAACAATAATTGAAATAGCCTCAGGATTTAAGCTTAAAAAATGCTCAAACAGAGGCAAAGATCCTTTAGCTTTCCATGGATATTTAAATTACTTTAAATAGACTAGAATAGATAGTTTTATTTAATAAAATAAGAAAATTATGCCAGTTACTAGTACCATGCATGATAAGTTGAAAGGCAAAGTTAGGGTAAGATAACAAGATTTCTCCCCTAAGTAGCTTTGAGTTAAATAAATTCCCACTTAGGAATATGGGACTCAAATCTGGGCTACAACTATTATCTATCTTCTCTTTTGAAGAGAATTGCCTAATCAAAACTCCTGATATTGGTTAAGAAGTAGAGTAATGGATCAATAGATTAGGATAGGTTTGAAAGAAACAGTAGTAAATGGCTACAGTAATCTCTTGTTTGACAAACACAAAGACATTAGTTTCTGGAATAAGAACTCACTATTTGACAGAGGTTTTTGGGAAACCTGGAAATTACTATGGAAAAACTGAGCATAGGCCCACATTTTACACCCTATTCCAAAATAAGGTCAAAATGGGTGCAGTATTTAGACATAAAGTATGACACCATTGAGTAATTAAGAGACCAAGAAATACTCTGTCAGATCTATGGAAAGGGAAATTTATGACTAAGCAAGAAATAGGGTACATTATAAATGGCAAAATGGATGATTTTAACTATATTAAATTAAAATGTTTTTTGCACTAATAAAATCAATGCTGCCAAATCTAGAAGGAAAACAGAAAGCTGGGAAACAATTTTTACAACTAGGAATTCTGATGATGGTTTCATTTCTAAAATACATGGAAACTTGCATCAAATTTATAAGGTTACAAGTCATTCCCCAATTGATAAATGGTAGAAGGATATGAACAGAGGGTTTTCAAATGAATAAATAAAAACTACAAATAATCATAAGAGAAAATGGTCTAAATCATTATTGGTTAGAGAAAAGCAAATTAAAACACTATGAGATATCACCTTACACCTCTCATATTGGTTAAGATGAATAAAGGGGAAAATGATCAATGTTGCAAAGGTTATAGAAGGCTTAGGATATTAATGTTTTGCTGATGGAGTTTTGAACAGCTAAAATCATTCTGGAGAGCAATAACGAACTATGCCCAAAGAATAATAAAGTTAATCATACCCTTTGACCAAGCAATTCCAATACTAAGTCTATATCCAGAAGAAATCATTAATAAATGAGAAAAGTCCCACATGTTCCAAAATATTCATAGCAGCTCTTTTTGTCATGGCAAAGAATTGGAAATTGAGGGAATCCCATCTATTGGAGAATGGTTGTACAAGTTATTGGTATATGAGTGGTATGGAATACTATTTTTCAATAAGAAATAATAAATAGTCAGAATCTAGAAAAGTATGGAAGGAATTACAGTATCTGATGTGGAGCAAAGAGAGTAGAATCAAGAGAACAATGTACACAATAAAAAACACCATTGTGAGTTGATCAACCTTGATGCAAGCAGCTCCTCTCAGCAGTTCAGAGAACTAGAACAACCCTATTAGACTAGGTATGGTCAATGTTATTGAAAACCAGAGGAAAAAAAACAAAACAAATCAAATCAACAACAACAAATAAAACCCTTTAGAATCTTATGAACACTGTGTTCACTTTTTAAAAAGATTCTCTTATGTATTTCTTTACCTTAATCTATTTCTTCATATGGAAACTGACTAATCTATAAATATGCTTATCAGACATGCATATGTAAAATATTCACCTGCCTGTCACTGGAGGGTGGAAAAAATTATGTAGCTCAAAAATATATTTATTCATATGGATGAATGTTGAAATCTTTTGCAAAATGCATCTGAAAAATCTATATATAAATTTAAAAAACGAAAGGAATTGCCTAGACTTTTTTCCCGTTTTAAAAAAATGTATTTATTTATTTTCATTGTTATTCACATGTATATTTTTATGTTACAAAATTTCCTTTCAACCTCCCTTCCCACCCTCCTCCCCTCAGCATTAAACAGTCAGGTTAGCATTGTACATACATATTTTGATAAACATGTTTACAAATTAGTCATTTTTTTGCTATCAGGAATTGGGATTAAGGGAAAGAGATACAAAGGAGATGATTTTTATAAAATGTTCTTCAGGTTCTGAAGGGTTGTGTGTGTGTGTGTGTGTGTGTGTGTGTGTGTGTGTGTGTGTGTGCATGTGTATGTTTTATTTTCTTTTGTTTTGTTTTTCTTGATCTAGATGGGGATAATATACAGTCCAATAACCAGTCTGATACAGTTGTCCTAGCTGGATAGTTGAGAGGAGCTGCTTTCATCAGGGTTGTGCCTAGACTTTTTTCTATTGTGTTTACTATTTATCCTCACAAGAGGATCTTTGGTAAGAAATATAAGAGAATAAAAAAATTAGTGGAGGATTAAGGTATCAAAATTCTCATAAGAAAGTTTTATTATGTGCTTGCTTCTTATGAACATCTAATTAGTCATGACCAATATCAAAGCAATTTCTAACAGTGACATAATTCTGTGTGTGTACAATGTAGAAGTTTAATAACCCATCACTGAAGGTTAAGCATTTGACAAACATCTGTTCTGCAGAAACTCTAGTGCTTTAACTAAAGCTCTATATAAATTCATTGCTAACAGGATCTAATAATCACAGCTTTGCTTACCTCACTTTTAATTCTTAGTAATTTTTCAATCAATGAATTGTTAAAGAAGTTGTTGGAAAAAAAACTTTTTTCATTCATTTCCCCTGATTTACCCACAACTATTTTGTCAGATTATTGTGTAATCTATATCATTAGTATGAAACTCAAATATGGGATCTCTAAACCATAAATAAAAATCCTTGAAAACAGTACATTGAATTAGAAACCTACACATAAGCATTTTCTGAGTTCTGTTATATTTCATTTTGTAAAATACTTCCCAGTCATATTTCAATCTTGTTTTCATGTAAATTATGTTTTTTTTTTGCCTTAATGTGCTCCACAGGCTCCCTGGTTGATACATTTGACTTAGATCTATTTTTTTGTAACAGATATTTTATTTTAACTTTGGATTCTTTCAGGTTTTTGTTTCATGGATTCATGTGGCAAAATATTGAAATCCAAAAGTTCTTTGGATTAATTATGTTTTGTAAATTTATAAAGTTAAATACAGAGGATTGTAAAGAAAACTTTTGAATGCAATTGAATTGCTTGATCCTAGTGTTACAAATTATTGTCTGAGGGCAAAAATTAAATGAAAACTATCAAAACCAATTTTTAAAAAGAAAATATTCATATTCAGATCAAATATCACTTCTCCTAGGGCTCTCTCAGCCTTATCTATGGAATTTAGGTTATTATGTAAAAACAAATTAAATAAATCTTTCTCTAAGTTTGTGCCTCCCTTGAGTCGCCCTCCTTATTACAATATATCTAACCCTTCTGCCCTTTGATTCTCTTGGCACTCCTGCATCCTGGTGGTGCTCCCTTTTAGCCTTGAATTGCAAATCTTAATTAAAAGACTGCTTTGTCAGTCTTCTTATTTCAGGTTGATATATTCAACTTTATTGACATATGATTATCATTTTTTTGGTTCACATGCCTTTAATAAGAGTCTTATATTGTCCTTAAGATTATAACTATTGAACTTCCAGCCAAGATGGAAGAGAGAAAACTGGCACTGTGTTAAGTGCTCCCCCTTCCCCTCAAAAACAACATGAAAGAAACCTCTTAACAGAAATTCGATCCACAAAACCCAGAAAGAGAAACTAGGAGAAGATACACCTACCAAAAAGGTCTATCTCAGGGGACCATGGGTGAACCAGGAGATGAGAGCAGAGAATCAGGGCTTGGACGCCACCTGGGGGAAGCCAGAGGGCCAGCCTCAGCTGTAGAGAGTTCTGTGAGTGGTGAGTGCAAGATCCAACTTTAGCTGCAGAGTCTTTGGCCATGGGAGAGGAGCTATGGGAGGGTGAGTTCAAGCAGAGTTTCAGAGCACACATGGAGAACAACCAGCTGGGCCAGGGACCTGAGCTCCATACTTTAAGCAAAGCCCTTTGCCCAGAACAAACGACAAACAACCCCCACCCCCTCAAGCCAACAGACTTCACTCAATGGAAAGAGATTAACTCCCTCCCCCAGGGCTTAGCACATTATTCAAGGTCAACTCAGACCCTGCTTCTGAGGGCCCCAAACACTCCAGAGAAAGCAACCAGCACCCCCTACTGGATGTCCATTGGAATTACTAAACCAAGTGAACAAAGCCTCTAGGATCTTCAAAAGCAAACCTCTGAGAGCCAGACCCCCAATACAAGTTCCTAGAAATATGAAGAAAGGGTAGCAAAAACAGAGGCCCATGGAGAAATACTTAGAAGAAATAGATTCTAATCCAGAGAGATCTAGCACTTCTGAGGAGAATTTGAATTGGTCACCAGTCCAGAAAGACTTCCTTGAAGAAATCAGGAAGGAGTTTAAAAATCAATTGGAAAAATTGGGAAAAGAAACTCAAGAGAAAATTAATATCTTACAACAAGAAAACGAATCCTTGGAAAATGCAATTGGACAAATACAAAATGAAACAATCTCTCAAATCCTCAATTGGGAAAATGCTAAAAGAACATCATTCTCTCAAAACTGCACTTGGGAAAATGGAAAACTCCTTCAAAAATAGAATTGATTAACTGGAAAAGGAGTTGCAAAAGGTAAATGAAGAAAATTCTTCTCTTAAAAAAACAATGGAATCAGTGGAAACTAATGACTTCATTAGACAACAAGAGAATTGTAACTCTTTTCAAGAGAATATACTTAACAAAAGTAATGGATGCTCATAACTTTTCTGTGACTCAGATAGAATGATTTAAAAACAATACCTACTTAAAAAGGTGTTCAGGAATGAGATGGAAAAATGGAGGAGACTGAATGGGGTAAATCAAGAGGTACAAAAGACTGATTGTAATAGAGGAGAAGAAGGAAGGAGGTGAAAACCACCTGAATCTTCATCTCATCAGACTTGGCTTAAAGTTAACTTAGACACATACAGTTAAGTTAAGAAACTTATCTTACAAATCAAAAATTAAAAGGGGGAAAGGGGAAGGGGGATGGGAAGGGGGAGAAAAAGGGTTGGAAAATCAGAAGGAATGGAAAAAGGGGAAAAGGGAAAGGGGAAAGAAAGGGGAAGGAGGTTGATATAGGAGACCAAAACACTCAAGGTGGCAGTATTCAGAAACAAAACACTGGGGAATATGGATAAAGGGAAAAAAGGGAAAAAATACAAGCTGAAGGAAGATAGCATGGAGGGCAATAAAGAGTTAGCAAGTATAACTTTGATTGTGAATGGGATGAAATCTCCCTTAAAACATAAGCAGATAGGGGCGGCTAGGTGGCGTAGTGGATAAAGCACCGGCCTTGGAGTCAGGAGTACCTGGGTTCAAATCTGGTCTCAGACACTTAATAATTACCTAGCTGTGTGGCCTTGGGCAAGCCACTTAACCCCATTTGCCTTGCAAAAACCTAAAAACAAAAACAAAAACAAAAAAAACCATAAGCAGATAGGGTGGATTAAAAAACAGAATCCTACAATCATTTGAAGCAGAGAGCTTCATATAGAGTAAAGGTAAAAGGTAGAAGCAAAATATATTTTGCTTCAGCTGAAGTGAAAACAAGCAGGGGTAGCAATGCTTATCTCAGACAAAGCAGTTGCAAAAATATATAGCATTAAAAGAGATAAGGAAGGAAATTATATCCTCCAAAATGGACCATAGATAATAAAGTAAATTGAATACTAAATGTGTATGCACCCAATAGTATAGCAACAAAATTCTTAGAGGAGAAGTTGAAAGAGCTACAGGAAGATATAGACACAGCAAAACTCTACTAGTGGGAGACCCCAATCTCCTGCTTTCAGATTTAGATAATTCAAATCATAAAATAAATAAGAAGGAAGTTAAAGAGGTAAATAGATTGTTAGAAAACCTAGATATGAAAGACTCATGGAGGAAATTGAATGGAGATGGAAAGGAATATACATTCTTTCTTCAGTTCATGCCCCTTACACAAAAATTGACCATGTACTAAGGCATGTACTAAGGTATAAAAGTGTAATGAAAAATTGCTGAAAAAGCAGAAATAGTGAATACATCTTTCTCATCTCATAATGCAATAAAAATCATATGGAGTATTAGGCCAGGGAGATATAGACCTAGAACTAATTGGAAAATGAATAACCTTATTTTAAAGAATAAGTGGATGAAGCTGCAAATTAAAGAAAGAATTAATTATTTCATCTTTAGATAATGACAATAATGAAACAACAACCCAAAACGTATGGGATACAGTCAAGGTGGCTGTCAGGGCATATATCATATCATTAAATGCTTACCAAGAGATGGTTTTATAAAAAATAAAACAACAAAATTGATAAACCTCTGGTAAATTTGATTAAATAAAAAAGAAAGAAGAAAATCAAATTACTGGTACCATAAATGAAAAACACCAATGAAGAGGAAATTAAAGTAATAATTCGGAATTATATATATTTTTGCCCAACTCTGCACCAATAAATTTGTCAATCTAAGTGAAATAGACAAATACTTACAAAAATATAAGAAGTCCAGGGGCAGCTAGGTGGCATAGTGGATAAAGCATATGATCATAACAATAGATGCTGAAAAAGCTTTTGACAAAATACAGCACCCATTCCTACTAAAAACACTAGAGAGCATAGGAATAATGGATTGTTCCTCAGAATAATAAGCAGTGTCTATCTGAAACCATCAACAAGCATCATATGCAACATGGATAGGCTAGGCTAGAGGTATTCCCAAAAGGAACAGGGGTGAAACAAGGATGCCCATTATCACCAGTACTATTGAATATTAGAAATGTTAGCATCAGCAGCATGAGAAGAAAAAGAAATTGAAGAAATTATATTTGGGAAGGAAGAGACAAAACTCTCACTCGTTGCAGATGACATGATGGTATACCTAGAGAATGCCAAAAAATCATATAAAAAAACTATGAGAAATAATTAGCAATGCTAGAAAAGGAGGTAGATATAAAATAATCCCTCATAAATCCTCAACATTTCTATATATGACGTGCAAGATACTAGAAAGAGCTAGGAAGAGAAATCCCATTCAAAGTAACCTCAGACAATATAAAATCCCTGGGAGTTTACCTACCAAGGCAGACTCAAAAACTTTTTAAAAACCATTACAAAACACTTCTCATGCAAATAAAATCAGATTAAAATAACTGGGAAAACATCAACTGTTCATGTATAGGTCAAGCTAATTTAATAAAAGTGACAAATCTACCCAAATTAAACTACTTGTTTAGAGCCCTACCAAACAAAATTACAAAAAAACATAATTTAATGAGTTATAAATAGTTGTAAGTAAATTTATATGAAAAAATAAAAAGTCAAGAATTTCCAGGGAGTCAATGAAAAAAGGTACAAAAGAAGGTGGCTTAGTCTTACCAGATCTGAAATTATATTGTAAAGCATCAGTCATCAAAACTATCTGGTATTGACTAAGAAACAGAGTGGTGCATCAGTGGAATAGACTAGGTGCAATAGCAAGAAATGATTATAGTAATCTGCTGTTTGATAAACCCAGAGTTCAGCTATTGCATTAAAAATTCTCTTTTTGATAAAAACTGTTGGGAAAATTGGAAGTTAATATTGAAGAATATGGAAAAAAAATTGGATTAGACCAACATCTCACACCCTATACCAAGATAAGATCAAAATGGATACAGGATTTAGACATAAAAAGCAATATTTTAAGCAAACTAGATGATCAAGGAGTAGTTTACCTGTCACATCTATGGAATGGGAAGCAGTTTATGACCAAGGAAGAGATGGAGAACATCATTAGAAACAAACTAGATAATTCTGATTACATTAAATCCAAAAGCTTTTGCACAGAAATAAGCCACTGTAATGAAGATCAAAAGAAATCTAGTAAATCAGGAAATAATTTTTACCACTAATATTTCTGACCAAGGCCTCATTTCTAAAATATATAGAGAACTGAGTCAAATTTGCAAAAGAACAAGCCATTCCCCATTTGGCAAATGGTCAAAGGATATGCAAAGGCAATTTACAACTGAGGAAATCAAAGCAATCCATAGTCATATGAAAGATTGCTCTAAATGAATACTTATTAGAGAAATTCATATTAAAGCATCTCTGTGATATCACCTCACACCTCTCAGACTGGCTATTATGAACAGAAAGGACAATGATCAATGTTGGAAGGGTTGTGGGAAATCTGGAATGCTAATGCATTGTTGGTGGAACTGTGAACTCATACAATCCCTCTGGAAATCAATTATGCCCAGAGGGCACCAAAAATGTGCATGACCTTTGATCTAGCAATACCACTACTGATCAGATACCCTGAAGAGTTTATGAAAAAGCGTAAAAATATCACTTGTACAAAAATATTCATAGCAGCCCTGTTTGTGTTGGCAAATAATTGGAAATTGAATGAATGTCCTTCAATTGGGGAATAGCTTAACAAACTGTGGTATATGTATGTCATGGAACACTATTGTTCTTTTAAAAACCAGGAGGAATGGGAATTCAGGGAAGCCTGGAAGGATTTGCATGAACTGATGCTGAGTGAGAAGAGCAGAAACAGAAATACATTGTACACCCTAACAGCCTAACAGCAACATGGGGGTGATGATCAACTTTGATGGACTTGCTCATTCCATCAGTATAACAACCAGGGACAATTTTAGGCTCTCTGCAATGGAGAATGCCTTCTGTATCCAGAGAAAAATTGTGGACTTTGAACAAAGACCAAAGACCAAAGACCTTCAATTAAAACCCCTTATCTTTTTATGTAATTTTGCTCTCTTATACTTTATTTTTCTTTCTTAAGGATTTGATTTCTCTTATCACATTCAACTTAGATCAATGCATACCATGGAAACCATGTAAAGAGGAATAGAATGCCTTCTGTGGGAATTGGTGTGAGGGAAGCAAGAATGGGGGCAAAATTGTAAAACTCAAAATAAATTAAATCTTTCTATAGAGAAAAAAAATCACTTAGAACTATTGTACCTATCTAAAGGAAATGGATTATATCATTTTTTGAAGCCTAAAGGGATTTTGCATATAGACAAATGGAGGGGGTAAGATATTCTTCAGCTGCACAATAATAAATTCTTTACTTCAACAAACTTTGAGAATTATTATTTCCATTTGCTTGAAACATAAGTAATAGTGTCATTTCCATCTGAATATAATTGTGAAAACTTCTTTGTAACTTACTACTTAACTTAACTTACTACTAACTTAACCTTGATCCAGTTATTTAACTCACCTAGCCCTTAATTTCCCTATGTATAAAATTTTAGATGACCTCCAAGTTACATTCAATCTCAAAATTCATAATTCTACAATTCCAAATTATATGGATCTGAAGTCATCAATGAATTATCTGGAGGTCAGAAAAAATTGTCTTTAAGTGAGGGGGAGTATGGGGGGAGATGAAATTGAATTAAAACTCATATGACTCTTCTTACTTTAAAAACTACATTGCAATTTTACTTGAGTGCACTTATTTTTATTCCTTCTTGAAATGGATCAAAGGGAGTGTCTTGACTTACCTAAGGATGTGAAATATTTAGAATGTTGTAATTAAAAGTTAAAAAAAGATTAAAGGACTTTGAATTTCTCAGTCTAGATTAGAGAAATTAAATGACAAAATTAATATTAGTTTTCACGAAAACTAAAGTATATGAAAAAAGATGTGATTTTCCATATTCTTTGTAAACAGAACAAGAAAATAAATGGCAATGATGTGTGGAGAAAGGATCTATCCTCAAATTACATATTTTAGACTCAGGAGGAATCTTCAAACCCATAAAGAAACTGGGGCTCTAAGAAGTGAAATAGTTTGTTACAAGATCTGATAATGAGTTCATGTTTATATATACATGAATCTAACCTCAGTTTCTCAGTGGAAGGCTGGTTGCATCTCCTCTCTCAGTTTGACATTTTTCTTTAGAGTTTGGGATTGTCTTTCTCTTAAATTACAGGCATAAAACCCCATTTTTTTGCCCTTATTGTTAATCACCAGGGATGATTCCCTAGTTCCATGTAATCAATCAACTTTAGTTAGATTATACATTTACTTCATAAATAGACCAAGATTAAAAAGTAAATAACATCTCCTTTTTCCCCAACACATAGCAATACACTCTTTCATACACCACACTAGAAGATTGAAATAAATCACTGAATGTCTATGTATGGCAAATTTATTCCAGACAGTTTCATTAAATGCTGTCAGAGGACTTTTACATTTATTAAAATATATAGGATATCTAATAATCACCCTTATCATGATTACAACAATATATATAATAGACATAGAATTACTATAATAGATGTATGGATCTCTCTAGCTATCTAATAAATTTCAAATCAGTGATACAGGTAAGAAGCAGAAGAAAAATTTAGAGGCGGGGAGGGAAATGTCAATGAGTCTTAGATTTTACATTATTTTCTGAGGCTTTCAAAGAATTACAAAATCTTACCCTTAAAAATTATCTCAAATCTTGTTCTATATAGTACATATTGGATTAGAAATGTTTTCTGCAATATATGAAAAATGTCATCACCTCACCAGAGGTAAGTTATTTTACTTTTCCAAAAGATGACCCTTATCTCAACCTAGAAGTTCACTCTTTGAACCTCTGGTCTCTCATTCCATTCAGTCTGTAAATTCTAATAGTGCTTTACCTTAAACTACTAGAATATATTTATGACATCATTTATAAGCCTGTTTTTACTACAACTAAGAATCCCTAGTTCTTCCAAGCAAGCTTCATTTGTTGTGATTTTCAGTTCCATTCATTCCTTATAAACATAAGGTAAACCAGTTTCTAAAAATTATTTAATTTTTAATTTACATAATTAAATAAACATTTCTCTAACATGGTATATTAAAAAGGATGATTGAATATGAATTTATAAAACTATTATGATGTGCAAAGTTATATTCCTTTTCTTTTTTATTTTCTTTTTTTAAATTTTCATCTCATTTGTACAGGCATATTTCCAAGTTACAAAATTTCCCTCCACCCTTCCTTCTCACCCTCCTCCCCTCAATAGGTAGCAGTCAGGTTAGCATTTTACATACATATTTTGATAAATATATTTACAAATTAGTAATTTTTCACATGAGGAATTAGGATTAAGGGAAAGAGATACATAATAGATACTTTTTATAAAGTGTTCATCAGATTCTGTAGGGGTATTTTTTTCCTGTGTTTTTTTCTTCCTCTGAATGGGGATAATACATACCATTATCAATCTAAGACAGTTGCCCTAGGGGTTACTTCTATCAAAGTTGTTTATCTCATGATGTTGTTGATGAGTACAATGTTCTCTTGACTCTACTCCCTTTGCTCAGCATCAGATCCTGTAAGTCATTCCATGCTTCTCTAGAGTCTGAAAATTTGTGGTTTCTTATAGAACAATAATATTCTATAATATTCATGTACCATAACTTATTCTGACTTAACAGAAGATTGTTTCTGACCCAGTCCTGTCTTTTACCCCAGTGTTCTCAGGGTTCAGACTTTGTTTAGGGTTGGGATCCTCCCTGCTGTCTTGCTATTTAGCTGCCAGGACCTCTGTTATTATTAAACTATCAGGACCTAGACTACGCTGTGGCTTAAGAGCCTCCATCTGGCTTTCTCTGCTCTCCCACCTCCTGGACTTTACTTCCACTTTTCCTCCAGAGACGGATCTTCACAGAAGATCCTCCATGATATCTACAGTTGAAAACTTATTTGAATCTTCTTTTTTTTTTTTTTTTTTTTTGGAGGGACCTGTTGTGTGAATGTCAGAGTAGAGGCTTCATATATCTTTGGTAGGGAAAGACTCCAAGAGCAGATTAGCTTCTTGCCACCATCTTGGCTCTACCCTGGAAGTTCATGATATCTTTTCAGTTAGAAAGTTACCATAAAGGGGCTGCTAGGTGGCACAGTGGATAAAGCACCAGCCCCGGAGTCAGGAGTAAATGGGTTCAAATCTGGTCTCAGACACTTAATAATTACCTAGCTGTGTGGCCTTGGGCAAGCCACTTAACCCCATTTGCCTTGCAAAAGCCTAAAAAAAAAGTTACCACATAAATTTCTTCTCCCCCTTCTTTCCACATCCTTGAGATGATTAGCATTATAAATATATTGCAATCTATCTATCCATTTATTTATTGGTGAGTATGTGGATTAGTGTATGTATGCATTTACATATCTATATATAACCTATACACACACATATATATATACATATATATATGGAGAGAGAGAGAGAGAGAGAGAGAGAGAGAGAGAGAGAGAGAGAGAGAGAGAGAGATTGAGAAAGATAGAAAGAAAAAAAGAAAGAAGGAAAGCAAGCAAGCAAACAGGAAAGAAAAAGATAGATTGTTCTCCCTAATTCTGGAAAAGGACTATAATGATATCACTATGTAGGAGTCAAGTTTCAGTATGTCCAACCATGACTGATCAGACCAATGGAAGGAATTTGGAATGCTGTACCACAATTTGGGCACAAATGTTCCATGCGAATGTTTGGGGTTGGTTTTAAACTTATACATATCACAATTCTTTTGAGCTATTTCAATTCTGATTTGCTCACAGAGCCCAACATATACTCTGATGACAGTCCACCATATTGGATGATCCTGACATTGTCTTTCATGTTGCAATCTGAAATTCAAATTCTTAAGAGAAATCTTTTTAAAAAAGAGAGAAAGAGAGTGATCTTGAGAGTGTCCTTGTATTACTTTTTCTCATCTTCCTATCTTGTCTGCTTACATTGTATGAGTTCTCCATAAAATTGTATATTTATTCATAAAATATTATTTATAAAATTATAATTATTACATAAATTATTCATAAAATATAATTTATAAATTTAGTTTATTTTATTGAACATATCAATAATAAGACTAGAGAACATAGGAGTAAATGGAGTTTTTCTTAAAGTTATGAACAGCATCTAACTAAAACCATCAGCGAGTATTTTATGCAATAAGGATGAAATAGAAACATACCCAATAAGATAATAGACAAAACAAGGATCCCTTTTATCACCATTATTACTCAACATTTTATTAGAAATGTTAACTTAAACATAAAGAAAAAATAAATTGAAGAAATGAGAATAGACAGGAAACAAAACTTGAGAATCCTAAAAAATCAGCTAAATTATACTTGGAACAATATATTTAGCAAACTAGAAGAATTTAAAGTAAATCCATATAAATCAGCAGCATTTCCATATATTGCCAACAAAGCCCAGCAGCTAAAGAAAGAGATATTCCATTTAAATTCCATTTAAACAATATAGAATATTTAGAAATCTAGTGCCAAGACAAACTCCAAAGTAATTACAAAACACTTTTCCTACAGATAAAATCATATATAAACATTGGGGGAAAAAGTCATTTTCTCATGGGTTAGTCCAAGCTAATATGATAGCAATGACAGTTCTACCTGGATAAAACTGCTTATTCAGGGCCTTTGCAATCATACTATTCAAAATTATTTTATAGAGCTACAAAAGATACTAACTATATTCATCTGGAGGAACAAAAGTTAAAGAGTATAAAGGGAATTAATGAAAAAAGTATTAAAGAAGGTGTTTTGGACATAACAGATATAAAACTATATCATAAAGCCTCAGTCATCAAAATGTTTTATATTGACTAAGAAATAGGGAAGTGAATTAGTAGAATAGATTAGGTACAAAAGAAACAAATAAATGATGCAGTAATCTGATTTACCCAAACTCCAGCTTAAAGGATAAGAACTCATTATTTGACAACTGGGTGTTGGAAAATACTGCAAAATAATATGGTAGAAACTAGCCTAGAACAACTTCTCATTTCCTATATCAAGGTAAGGTTGAAATGGTACTCATTTAGATTTTAAATGTGATACCTCAAGCCAATTAGGAGAACAAGGAATAGTTCATCTTTCATATTTATGGAGAAGCAAGGACTTTACAACTAAAGAAGAGTTAGAGAACATTACAAAATGCAAATGGAAAATTTAAATTATATTATACTTGCAGAAATAAAACCAATGCAACCAAATTTAGAGGAACAAAAAGCTGGGAAACAATTTTTACAAATAGCATTTCTAATAAAGTACTCATTTCTAAAATATATAAAGAATTGTATTAAATTAATAAAAATATAAGCAATCTTCTGATTGATAAATGGCCAAAGGATAAAAACAGGCAATTTTCAGATGAAGAAATTAAATCTTTCTAAAATCATATGAAAAATGCTTTAAAACATTTTTAGAGTTTTTTTTTTGCAAGGCAATGGGGTTAAATGGCTTGCCCAAGTCCACACAGCTGGGTAATTATTAAGTGTCTGAGGCTGGATTTGAACTCAGGTAGTCCTGACTCCAGGACCAGTGCTCTACCCACTATGTCACCTAGCCGCCCCTCTAAAATATTTTTGATTAGAAAAATGCAAATTAAAGTTTCTCTGAAGTACAACCTCAGATTGACCAATATCACAGAAAAAGAAAATCATATATTTTGAAGGGAACGTGAGAAAATTAGGACATTAATTCATTTTTGATGGGGTTGAGAACTGAGCCAATCATTCTGAAAGCATTTTGGAACTATGCCCAAAGGGCTATCAAACTGTATAGACCCTCTGATCCAGCCATACCAAAACTAGGTCTGTCTTCCAAATAAATCATTATAAAAAAGGGGGAAAGACCCAAATGAACAAAAATATTCATATTTTGTGGTGGAAAAGAATTATCACCTGAGAGAATGCCCATAAATCGGGGAATTGCTGAATAAGTTTTGGTGCATGAATGTAATAGGATAATATAACTCTGTAGAAAATCATGAGCAGGTAGATTTCAAAATAAATGGGAAAGACTGGGGCAGGTGGCACAGTGGATAGGGCACCAACCCTGGAGTCAGGAGGATCTGAATTAAAATTCAGCCTCAGTCATTTAAAAATTATCTTGTTGTGTGACCTCAGTCAAGACACTTTAACACCATTGCCTTGCCAAAAAAAAAATAGCTACAAAGATTTATGTGAATTGACATTAAGTGAAGTATTTAACTCTTTTCTACAATACAATGATTGAAAACAATTTCAAAAGACTTTTGTGGGAAAATTCTTCCCCCCCCCCCCCACAGACAAAGAACTTTGGAATCTGACTATATGGAGTAAACCAAACCAAGTCACTTTTAAAAATGTATTTATCTTATTTTCATATTTTTTTTCCTTTTGTCTGGATTCTTCTTTTACAACCTGGATAATATGGAATATTTTAGACATGATTGTACATATATAGTCAATATCAGTTTACTCACTGTCATAGAGATGGGAGAGGGAAGGGAGAAAGGGCAAAAATATGGAGCTCAAAATCTCATGAAAAATGAATTGCGAAAATTATCTTTACGTGTAATTGGAAGGACAAAATTAGAATGAAAAAATATAAAGAAAACTTGGAAGACTTGAATATTCTATGAATGAATGGGTGTTGGAGAAGTCAAGAATTAATTACTGACATTATGAAACAGATTGTCAAGGGAAAATGGATAAGGATAGTGATAATAATATAATCATAACAAAATTAATGGATAATTTGAAGGAAATATTTTCAAGGCAAAATCATTCTGAATTATGGTTTAATCTGAGACCTGGCTATTATAGCTTTAAAGCTGTCATGTCTTCAAACAGATGTGATTAAAATATGAATTGCCTCAAGAATATATGAGATCTCTAAAGAAAATAACATCTCAAAATGAAAAATGGGCTAAAAATTGGTTATCGGAATACTTACAACTATAACTCTAGAAGAAGAAGGAAAAAGAGTTCTTAGAAATGAAGGGATCTATGATAACATGAATGGGAGCTTAAAAGACAGTGATTCACTGTAATGTTAACAAGTGGTCAATTAGAATGAAAACTGAAAAAGGATATTTTTGGTAGAATAAAATTGTTTTTCCTAGATGCTCAGTAATAATTGGAATAATATAAGAATAATTCTAATAATAGTTGTTAACATGTGGTGCTTGAAGGCTTACAAAACATTTTTATTCATTTTTTCATTGGATTAGGATGATGAAGAAAATTATATCTTTTGCCTTAGAGAGTTTTCAAAAAACAGTATGCTCCAATTTTGTAATAATAAAGGCATAATCTTTTTCGTGGATGGAAAAATATGATTGGTTGAACTAAAAGGAAGATATGCAAAGAGAAGGAAGGCATAGTAAGAGTGAGTATTCATGTGAAAAAGAGAGAAGGGAGGCAAAATAGGCAACCAAAGTTGGACAAAGGATAGTTTGACCAAATATTCAAGGGAGAAAGACTGAATGCAAGTTCAGAGAGGAGATTTATTTGAATGGAGCAAAGAAGTCCTCTTTTGGAAACTATGCTTCATGATAAACATTTAGCAAAGTGCCAAGCAACTTAATAAATGTTTATTGAGTGATTGGTTCCACGATCTTGTGATTTCTCTGAAAAGAAAATTCATTTTCTAGTCAGTACAATAGAGAATGTCAAGATAAGTATCTAGCAAAGAAACACTATGCTATATGATAATGTTGATGGATTTAATGGGAACTAATTCTTCACATCTCATTTTCTTAAATTGAGGTGTTAGATAACTTTCTAGAGGTATAATTAGGGGATAAAACAAAAGGAAACAATAAAAAAAAAGAAAGCAATAATCTTCTCCCCCCTCTCTGATTAACATCTGGGATGATAAATTAACAGAAATCCTTTGAATAAGAGGAAATGTGCTTGACTGACAGGAAATGATAAATTATGAGGAGAACAAAATGATCCATCAGGATGTCAAGTGAGAAAACTTCCCATAGATATTAGCAAGGTACAATAGTCTCTTTCTAACGTGATCTTAGGCAATAATAATGACAGTTGACATTAATATAGCATTTTAAGTTTTCAACGTTCTTAATGTAACATCATTAGCTATACAATACAATTCTGTGTGTTAAGATATGAAAGATGTTTGTTTTTCCTGCATTCTTTTTTCTTTTTTGTTTTTTTTCAAAAAAAATAAAATGATTTTTTTCACATTCTTTTCTTTTCATATTTTCAATTCCAAATTCTCCCACATCCTCTCACCTTTCCCTCATCCACTGAGAAATTGAGAAACATGATATCAATTATTCATGCAAAGCACATTTCCATATTAACCATTATTAAAAGCAAGAAAAAATAAAGAACATGAGAAAATTACACTTCAATTTGTACTCAGAATTCATCAGCAGTTGTACATTAATTTTTTCATCCTGAGTCATTTTGATTGTCCTGAATCATTGTATGACTCTGAATAGCCAAAATTTTCAGAGTTGATCAACATCACAACATTGTTGATATTGTGTACAATGATCACCTGGTTCTTCATACTCCACTTTGTAGCAGTTCATATAGGTTTTGTCTTTTTTTTTAGAATCCACTATCTCAACTTTTCTTATAATATAATGGTACTCCATCACAATTCTATACCACATTTTTCAGACATTCCCCAATTGTGTCTATGGTCAGGAAGACTTTAGTTGAAATTCAGCCTCATACATGTGCTAGTTATTCGAACCAGGGCAAGTCATTTAAGCCTGTTTCTTTCAGTTTTCTCATCTATAAAATGACTTGGAGAAGAAAATGGTAAACCATTCCTATATCTCTGTCAGGAAAACTCCAAATTGCATCACAATAAATCAAATACAATTGAAGAAAAAAACTGAATAACATTGAAAAGTCAGAGTTGCTACCACTTGCCTTTTTTACTTCATCTGAGCCTATTACATTTTGCATAAATCCTTAATTTTACCTTTGTATAAATGTTTCTGTTTCATATGTTTCTTGGGCATGGTATATTGCTGTATTCTGGTTTCTAATGTATTCTACTCTCCATGTCTATTATTATGGGTAAGTTATTCATTTTACATTCAAAGTTATGACCAATTATTCCTATCTATCCAATTTTATTCTTTGTATTTTTTAATCCATCTTTCTAAACTGTCCCTCCACAAGTCTTTTTTTTTGCTTATGATCATTGTCTTCCTTTTATCATGCCTCATTCTTTTCTCATATCTCCTTCTTCCATTTTCTTATTGGATAAGTTAGATTTCTATACATAACTGAATGTGTACATATGTTTGTCAGTGTATGTGTGTATAATATATATACATTTCCCTCCTTAAACCAATGTCAATGAGAATGAGGTTCTAGCATTGCCCAGCAGCCCCATTTTGGTCTCCACTATAAAAAAAAACTTTTCTATCTTATAAGTGTGAAAAATTTACCCACTATAATTCTGCCCCCACACCATTCACAGAGTATTATTCTTTCTCCTTCCTTCATTTCTTTTCTGGAGATTATTTCAACATAATTTTATATATCAGGGAAATTCTCTAACAATTTGTAGAAAGAAATATTATCTAGACTCCTTCTTTAATCATGGCTTTCAGGTAGTTAAATATTTCTTAAATCATATTTACAAGTTCTGTTTTCCAGGACAATAATTTTTTCTGATGAAAGAGTTCACATTTTAGTCTATTTTTTCATTCTTTTAATTTAATTTCAATACTTATGTGTAATGAAATCACTACCTTCCATTTGCCAAATTTCAATTTTTAAAATATTTTCTTGAAGCTTGGACCTTTATATGCCTACCCAGGGGGAATCAATATTCATTCCTAGGTGTTACTCCTCAGAGTTTGGAATATTATTCCATACTACCTTTCCCTTACATACAATTGCTTTCTCCTACCATCCACAATTTGTAGTAGCTATTAAAATTGAAACAATCTCCTTTTTAGAGTATATTGTGAGCAGAAGCTTTTGATGAAACCACTTAGTGTTCTATTCAGTAGAATTTGCTGCTTATGACTCAGCTAGGAAATCTTTATTAACTCTCAGGTTTTATTTAAAGGAACACTAATGGATAGTGATTGATCAACTGAGGAAGATATGGAAAGCAATCTCATTCTTTACTAAAATGGGTTAGATTATCAGTCAGATTTCTTGGTTTTCCCTTTGCTAAGGTATATGAAGTCCCATTCAACTCTTTGAATAACTTCTCTTTAATTTTGGCAACATAGAACATGGGTTTAATTTTTCTTCAAAATAACTGGAACATCTTTCTGTGGTGGCATAGAGATAAAAACTGACTGGATGTTCATCAATTAGGAAATGGCTAGCCAAGTGATGGTTTAAGATTATTATGACATCCTATTGTATTATAGTAAGGGATGAGCAGTATTATTTCAGAAAATCCTGGGAAGACTTATGTGAACTGATGCAAAGTGAAGTTAGTAGAACCTGAATATCATACACAATAACAGCTATATTGTATGAAGATCAATTTCAAACACTTACCTATTCTCAGCAACACAAGGCTCATGATAAAAATTGCTGTTCACCCCTGGAGAAAGAACTGATGGGATCTGAGTACACATGAAAGTACACTATTTTCCACTTTCTTTGGGGTGATATTGGCAAGTATTTTCTTTCATAACATGACTGATATGGAAATATGTTTTGCATTATTGTCAAGTATAAAATATATCAAATAGTTTAGAGTCTTAAAGAGGAGATGGGGTGAGAGATAATTTGGACCTCAAAATGTTGAAATAAAGATTTTAAAATAGTTTTTACATGTTGTTTGGAAAAATGAAAAATATAACCAACAAAAGATTGGAACTCCTGACTCATCTGAGATACAAAAGTTTCATTTAAGTTCCTTGTCTTTCTAAGGTCTTCTAGTACCTATTGATCACCAACCTATTTTGTCATTAATTTATTAATACTGTCCTTCATATGAGTTTACATTACACCAAAATAACTCATATTTGCTCTTGAATTCAACATTTTACTTTCATATCTCCATTCAGATAAGTTGTCCTCATAGCTCAAATGGCTTCTCTCCTAATTTCCACCTCTTAGGATGTTTATGTTATGTCCATTTTCAACTTAGAGGTTACCAATTCCAGGAAGTCCCTTTTATTTTTGTTGCTTTTAACATATATTTTTTCTTAACCTGGCAAAATTTAAGTTCTTTGAAGATGGGAATATTTAATTTTTGTCTCTATATTCCTAGAAATAACTTTAATCATAAATTAAGAATTTAAAGAATCTTGTCAAATACATATTTGAAGAGATTTTACCAACATCACCAGTGATTTTCTTTAGTGTCTTTCAACTAGCACCTCATATATTTAACACTCTTTTGCATTTTTCCCTTTCATTTCTATATCACAATTACATTTTCATTATAATCTCCCCATCCTTTAGATTGTAAAATTTTTTAAAGTAAAACTTGGATTTTATCATTATATCTGGCTATTATTATATCAGACAGTGCAAAAGGAACTCTCTCTTCCCCACAAAATTTCCCATGTCTGGGCCCATTAAAATAGGGTTTAAATCCTAGTGGAATCCAACCTCAAACTTAGGTCTCTTCTAGGACTCTGGCTCATTACACTTGTACCCCAGAAAAGATGCTGAAAGTTTATTAAGGAAGAAGCTAGGTTGCTTAGTGGATAGAGCACAAGCCCTGGAGTCAGTAGTACCTGAGTTCAAATCCAGCCTTAGACACTTAATAATTACCTAGCTGTGTGGCCTTGGGTAAGCCACTTAACCCCATTTTCCTTGCAAAAAACAAAACAAAACAAAAAAACAAAAAAGAAAGTTTATTAAACAAAGCTTAGAATTGTTTTTTGAACAGGATCTCCCCAACAGAACTGAATAAAGTCCCTTCTAGAGTTAATGTTCCAAAAAAGCATTGCATACAGGACAGCTATACTTAGATCATAAGACTCATAAATAAATATTGGCTAATACTTAAAATATGAAATTTCCAACATATTTTTCTTTATAAAGAAATAAAAATATCCTAGGAAATATACTGGATTACTGAATATATATTTTTTTTTTATCTTTTACCACTCTTCCATAATGCCCAATCCAATTCACTAAAATTCCCTGTCTTCTGACAAGTCAGACCATGATTTTAAAACTTCATCAGGGCTTTCAGTTGACTTTGTCTCCTGATGGTCATTACATCTTCTGTTCTCTGAAACATTGTTGAAGGGGTCACATTCTAGGAAACCAACATCTTTACCTAGAAACTCCTGATGTTTGAGCTAAGAATATAGTTGCTAAGTTTGAAATGTTAATCTCATGATCGTATTTCATTACCTGTGATGAAGGGAGCAACCAAATTCAAAGAGAAATCCTGGAATTTGAAGTCTATTTCAAGACTTATCTAGGCAAGCAAATATTCTATTTGCCAGGTATATGTAGAAATTCATGGTAAAATGGAGGAAGAATAATATCTCTCACTTAATGGAAGTCTGAAGGGGAAGAAGACTGGGTTTTCAATGATATGCTACAAAAAAGACTGAAACATAAAGATATAAATAATAGAGAGGAAAGAATATTAACTCTTTTTAATGACTACTGACTGGCCTGGTCTTCATGGTTCAGAGGGTAATTTTATCTTTGTTTCAATATCAATTACACAGACACATTGCAAGAAACTATTTGTTTCTGATCACATATGACATTTATTCAAGGACCAAGGAACAGAAAGAGTCCTATGCAAAAAATAGTATCAATTTAGGAAATTGAAATTTAGAATTGATAGGGGGAGGAGTCATTTCTCTGATTAATACCTTTACACTAGCAGAATTTCTTATTCAACCTATTGCCTTACATAGAGCAAAAAAATGTTAAGATTAACTATTTAGTTTCAATTAGTTGAACTGGTATTTGAAAAGTAATTATCTAAGTGTAATTTGAAAGAAAGCATTTGTAGTCTAAAGACACAGAATAGTTCATTAATCATTTCTCAGCTGGAGAAAAATGGAAGAAATGTCTCTTCCCATTAGTTTGATAAATTCCATTTTGCTGATCATATGTTTTTAAAATTTTTATTTATTTAAGGCAATGGGGTTAAGTGACTGACCCAAGGTCCCACAGCTAGGTAATTATTAAGTGTTTGAGGCTGGATTTGAACTCAGGTACTCCTAACTCCAGGGCAGTTGTTCTATCCACTGTACCACCAAGCTGCCCCCCAATCATGTCTTGAGGTCCCCAAAATTGAGAAATAAAGATTTAAACTTGGTTAATGTTTAAACATCATTATTACAAAGGTCATTCAAGAAAAAGTCATAAAGTCCTTAGGGAAAAATAAATAGCCTGGATAAGCAATATGGTTTTATCTTGGATTGAATTTTATATTCTGTGCGACAGACCCTAAAGTACTTCTTATTTTGATCTTAGTTAATTGATTTAGTTAATAGACAGATTGCTAAACTGAATAAGCCTAAAGGTAACACTTGAGAAACTTCCAGTGTGGAATGTTTTCATTTGAATAGGTATGCTATTACTTCATTACAAAATGTTCCTGGCCCCTGTCTTTCCAAAATAGGAAGATTGATAACAGTAATGTTGAATGCAGGATAGATTGAGTTATATTTACAACTCAGCATTCCATGAACAACTGCTCTTCATCTCATCTTTGAAGCTAAAATTTCAAGAATTCTCCATTTTAGCATAAATATAAGTTCAGTCTGAAAATTTTGAGGTCTACAGATTCAAGAAATACACACAGGTACACCCCTAATACAATTCCTCTAGCTTCCCTTAAGATGTATTGCTAACTACAGCACTGTATTTTCCATATTATTGTCTATCTTATCTCCACATATATTATTCCCATATTTTTTCAGATTGCTAAAGCACCCTCTTCTGGGCATGCTATATGTGGCCAATAGACCAACTGTAACCAGCCAAAGAGTCTTCTAAGACTGAACCTTTATAAAACAAGCAAAATGATGATTGAAATAGTCATCCCTGTTATTCAAAATGGTAAAAAATATTTGGATTGTAGTGGTCTGTTCAGACTGTACACAATGCAGGGTAATACCCCAAAAATCTTTTGGGACATGAAGATTTACAATTTTAGATTTATATTTTTCACTCTATAGACAGACTCTATATATTTCTACATAGGAATATAGATGTGAAACAAAAGATTGTCCTTTAGGCTTTATGAATTTTCATTTAATCTAGGATATCAATTCAATTCAACAAATACATTAACTGCCTATTATGTACAAGTTGCTGTTAGAGGATAAAGAAATTCATGGATGAAAATCTAAGTACATGGCAGAGACAAGATGGCAGAATAAAAGCAAAGATGCACCAGAGCTCTCTTCCAAATCACTCCAAATATCTTTAAATAATGGCTCTAAACAAATTCTACAGTGGTAGAACACACAAAAAAGAATTAGTGAAACAATTTTTCAGCCCAAAACAACTTGGAAGATCAGCAAGAAGGGTTTGTTGCACGATAATGGGAGAGGAGTGAGACAGGAGGGCCAAGCTGTGCAGACCTTTAACTGACCTCCATCATTCATGTACAGTCAGAGTGTCAACTGGGTTAGTGGTATCAGGAATGGTTTCCATACCTCTAAGTCCAGGAATTGCTAAGGGCAACTTGGAAGAACAGCCTGGGGGAGACCTCCATGGTGCACCCCAGAGGACCAGGAGTAGGTGTTGGGAGTCACCAAATCAGCACCAGTAGCTGCTTCTTGAGCTCTCAGCTCACAGATGGTAAGGATACTCAGATGTGGGTCTCAATCTTGGGTCCCAGTACAAGGAAGAGGAGCATTTTCAAAAAAAAGAAAACAAGCCAACAACAGCAACAACAAAGCACCTTACTTCCTTAGTAGAATAGAGACTCTCCTCACAGACTCAGGGTCAAAAAGAGAGCTTGTGGTCATTCAAAGACCAGAGTGCAGGCAAGCACAGTAGTTATAACCTCTCATAAGACCTTAGAAGAATTGAAAACTTGTAGGACCCCAGAAGTATCTCTGAAAACATCTGGAAAAAACACTCAAAAGCGTAGAAACAGTGGGTCCTCCACCCTGGAAGCAGAGCCCCACCTTAACAAAGAGATAAAATCAAATCATAGACTGGGGAAATGAGTAAACAAAATAGGAAGGAAAAAATCCAACTATAGGGTCATATGGAAGATCAAATTATACATTCAGAAAAAGAGAACAAAGTCAAAACTTCTACATTCAAAGCCCTTAAGAAAAAGGTTCAGGCTACAGAAGATTTTGAATCTTCCATATCTTCCAAGATATCTTCCAAGATAATTAAATCTTCAAAATGTATTTTAAAACTCAAATAAGGGAGGTAGAGGAAAATTTTGGAAAGAAAATGAGAGAGATATGGGAAAATAAAGGAAACCAAGTCAGCAGATTGGTGAAGGACATACACAAATATTGAAAAAAGAACATCTTAAAACCTAGAGTCAGGGCAGCTAGGTGGCACAGTGCATAGAGCACCAGCCCTGGAGTCAGGAGGACCTGAGTTCAAATCCAGCCTCAGACACATAATAATTACTTCTGTTTGTGACTTTGAGCAAGTCATTTAATCCTGACGACTTAAATAAAAGTAAATAAATAATTAAATAAGAGAGGAATTCAAATGAAAAAAGAGGTCCAAAAAGCTAATACCAAGCAAAATTGGTTAAATGGAAAAGGAAATGCAAAAACTCACTGAAGAATATCATTCCTTACAATATGAAATGGGGCAAAGGGAAGTTGAAAACTTTGTGAGGGAAATAAAAAGCCATCACCCAAAAAGAACCTAAATATGATTTTTCATGAAATTATAGAGGAAAACTGCAAGGACATTCTAAAAGCAAAGGATAAATTAGAAATAGACAGTATCATGCAATCACCTTTTTCATGTATATAAATGTTTTTATTTGCTTTCTATTTACATAAAGCAGTAGTTTCTACCAATCAAACCTTTTTGCAAGTATTTGAATTTTACATTTTTCCATTGTCCTCTCTCCCTTCCTTCCCTCCTCCTTCTACCAGAGGGCAATATGATTTTATCTTTTCATTTGTTTCCATGATTTGCATAGATCAATATTGAATGTGTTGAGAGAAAAAACAGATCAATATGGAAGAAAGAAAACATTAAGAGAGAGAGCAAAATAATGTAATATGTAAGACAATTTTTTAAAAAATTGAAGATAATAATCCTAGGTCTTCATTTAAACTCTACAATTCCTTCTCTATATACAGAGGGTATCCTCCATCACAGATACCCTAAAACTGTCCCTGATTATTGCACTGATGGAGTGAATATGTCTATGAAGGTTGATAATCACCCCATGTTATTGTTAAAGTGTATAATGTTCTTCTGGTTCTGCTTATCTCACTCAGCATCAATTCAAGCAAATCTTTTCCATTTTTTCTATATTCCCAATCCTCCTGATTTCTTATAGAATAATAGTGTTCCATCACATACACATGATACAATTTATTCAGTCATTCCCCAGTTGACATACATCATCTCAATTTCCAACTCTTTGCCACCACAGAGTTGATATGAATATTTTTGTAAAAGTGGAGTTTTTACCCTTTATCATGATTGTTTCAGGGTTTAGACCCAGTAATGGTATTGCTGAATCAAAGGGTATGCACATTTTTATTGCCCTTTATACATAGTTCCAAATAGCTCTCCAGAAAGATTGGGTCAGTTCACAGCTTGAACAGCAATGCATTATGTCCTCAATTTTCCACATCCCTTCGACCATTGTTCATTATCCTTTCTGGTCATATCAGCCAATCTAAGAGCTGTGAGAGGGTACCTCAGAGATACTTTAATTTGCATTTCTCTAATGAATTATGATTTAGAGCAATTTTCATATGACTATAGATAGCTTTGATTTCCTCCTATGAAAATTGCATTTGCATATCCTTTGACCATTTGACAATTGGGTAATGGCTTGTGTTTTCATTATAAATTTGAATCAGTTATCTACTTTAGAAATGAGTTATTTGTTAGTTGTAAATATTGTTTCCCAATTGACTATTATTATTATTTTAGTTTTTTGCAAGGCAAATGGGGTTAAGTGGCTTGCCCAAGGCCACAAAACTAGGTAATTATTAAGTATCTGAGGCTAGATTTGAACTCAGGTACTCCTGAATCCAGGTCTGGTGCTCTATGCACTGCACCACCTAGCCACCCTATGTTTCCCAAATTATTACATTTCTTTTGATCTTGGTTACAGTGGTTTTGTTTGTGCAAAAACCCTTTTAATTTAATGTAATAAAAAATATTCAGTTTGATTTTTATGCTTGTCTTTAGCTTCCTTGGCCATAAATTGCTCACCTTTCCAATAGATCTGACAGATAAACTATTCTCCAACTTATTCTTCAAATTTGCTTATAATATTCTATTTTATGTCTAAATCCCACATCCTTTTTCATCTTATTTTGATAGAGGGTTTGAGATGTCGGTCTAATTCTAGTTTCTGTCATACTATCTTCCAGTTTTCAAAGGTTATTTAAAGAGTGAGTTCTCGTCCCAGAAACTGCAGGCTTTGAATTCATTAGTTTCAGTAGTTTACTATAATCATTTCCTGCTATCTCTTTTACACCTGATGTATTCCACTGATCCACCATTTCTTAGCCAGTATCAGATAATTTTAATAATTGATGCAATATATAATATAAAATTAGATCTGATAAAGCTGTCACCTTCTTTGAATTTTTTATATTAATCCATTGATATTCCTTACTTTTTCTGTCCCCATATGAATTTACACAGTACTTTTTCTAGCTCAGTAAAGTAATTTTTTGGAAGTTTGATTCGTATGGCACTAAATAAATAGTTTAATTTAGGCAGAATTGTCATTTTTGTTATATTAGCTCAGCATTTCAATGAGCAGTTGATATATGCCTAGTTATTTAGATCTGATTTTATTTGTTTTTTAATTAATCAATTATTTAATTAATTAATTTGTTTATTTTCAGGAATTTGCACTTACATATTTCCAAGTTACAAAATTTTTCCCTTCACCCTCCCTTCTCACCCCCTATCCCCCTTAGCAGGGAATAGTCAAGTTAGCATTTTACATATATATTCTGTTAAACAAATTTACAAATTATTAATTTTGGCATGAGGAATTAGGATTAAGGGAAAGAGTTTCATAAGATAATTTTTATAAAGTGTTCATCAGATTCAGGAGGGGTGTTTTTGTTTTGTTTTTCCTCCTCTGGTTGGGAATAGTATATTCCTCAATCAAATACAGTTGTCATAGCTCTCTAGACTGTCAAGAGGAGTTTGCTCCATCAAAGTTGTTCATCTCATAATGTTGCTGATGTATATGTTGTTCTCTTGGCTCTACTTCTTTTGCTCAGCATCAGATCCCATGAATCATTCCATGCTTCTGCAGAATCCAACCATTCATAGTTTCTAATAGACCAGTAATATTCCATAATATTCATGTACCATAACTTGCTCAGCCATTCCCCCATTGATGGGCATCCCTTCAATTTCCAAGAACTGATTTTTTAAAATTTGTTTTAATAGAGTTTCTTAATCTGTCTTGGAAGGTAGACTCCCAAGTACCTTATGTTGTGTGAAGTTATTTTAAATGAGATTCCTTTTTCTAATTCTTGCTGCTCTATCTTCTTAGTAATATATAGAAATGCTGAGCGCTTATGTGAGTTTATTTTATATCCTGTAACTTTGCCAAAGTTGCTAATTCTGTCCAGTAGTTTCTTAAATGATTTTAGGGCTCTCTAGATATTATATCATCTGCAAAGTGTGAGAGTTTTGTTTCTTCACTCCTAATTCTAATTCCTTCAATTTCCTTTTCTTCTTTTAGTGCCAAAATTAAATTTGTAATATGATACTGAAAAGTAGTGGTGATAACAAGCATCCTTCTTTCATCACTGATCTAATTGGGAATGCTTCTAGTTTATACTCATTGCATACATTGTTTGTTGATGGTTTCAGATAGATACTGCTTATCAATTTAATGAATGATCCAGTTATTCATACACTGTCTTATGTTTTTAGTAGGCATGGGTGCTGTATCCAATAACTATTTTCAGTATCAATTGAGATAACCATGTGATTTCTGCCAGGATTATTATTGATACAATCAACTATACTGACAGTTTCTAATATTGAAGCAACTCTGCATTTCTGTATAAATCTTAGTCATAATGTTTTATTTTAGTGATAACTTACATTAATAGCTTTGCTAATATTTTATTTAATATTTTTGCATCCATATTAATTAAGAACATTGAACTATAATTTTCTTTCTCTGTTTTGAATCTTTCTGGTTTAGGTATTAGCACCATATTAGTGGCATAGAAGGAATGACACAGAGTTATGTCTCCACCATTTTTTCCAAATAGATTAAATAGATTTGGAAAAATTGCTCCTTTAATTTTGATACAATTCAGTCATGAATCCACCTGGCCTTGGAGATTTTTTCTGAGGGAATTCATTGAGGACTTGTTGAATCTCTTTTTTCTGAGATAGAGATATTTAGATATTTCACTTCCTCTTAACTTGGGAAATTTTTATTTTTGTAAATATTCATCCATTTCACTTAAAATATTAAATTTATTGCCATAGAGTTGGGTAAAATAGTTACAAATTATAACTTTAGCTTTCTTTTCACTTATGGTGAATTTGCCTTTTTCATTTTTGATGCTAGTAATTTTCTTTTCTTCTTTATTACTTTAAAATGAAATCAACCAAAGGTTGATCTATTTTATTAGTTTTTTCCATAAAACCAACTCTTGGTTTTATTTTTTACTTCAATAATTTTCTTTGTTTCAATTTAACTAATTTCCCTTTAATTTTCAGAATTTTTAATTTGGTCTTTAATTGGGGATTCTTAATTTGTTCTTTCACTAACTTTTTTAGTTGCATACTCAGTTCATTGATTTCTTCTTTCACTATTTTATTCATGTAAATATTTAGAGATATAATACATTCCTTAATAAGTGCTTGGGGTTTATCCCATAAGCTTTGGTATGTTGTCTTGTGTTATTGTCTTGGATGAAATAATTAATTCTTGCTGTTTTTTATTGTTTGATGCACATACTTTAAAGGGAGATTTTTAGTTTTCAATTAGTTTTAGATTTGCCTCTCCAAGATCTTTTAATGGATACAATTTTTATTGCATCATTGTCTGAATAAATTTGTTCAATATTTCTAACATTCTTCATTTGATTATAAGTTTTCTATACCCTATTATATGGTAACTTTTGGTGTGGGTGCCATGTACTTCAGAAAAAGCTATATTCCTTTCTATTCCCATTCAGCTTTCTCTATCTCATGATAGAAAGGTCTATCTTATCTAAGTTTTCTAACATTCTATTTTCTTCCTTAACTTCCTTCTTCTTTATTTTATGGTTAGATATATATCTAATTCTAAGAGAGGGATGTTAAGGTCTCTCACCAGTAGAGTTTTGTTATCTATGTCTTCCTATAACTCATTTAGCTTCTCTAAGAATTTGATGCTATTCCACTTGCTGTATGCATATTTAGTATTGAAATACTTCATTATCTATGAAGGAAACTATAGTTTCCTTCCTTATCTCTTTTAATGATATCAACTCTTTTTTTTAGATTTTTGCAAGGAAAATGGGGTTAAGTGACTAGCCCAAGGCTACATAGAAAGGTAATTATTAAGTGTCTGAGGCTGGGTTTGAATTCAGGTACTCCTGACTCCAGGGTCAGTGCTCTATTCACTGTGCCACCTAGCCACACCAATGATATCAACTCTTGAAGTTGGTTTGTTTGAGATTGCTACCCCTGCCTTTTTAACTTCAGTTGAAGCACAATATTTTCTGTTCCAACCTTTTTTATCTTTAATCTGCATGTATTCCTCTGCTTCAATCGCATTTCATATTAGGATCATACTGTAGGATTCTGATTTTTAAACCATTCTGCTATCCACTTTTGTTTTATGAGAGAGTTTATCCCATTCACATTCAAAGTTATAATTGCTGCCTCTTTATTGCCATCCATGCTATATTTCCTCTATTGTTTCCCACTTTTTTCACCTTATACCTATTCCCCAGTATTTTGCTTCTGAATACCATCTCTTTCAATGTGTCTGCTCCCTTCTAGCCAACCCTTCTCACTTTTCTTTCCCTTTTTCTTTGTCCCCTTTGTCTTCCTTTCTTTCTTACCATTCCTCTTTTCCCTTCCTCTCCATCTTTCCCCTCTTAATACCTGAAAGGTCAGGTAAGTTTTTAAACCAAAACGAGTGTACATGTGCTAATTTCTCTTTGAGTCAAATCTGATGAGAGTAAGATTGAGGAAGTTTTCACCTCTTCTGTTCTTCTCCTCTGTTGTAATAGGCCCTTTCATCCTCTTCGTGTGATATAACTTACCCCATTCATTCTCTCCCTTCCTTCCATCTCTTTACTATCCCCATTTTTTGATGAGATATTATTTTTAAATTATGCCTTCAGAATCATGGACATGTCATGAGTTTCCATTTCTGCTGGCTAAATATATTTCCTTGAATACAGTTACAATTGTCATCTTCTGGCCAAGATGGCACAGAAAAGACAGCCATGTGCTAATGTCTACTGATCTTCCCTCATATATAATAAGAAACAGACCTCTTAATGAAAATCCAATAGACAAAACCCAGAAAGAGAAGCTAAGAGAAGAACACTGAATTCAATGTCTGTCTTTGGGGATCGTGGGTGAGATTGGAGCAGAGAGAGTCAGTGGAGGTGGGGTGAGAGCTGCACTAACCTAAGATCAACCCTGGAGTCCTTTGCTATGGAGACCTCTCTGAGAACCAAATGGAGAGTGGAGACACTGGCTGTGGGACTGATGTTTTGGGGCTTCCCTAGAAGTGCTGGAGGGTGAGTTCCACTTTCTAGCACCCCTTACTGGCCAAGTGGAGTAATTAAACTCAGTGAGCAAAACCTTTAGCACTCCCTACTGTCTGGATGGAGATATTGAACTCAGTGAGGAAAGCCTCTAGGGATCCCAACACCAGCCTCTGAGAACCAGTCCCTCCTCCAACATAAGATTTAAGAAAATAAAGAAAGACCAACAGAAAGTGGGGGTCCATAAAAACAAATCTAGTAGATAAAGAACATAACTCAGAGATACCTAGAACCTCTGAGGAGAATATGATTGGCTCTCCAGCACAGAAGGACATCCTTGAAAAAAATCAGGAATGAGTTAAAAAATCATTCGGAAAATTTGGGAAAAGAAGATCAAGACAAGATTAACACCTTGCAACAAGAAAGGAAACCCTTGGAAAATACAATTGTACAAATGCAAAAAGAAAATAATTCTCTCAAATCCTCAATTGGTCAAATGGAAAATTCTTACAAAAATAAAAATGACCAAATTGGAAAAGGAGCTGAACAAGATAAATGAAGAAAGTTCTTCTCTAAAAAAAAGAAGAATAGAGTCTGAGACAACAATAATCTATTAAACAAGGGGCAGCTAGGTGGCACAGTGGATAGAGCACTGGACCTAGAGTTAGTAGTACCAGAGTTCAAATCTGGCCTCAAACACTTAATAATTGCCTAGCTGTGTGGCTTTGGAAAAGCCACTTAACCTCATTGCCTTGCAATTCCCCCCCCCCCAAATAATCTATTACACAAAATGAAAAAATCAAAAAAATAAAATGCAAAATATCTCATCAGCAAAACCACTACCTCGAGAATAGTGCAAGGAGAGATAACCTAAGAATTATTAATCTTCCTGAAAACATTGAAGAGACTAAAAGCATGGATTTAATATAACATGATTTAGTGATGGAAAACTGCCCTGATATCATAGAAGAAGAGGGCAAAATTAGTTATTGAAAGAATACATCGATCACATCTGAAAAGGGATTCAAAAATGGAAATGCCAAGGAATATTGTGGCAAAATTCCAGAACTATCAGATAAAAGAGAAAATCTTGGAAGCAGCCAGAAAGAAAAAATTCAGATGCCAAGAAGTCACAGTAAGGTCTATATAGGAACTGGCTGCATCAACATTAGGGATCAAAGGGTTTGGAATGCAATATTCCAAAAAGGAAATGAGCTTGGAATGCTGTCAAGAATTCATTGTTTGGCAAACAGAACCTTCTCTTCAAGGGCAAAAATGGACATTTAATGAAAATGACTTCCAGCTTTTCCTGATAAAGAGAGCACAGCTTAATAGAAAATTTGGACTTCAAACAGGAGACCCAAGAGACACATGAAAAGGTAAAAAAAAAGAGAGGAAAAAACATGTTATCCAATGAGATGAAAATGGCTATATCCCCACCTGGGAAAAAGACTTTAATAACTCTCAAGAAATGTAACTCCATTAGAGAGAATTTATTTAGCCAGAAATGATGGACAGTCATGAATTATTCAAGAAACTACTGTTCAATAAGATGTAACTGCCTATATCCTTAGCTGGGAGAAAGACTCTAATAACTCTCAATTTTTTCAAGGTAATCAGGTTAAGTGGTTTGCCCAATGCCACACAGCTAGGTAATTATTAAGTGTCTGAAGACAGATCTGAACTCAGGTACTCCTGACTCCAGGGTCTGTGCTCCATCCACTGTGCCACCTAGCTGCCCCAATAACTCTCAATAATTGTAATTCTATGAGAGAATATACTTAGGCAGCAGTGATGGATACTCCAGACCTTTCTGTGAGAAAGATAAAATTATTTATAAACAATACCTCCTTAAAAAAGGGGGGGGACAGTAAAGAGATGGGAGGATGGAGAAAACTGAATGGGGTAAATCTCATTACATTAAGAGGTACAAAGAACTTATTGTAATAGAAGGAAAGAAGGGAGGAGGTGAGAACAACCTGAATCTTACTCTCATCAGATTTGCATAAAATTAACATACATACACTGAGTTAAGTTAAGGAACTTACCTTACCTTTAAAGTGTTAAAAGTGGAAAAGGGGAGGGGGCGAAAAGGGGGAAATAACAGAAGGAAAGGAAGGAAGCAGGAGCAAAGGAAAAGGAGAAAAAAATAGGAGTGGGTTGGATGTAGGAGGGCAAACCCAGTTAAGGTGGTGGTATTCTGAAAAAAATACCAGAAAATCTGTATAATGGGGGAAAAGGGGGAAAAATAAAAACAGATGGAAGCAGGGAGGTCAAAAAAGAGTTAATAATTATAATTTTAAATGTGAATGGGTAGCAATCCTTATCTCAGACAAAGAAGCTTCAAAAATAGATATCATTAAAAGACTTAAAGAAGGAAACCATATCCTCTTAGAAGGTACCATAGACAATATAGGAATTTTATTACTAAATATGTATGCAACAAAGTATCCAGATTCTAAGAGGAGAAGTTGAAGGAGTTACAGGAAGACATAGAAAGCAAAACTTTACTGACCAAATTTTATCCATGGACAATGAGATCTTAACAATCCTAGTCTTTGGAGCATCCTCCAGTCTGCTGTAGTCTTGATGAGAAATGAGTCAACTAGAGGAGAGAGGAAGCTTGAAAAGCAGTCTTTATTATGGTGCATTCAGGTTACATGGCAGCAGCTTTCTTTTCCCCCAGACAGCCCCTTATTTATCCCTCTTTCTGTGCATGTCATGCTCATGCAGCCCTTGTGCACACTGGGACTTGGCCAGCCAGGTCAAGGAAGGTCCTAACCAGGATATGCTGCTTCCATCAACACAAATTCCAGGATCCTCTGGGAGTACTCTTGTGGCAACAAACAGCCTGTGGCCCTCAGCACTTCATTAATTCTCAGGATTCCAAGTTCCTCTTCAGTCCATCAGTCACAATGAGAACGTGCCCTTTACTTGACCCAGGAGACCCTAACAAGTCCCCTTTTTAGTTTCGTGCAAAGTGTGAAGCAGGCATACACAGATGTTAATTACACAAGATCCTTCAAAGGAATTTACTTCTTAAAGCAAATGACTGGACCTCAGGGGTTGCCCAGGTTAGAGAGGTTTCCAAAGTGGAGGTCCATATGTAGAATATTACAGGAAAAGAAGAAATAACTAAAAAGAGCAGGACCAAAGTCAAAGTCATACTTATCAGAAGTTTTTGACCTCATTGTAAATAAGTTTGATTTGTAAAGAAAGACACAATGTCTTGGGCAGTCTTATCATGATCCAAATACTTATGAGAAGCCTCTTCAATCTCACCTGCTAGGTGTTGTAGGTCATCAATATTTAGGCTCTCAGATATTATATTGATAGGTTCAGAGTACATTTTAAGGGCCTTGATTATTGCATACAATTCATTTTGGGGGGGCTGAATCAAAAGGAGTATCCAACATGATTTGTCACCTGAAGCCTTGGTGAAAGATGGTAGCCCTTTTATTTTTAGTGGCATGTGTGAATACATTATATCCTTCAACTGGGGATTCCTGCCACTTTCTAACATATCCACTAGACCATCCATTCCATAAAGGAAATGTTTTTAAAGGGGTCTTTTCATCACAGGAAGCCCATTGAGAAATAATAGTCCACTTTAAATCTACCTGTAGTAATTCTTCATACATTGCTTTAGTCATTCAATGATGCAAGTTAGGAAGTTGGCCTGCCAGAGTCACTGCCCTTTACTGGACTCTATAGCTAGTCTTCCTAACAGATTTATTTTCTCTTGAATTATTTTTACAT
Source organism: Macrotis lagotis (assembly GCF_037893015.1). NCBI lineage: Eukaryota > Metazoa > Chordata > Mammalia > Peramelemorphia > Peramelidae > Macrotis > Macrotis lagotis. Next base: position 90,785,231 of record NC_133658.1, read on the forward strand.
AAACCCATTCTATAATATCTTGTCCCTGATGGATAGTGGATGGATAGTGGAGAAAGGTTTCTCCTTAATAAACAAAGCAATTTCTAAGAGGTGAGTTAAGTCAACTTCTGAAATTCATTTAGAGTCTTAATCTTTGTTTTATCTATGGAGGAGTATTTTTATATAATAACAGTATTCTTCATTTCAAATCCTAAATACTGATATGGAGTTGTGACCTGTACCTTTTCCTCCGCAATGGTAAGGCCTAATTTTTTTCAGACTTTTTGTCATAGCAGGTATGATATTTTGCAAAGTGATTGCTCTTTGGTTGTTACTAAGATAGCATCCATATAACGAATAATATAAGCTTGTGGACATTTAATCCTTATGGGTTGTATGGCCTGATCAACGAACTATTGACAGAGTGGGACTGTTGGCTATGCCTTGAGGTAACACTTTCCATTGGTATCTTTTCATAAGAGCTTTCATATTGACTTGTGAAACTGAAAAGGCAAAGTGTTCTCTATCAGAAGGGTAAAGACGGACACTGTAAAAACAGTCTTTGATATCTATAATCCAGATATGGTATTCTTTTTTTTATTAAATTTATTTTTTATTCTCATTTTGTACAAATGTTTTTTTGCATTAATAAAATATTCTTGTTTACAAGCAAACAAAATACCCCCCCCCATGAATATAGATAGACTTGCTTGGGCGAAAAAAGTAAAGGGGAGAGAAAAAAAATAAAATTAAAAAAAATAATAGTAATAATTGTAGGTATGGCTAGGTGGCGCAATGGATGAAGCACCAGCCCTGGAGCCATGAGCTCCTGAGTCCGTATCCAGCCTCGTAAACCCAATAATCACCTAGCCATGTGACATGCAAGCCACCCAATCCCCACTGCCCTGCAAAAACCAAAAAGAAGAAAAAAAGACACAAAATAAAATAAAATAGTAATAATAGTAGGAGTGGCTCGGTGGCAGACAGAGCATTGGTCCTTGAGCCAGGAGCACCTGGGTCCAAATCCAGCCCCAGACACCCAAAGATCACCCTGCTATGTGGCCCCAGGCAGGCCACCCAGCCCCACTTGCCCTGCACCCTCCCCCAAATAATAATAACAAAAAATGTGCTTCAGTCTTTGTTCCAACACCAACAACTCTGCCACGGGTGGATCACATTCTTTGTGATAAGTCCATCACAAAGTTATTTCCATATTTTTCCAATGTTGCCATTGTTGATCGCAACTCCCTCCTTTTTTATTTCTCCACTACCATGTACTATATTTTCTCTCTCCTTTCACTCTGATTCTGCTGTAGGGTCGCTGAGTGGCACAGCAGAAGGATCCCTGGTCCTGGGACCAGGAAGCCCTGAGCCCCCATACCACCCCTTAGGCCCAGAATCCACCTGACCCTATGGTACTGGACAGGCCTTCCAATCCCAGCCCCTTGCAAGAAGTAAAAAAAGAAAATGTGTTATATCTGACCACTCTCCCCCCATGGTCCATCCTCTCCTCCATCATTCACATCCCCCCCTTCCCCCTGCTCCCCCCAGATGCCTATACCCCATTGAGTATATTTGCTGTTTCCTCTCGTAGCCATCTCTGATGAGAGCAAAGGTTCCCTCATTCCCCCTTGCCTCCCCCCTTCCATATCATTGCAATAGCTCATTGTAATAAAAAAATCTTATTATGTGAAATATCTTGGACTATTCCCCCTCTTCTTTTTCTTTCTCCCATTCTATTTCCATTTTTTCCTATTGACTCCATTTTTACACCATATTTTATCTTCAAATTGATCTTTCTCCTGTGCTTCAACTATAAAAGCTCCCTCTACCTGCTCTATTAACTGAGATGGTTCATATGAATATTATCAGTATCATTTTTCTATACAAGCAGTTCATCCTCATTAAGTCCCTCATATTTCCCCCCTCTCCTCCAATCTCCATGCTTCACCTGAGTCCTGTATGTGAAGATCAAACCTTCTGTTCAGCTCTGGCCATTCCAAAAGGAACCTTTGAAATTCCCCTGGTTCATTGAAAGTCCATATTTTTTCCTGGAAGAGGCCATTCAGCCTTGCTGGGTAGTTCATTCTTGGCTGCATTCTAAGCTCTTTTGCCTTCTGGTATATTGTATTCCAAGCCCTACGAGCTTCCAATGTACTTGCTGCTAAGTCCTGTGTGATCCTGACTGCAGCTACATGATATTTGAACTGTGTCCTTCTGGCTGCTTGTATTATTTTATCTTTGACTTGCAAGTTCTGGAACTTGGCTATAATATTCCTGGGGGTTGGTTTTTTGGGATCTCTTTCTCTTGGGGATCAGTGGATTCTCTCCAGTTCTATTTTGCCTTCTGCTTCTAGAATATCAGGGCAATTTTCCTGTAGTAATTCTTTGAAAATGATGTCAAGGTTCTTTTCCTGATCATGACTTTCAGGTATTCCAATATTTTTTAAATTATCTTTCCTAAGTCTGTTTTCCATATCAGTTGTTTTTTCAATGAGATGCTTCACATTTTCTTCTAAGTTTTCATTTTTTTGCTTTTGAAGTATTGATTCCTGATTTCTGGTAAATTCATCAATCTCCCTGAATTCTATTCTTTGTCTGAAGGATTTGTTCTCCTCAGAGAGTTTTCTTATCTCTTTTTCCATCTGGCCAATTTTGCTTTTTAAAGCATTCTTCTCCTCAATAACTTTTTGAACTGTTTTATCCACTTGACCTAAGCTAGTTTTTAGCGTGCTATTTTCTTCAGCATTTTTTGGGATTTCCTTGACTAAGCTGCTGACTTCATTTTGATGTTTTTCCTGCATCTCTCTCCTTTGTTCAATCTGCCCTGGTATTTAACAGTCCTTTAAGCAGTTTTCTGCCTAATTTTAATGTGCACCAGGGCTTGGATAAGCTAATGTCCTGAACTAAATTCACATGAACTTTATCTAAGGGGAGACCCTGTGCAAAAGCTCTTTTTTGACTAATGTAAGTATCCTCATCATATGGATTTGTAAAAACTATAGATGAACTGACCGGACTCCATTGTAATAGTATGAATTATCCCAGGTGTGTAACTGGAGTCCCCAGTTACCAAAACCTTTTGTCCTACAGGTTGAATAGGTAAGTCGACCATATCATGGGCCATTATTCTAAAATCCCTTAAGCTGAATATTGGTTGGGATAATTCCAATTGGCCTACGTGGTGTGATATTCCTCCTCCAAGGGAGTAGTTGAGGTCCCAGTTGCCTGTGGTATCACTGTCTGAACAGCTTGAACTAGAAAAGCTTGGGGCCCCTCACAACATTTCCCTGGTTCTTTCTGCATTGTTTAGAATAATTTCAGATCTTGCCACACTTAAAGCAATTCCCCACTGTTTTCCCTTTTCTACAATCCTTTTTTTAAGGGTTTTGCAAGGCAAATGGGTTAAATGGTTTGCCAAGGCCACACAACTAGATAATTATTAAGTATCTGAGTGTCTGAGCCCAGATTTGACTGACTCCAGAGCCAGTGCTTTATCCACTGTGCCACCTAGTCACCCCTCTACAATCCTTCTTAACAGGGCCAGGTTCCCCACAGTTAAAACATGTCTTTGCACCAGTTTTTTGTTGTATGGCTCCTGCTAATAACACTGTCTGATATACTTGGGAATAAATTCAGTCACATCTTTGTATCATTTCTTCAATACCAGCATCCTTTTTTAAACCTAACAGCCTTTTTTGCAGTCATGATTAGCATTGTCCCTCAACATCATTTTTAATACTTTGTCAGCTCCTTCTACGTCTCCTAGGCTTCAAACTACAGCTTCCTGCATTTTTGCAACAAAATCAATAAAAGGCTCATTGGGCCCCTGTCTGATCATCATTAAGGAATTCTTTTCTCCTTGAGCTGTAACAATCTTTTCCCAAGCTATTTGGGCACATTGAGAAGTTACAGCATAATCACCCCCGTGAAGTTCAATTGGGAGGCGATAGTGTCATAAACTAAGCTCCAGTGCCACTCATTTGGGAAAAAAATAACAAGCATAGAACCAGATCAGGTGGTCCCAGGTTGCCTCAAGGCCCAGATGATTAAGTGGATTAACGTTCTATCCTGAGGGTTCACCCAGATTGTGCCAGGACAACACATAGATCCAGTCACAGGCTTAGGGAATGGGCAACCAAACAAACAGACAATCTAGAAAAAAATTTTGGCATCCCTTACTGGCCTGACCACTGAGTGACAGAGTTCCTAAGCCCAGGGAGTAAGGCCTTCAGGGATATCAACACCAAAGGTTTTTGAACCAGCCCCTCTCCCAATACAAGACTTTAGGAAAAATATCCAAATGGAAAAAGGTCAGCATAAAGGAGGGTCCATTAAATGTTACCTTGAATACAAGAATCCTAGCTCAGAGAAGAATATGAATTGATCTCAAGGACAGAACGTTTTCTTAGAAGAGATCAGAAAGGAATTCAAAACTCAAGTGGAAAGATTGGGAAAATAAATGCAAGAGAAAATGAACACTATGCAAGAGAAAATTAATATCTTACAAAAAAGAAAAAAAAATCATTTCAAAACACAATTAGTTAAATGCAAAAAAAGATAAAAGCTCCTTCAAAATAGAAAAAGAAATAGAAAAAATAGAGTTTACCAATTGGAAAATGGGAAGCAAAACATAAATGATGAAAACACTTCTCTAAATAAAAAGATAAAAATCTGATGAAACATGACTTCATGAGACACCAAGCATCAACATCAAGATAAAAAATTTTCATGTTTCTCTTGAGGATCCTGTTTGTAGACAAGATTTTCTGTTTAGTTCTGATCTTTTCATCAAGAAAAGTCACAAGTCTCTTATTTTGTTAAATGTCTATCTTTTCCCTTTAAAATAAAAGGCTCAGTTTAATTAGGCAGTGAATATTTGAGTGTAATCCAATTTTCCTTCAAACCTTCAAACCCTTGATGTTGATGCAGCCAGGTCCTATGTATTCCTGACTGCCTCTTTGATATTTGAATTGTTTTTTTTTTCATGGTAGCTTGTAGAATTTTCCCCATGATATTATAGTTCTGGAGTTTGACCATAATATTCCTTGGTGTTTTCAATTTGGCATTCCTTTCAAAAGGGGTATTGTTTATTCTTTCCATGACTATTTTGTCTTCTGGTTCCAGGATATTGGGGCAGTTCTCCTTCACTGTATCCTGAAATATATAGCATAAGTATTTTGTTTATCCTTCAAGGTTTTCAAGTAATTCTTTGATTCTTAAATTATCTTGCCTGGATCTATTTTCCAAGTCAGTCATTTTTCCCATGAGTTATTTTATATTTCTTTTGAATTTTTTTATTTTTTATTTTATTTAACAGATTCTTGGTGTCTCATGACGTCATGTTTCATCAGATTTTTATCTTTTTATTTAGAGAAGTGTTTTCATCATTTATGTTTTGCTTCCCATTTTCCAATTGGTAAACTCTATTTTTTCTATTTCTTTTTCTATTTTGAAGGAGCTTTTATCTTTTTTGCATTTAACTAATTGTGTGTGTTTTGAAATGATTTTTTTCTTTTTTGTAAGATATTAATTTTCTCTTGCATAGTGTTCATTTTCTCTTGCATTTATTTTCCCAATCTTTCCACTTGAGTTTTGAATTCCTTTCTGATCTCTTCTAAGAAAACTTTCTGTCCTGGAGATCAATTCATATTCTTCTCTGAGCTAGGATTCTTGTATTCAAGGTAACATTTAATGGACCCTCCTTTATGCTGACCTTTCTCCATTTGGATATTTTTCCTAAAGTCTCGTATTGGGAGAGGGGCTGGTTCAAAGACCTTTGGTGTTGATATCCCTAAAGGCCTTACTCCCTGGGCTTAGGAACTCTGTCACTCAGTGGTCAGGCCAGTAAGGGATACCAAAATTTTTTTCTAGATTGTCTGTTTGTTTGGTTGCCCATTCCCCAAGCCTGTGACTGGATCTTTGTGTTGTCCTGGCACAATCTGGGTGAACCCTCAGGATAGAATGTTAATCCACTTAATCATCTGGGCCTTGAGGCAACCTGGGACCACCTGATCTGGTTCTATGCTTGTTCTGGAGAAAACCAGGCACTCCCACAGGAACTGATGGGGTGGGAGGAGCTCAGCTAGAAACATGGGGTCTCCACTGGAAACATGGGGACTCATAGACCAGGTCTTCCAGATCAACCAAATTGGTCACATACATGTCTTTGCAGCTGCACTGGCATTCTTTGGTCATCTGGCCATGCCCACAACACACACTTTCACTGTTGTTCTCTTCTGTTAAGAGACTTAGTTCATGTTAGTTCTAAGGGAAAGCCAGGAGAGTTAAAACAATACTGCCAGCTTGGCCACAAGATCCCACCACTCACCTTCTGAATGAAATCCCCAAATGAAAATTGCCAGTTCTCAAATCATGATGATTATCTTGCAAGCTGAAAGAAAGAAATAATTCAAATACCATAGATAGGATAACACAAGATTAACAGCTTTTACATTAAGGGATCATAAAGCTTGCAATTAGATTTTCCAAAAGGCAAAAGAGCTTGCATTACAATCAAGAATTAACTACCCAGCAAAACTGAACATCCTCTTTCAGGGGAAAAAGGACATTGAATAGATTTGGGTACTTTCAAACTTTCTGATGAAACCATCAAAGTTGAACAGAAAATTTGATCTTCAAATTCAAGACGCAAATGAAGTATAAAAAGGCAAAGAAGAAAGGTAACATAAGGGACTTAATGATGTTGAACTCTTTAGAGCCCTGCATGGGAAGATAATATTGTTCACTCATATGAACCTTCTCATTTTTAGGCAGTTAGAAAGAACATAAATAGACAAGGTACAGGAAGGAGTTGAATTTGAAGGTGTGATATATTAAGAAGATGGAGTTAAGAGGTAAGAGAGAATTGTCCTGGGAGGGAAGGAGGTAGAATGGATTAAGATATTTCACATATGGGGCAGCTAGGTGGCACAGTGGATAAAGCACTGGCCCTGGAGTCAGGAGTACCTGGGTTCAAATCTGGTCTCAGTCACTTAATAATTACCTAGCTGTGTAGCCTTGGGCAAGCCACTTAACCCCATTTGCCTTGCAAAAACCTAAAAAAAAGATATTTCACATAAAAGAGATGAGAAAAGTTTTTGCAGTAGAGTGGAAGAGGAGAGGTAAGTGGGGAAGTAAGATTTACTTTCATTGGAATTGTCTCAGATAGGGAAGAACATACACATTCAATTGGGTAGAGATATCTATCTTTCCTTAGAGGCAGATAGAAGAGGAATGGGCTGGAGAAAAGGAGAAACGATTGATAGAAGGTGTAGTCAGATGCAAGACACCTTTGAGGAGGGAATAGGTAAAAGGAGAGAGAGAGAGAGAGAGAGAGAGAGAGAGAGAGAGAGAGAGAGAGAGAGAGAGAGAGAGAGAGAGAGAGAAGAATAAATTGAGGGTGGGTGGAAAAGGATGAAGGGAAATACAGTTAAAATACAAATGTGGGATAAATATTGAAAGATGTTTTTCATATAAAGACTACATTTCTCAGACATAGAGAACTGAGTTAAATTTATATAAAATAGGAGTCTTTTCCTAATTGATAGATGATCAAAAAAATAAACAGTTTCCGGATAAGTATATCAATGCTAACTATTTAAATCATTTTTAAATATCGCCTAAGTGACTATTGACAGGAGAAGTGTGTGTTGTAACTATTCTAAGGTACTACCTTATACTTATTAGATTGATAATAGAACAGAAAAAGAGAATTATGAGTGTTGGAGCAGATGTAGGAAAAATTAGAAATAAATGCACTATTGGAGAACTTGTGAAAGGATTTAAAAATTATGTTGAACAGTTTGGAGATACATTCAAAGGGCTATAAAACCATGCCTACTATATATAGATGTTTTCTGGTGATAAGGAACTGGAAATTGAGGAGATACATATTAGATGGGGAATGACTGAACAAATTGTGATATGTAATTAAGATTAAATATTATTCTGTTATAAGAAAATAATAAATAGGATACTAATTAAAAATAAAAATAAAAAACTTGCATAAACATATGCAATGTCCTTTATGCAAAGTAACAGCAATATTATACTATGATAAGCTTGGAATGACAACCTTTTCTCTCTCTTTTTTTGAGGTTTTTCTTTTTTATTGGTAGAGGTATATATGTTTACTTTTACAACCTGACTATTGTATTAATATTTTTCAAGAATGCATATTTCAACCATTATTACACAACTTCCTTTCTCAATGAGGGAGACTGTGGTGTTAGAAAGGGAGAGAATTTGGAACTCAAGGTTTTTAAAGTGAATACTGCAACACTTTTTTGCATGTAATTTGGGGAAAACAAAATAAAATGCAAAACAATTTAAGAAAATAAAATAAATAACTATTCAAATCATTTTAAAAATTCTTCTAAGTGACTATTGACAGGAGAAATATGTGTTGTAAAAATTCTAAGATAATACCTTATACCCATTGGATTGGTATTTTCTTTTCTTAATTTTATTTTTATTTAAGGCAATCAGGTTAAGTGACTTACACAAGGTCACACAGCTAGACAATAAGTGTCTGAAGCCAGATTTGAATTCACATCCTTCTGACTCCCTGTCTGGTGCTTTATCCATTGTACCATCTAGCTGCCCCCTGCTTATTGGATTGGTAATAGGACAGAAAGAGAGAATGGAAAAATGTTGGAGGGGATGTAGGAAAAATTAGACATTAATGGATTATTGAATTTATGTTGCATCATTGAATTTTATATAAATTTAAAAAAAATAATTTCTTCCAGGACTCAGTCAAATGGTATGAAACCCTGCTGGAAAGCAATGTAGAAATATTTAATCTACTGTCTTCTCTTCCCAATGTCTTTCTCACTATGTGTTGGGAGAGGAAGGGAAAAGGGGATCAAGATGCTATTAAATGTGCCATGGAGTTGAAGAAGGGAAAGGTGAGGGAGAGTGAGCAAGTCTTATTCTCATCAGAATTGACTCAGAGAGGGAATAACCCACAACTGGATATAGAAATTTAACTTATCCTAAAGGAAAATAGGAGAGGAAAGGGATGAGAAAAATGAGGTTGATGATACAAGGGAGGGAAGATTGTGTGTGTGGGGGGGCAGTGCTCAGAAGAAAACACTTTTAAATAGTGACAGGATGAAAGGTGAGAGAAAATGGAATTAATGAGAGTGTGGGGGAATAGGATGGGGTAAATACAGTTAGAAATAGTAATTATGGGATAATATTGAAATAAGCTTATTGGATAAAGACCTTTTTTTCTCAAATATAGAGAACTAAGTCAAATTTATAAAAACTAAATGCATTCCCCATTTGAGAAATGATTAAGAGATATGAACAGTTGTCAGATAAGATTATCAATGCAATCTATTTAATTGATTTTTTAAATGTCCAAACTCACTGTTGATAGAAGAAATATGAGTTGGAACAATTCTTAGGTACTACCTTATACCTATTGGATTGAGTAATAGGACAGAAGAAGTAAATGACAAATATTGGAAGAGATCTAGGGAAATTGAGAGATTGATGAATTGTTGAATAATTGTGAAATGATTCAACAATTCTTTAGAACAATTTGGAACTATGTCCAAAGGGTTATGAAACCATACCTACCTTTTGTTCTACTGGTTACCACTATTAGGTCTGTATTTCAGAAGAGATGAAATATGAGAAGAAAAGAATCCATATTTATAGGGATATGTGCAGTAGCTCTCTTCTGATGGCAGGGAGATAGAGATTGAGAGGATGACCCATTGGTTGGAGAATGACTGCACAAATTGTGGTATATGATTGATATGAAAGGCTATTATTGTTACAGGAAATGATGAACACTATGTTCTAAGTAAAGAAAAAAAATAAAATGGAAAAGGTACTTTCCTTAAAGCAACAGCAATATTGCAGGATGATCAGCTGTGAAAGACCTAACTTTTCTCAATGATGATGTAACCTAAGCAAACTGATTGTGTCTGGGTAAACATTGAATAATGCCTTTTTAAATTTTATATTTCTTAATATTTCTCTTTTTTTGAGGGAGGGGTCATGATTATTTTTATTACATGACTATTTTGGTAATGTTTTTTATGATTACACATTTTTCAAGTGATATTGTATTTAATTTTTCCAATTACATATTAAGCAAGTTTCTCAATGCTCATCTACATTCATAGACTTAGTTTTAAGTTACATAATTTACTTCCATACTCTATTCCCACACCCCTCCCCTCAGTGGTGACTAGTCTGGTGAAAACTGAATATACACATTTGTGTTTAACATGTTTACATATTAATAATTTTCTGTGTAAGGAGCTAGAATTAAGGGGAAAAGAAAGAAAAACATTAAATAGAAATCATAAGAGAAACAAAAAAAAGTGAATATAGTGTTCATACAGATTCTGTAGGCTTTTTTGTTGTTATTTTGTTTTGTTTTTCTTCTTCTGTATAAGGATAACAAAGTCCATAACAGGTTTCCTATGGTTATCCTAGCTCTGTGAACTGTTGAGAAGAGATGCATCCATCAAGGATGATCAATTTGCAATACTGTTGTTCAGTTGTAGAATGTTCTCTTTGTTTTGCTCCGGTGACTCAGAATGACTCCCTATAATTCATTCCCATGTTTTTCTAGAGTCTGACCATTCATGTTTTCTCATAAAACAATAGTACTCTATAGCATTCATATACAATAACTTTTTTTTCATATACAATAACTTAATCAGCTATTCCTCAATTGATTGGCATGCCCTGAATTTCCAAATCTTTGTCATGATTTAAAGAGCTATCATGAATATTTTAGATCATGTGGGAATTTCCCTTACTTTTTATGATTCCTTCTGATATAGACTTACTATTGATATTGCTGGGACAAAGGGAATGATTAATTTTGTTGCATTCTGGACATGGTGCCACATTGCTCTCCAGAATGGATGGATCAGTTCACAACTGCCCCAACAATGCGATGATGTCCCAATTCTCCCACAATCTCTCCAACATTAATCATTTTCTCTTTTTGTCATCTTAGCCAATTTTATAGGTGTGAGGTGATATCTGATAGTTATCTTAATTCATATTTCTATAATCAATAATGATTTGGTGCATTTTTCATGAGATTATGTATAGTTTTAATTTCTTAATGTGGTTCATATATAGAAATGCTGATGATTTTTGTTGGTTTATTATATATATATATATTATATATATATATATAATATATATATATATATATATGCACATCCTGCTACTTTAATTTTCTTGGTCCTCTTTGTATACTACCATATCATCTGCAAAAAGTGAAAACTTTGCTTTCTCATTGCCAATTCGAATTCTTTCAATTTCTTTTTTCCCTCTTATTGCTAAAACACTTCTGATATCATGTTGAAAAGCAATGGTGATAATAAACATCCTTATTTCAACCCTAAATGTTTTGGTAATGCTCTTAGTTTATCCCCATTCATATTATATTTGTTGTTTGTTTTATAGAGATAATACTTATTTTTTTTTAGGAAAACTACATTTATTCCTAGACTCACTAATGTTTTTCATAGAAATGGATGGTGTATTTTGTCAAAGGTTTTTTCAGCATCTATTGAGGTAATCCTTGATTTCTGTTGGTTTTGTTGTTGATATATTCAATTATGTCTCAGGTTTTCCTAATAATGTACTTTCCCTGATTTCCTCGCATAAATACTTAACGGATCATGATGTATTATACCAGCAATAACTAGTAATCTCTGCTAAAATTTTAAGATTTTTGCATCAATGTTCACTCGGGGGATTGGTCTATGATTTTCTTTGTCTGTTTGGGTTCATCCTGGTTTAGGTATCAGCACCAGATTGGTATCATAAAAGGAATTATGTGCAACTATTTCTTATTTAAAATAAAAAGGAAACATATGTAGAGGTGGAACCAAGATAGTGGTGTGAAGGTAGCATGCTCCCTGGGCTTTCCCCCCACCAAAGATAAATCAAGTCTCTTTTCTGACATTCAAGCTACAGATACCATCAAGAAAAAGAGAAGATTTAAAGAAGTTTTCAGCAATTGACATCATGGAGGATCTTCAAGTGAAGGTCTCCCTTTTTTTGGGGGGGGGGGAAGAGGGGGGGAGAGCAATGAAAGTCAGCAGCAGGTTTTTAGACACAGTGCAATCCAAGTCCTTATAATTTGAAAACAGCAGAGATCCTTGCATCTAGATAGCAAGACATCCAGGAGAAGCCCAACTCCAAACAATGTCTGAACCCCAGGAAGACCAGGGTAAAAGACAGGACAGGGTTGGACCAAACCACTGTTAAGTCAGAATCTGGACAAAAAGGAGGAAACAAAGCTCTGCAAAGGCAAGGTCTGGGTTGCATTGGTAACATCTTGGCCCAATGAGAAGTCAGGGATCAGACTCCGGTCTGAGCAAAAAAAAAAAAAAAATCTTGGATCTATACTCTATTCCCTAGGAGCAGAGCTAAAACAACAAAGAGAACAGAAAAACTAAAAGATAGCTCACTTTAGGAAAAAAAATTACTTTTCATAAAAAAATGGTAGCAATACCATGTCTGAAGAAGAAATCAGAAAAATACCTCACAGGGGAAGTATCAAAACAGTTTATAAAAAGAACTCAAGTACAAAACTTCATTGAATAGCTTAAAGAGAGGAAGAAGAAAAATGGAAAGAAGAAATGAGAGTCATGTAGGAAAATTATGGAAAAATGACTAGAGAATTCAACAGCTTTGAAAAGGAAACACAAAAGGCAATTAAAGAAAATAAAACCCTAAAAATTAGAATTGACGAAATAGAAACCAATGAATCTATGAGACTACAAGATTACATCAAACAAAAAAAAATTAAAAAATGAAGAAAATGTAAAGTACCTTTTAGGGAAAACAAATGCCCTGAAAAATAGATCCAGAAGGGACAATCTATGAATCATTGGACTATTAGAAAGCCTACATTGAAAAGGAACTTGGAATAGATCATGCAGGGAATTTTAAGGGAAAACTGAAAATCTACTAGAATACGAAAACAATATAACAACTGAAAAATTTCACAGAACCTCACCAGAAAGAGACCCCAGGATGAAAACTCCAAGGGCTATTATAGCCAAATTTCAGAACTTTCAAATAAAGCAGAGAATATTTTAAGCAGCAAAAAAAGAAAACAATTCAAATCTGAAGTAAACACAGTCAGACTCACATAGGACCTCTGATCAGCCTCAATATTGAGGGACTGGAAAACCTAGAATAACATGTATAGGAGAGCAAAAGACCTGAGATTACAACCCAAAATGTACTATCCTGCAAAATTCAGCATATACTGTCAGGGCAAAAGTTGAACTGAACAGAGAACTCAATTGCCAAATAGATGACTCAAGAGTTGCATAAAAGCAAATAAATGAAAGGTGGAAGGAAATAATAAAACAAAACAAAACAAATGTTGGTCAAGATCATCAAATTGTATACAACCTTAAAAGGGAAGATATAACACTTGTAATTCTTGAGAACTTTACTTCAATTGGGATAATTAAGGAGTTGTATATAATTGAAGAGTTTGGACTTAAAAATTATGGGCATAGTTGGGTCTTGTCTCTCCACCATTGAGCTCCAAGGTGACTTCACTATGTTTCAAACAAAAAGCCCTGATGAAAAGCAAGGGTATTTATATTAAACATAAGTGTCTCATTATCCTTTGATACATTTTACCTTTGCTGTGCTGAAAAAGGTTTGTACTTTGTCTGGTGAGGGCATCATAAAGTGGGAAGTTCTGAGTCATTGCCTCTGTAACTTATAATCACTTGTAAAGTTGTCAGGTGAGGCTCACTGAACCTCCTAGTACTTAGAGACCTCTAAGATTCTTTCAGTTAATTAAATCAGGGTTTGTCTTAATCCAATTTCACTTAACAAGGGGTTTAGTACCCCAGAATGGGAGGGGGGTAAAGTGTAATAGAAAACGGGTCTTCACTTAACAAGGAGTTAAGCACCTTAGGTGTGCAAGCAGGAGTAAAGTGTGAGGAAAAAATAGGCTTGAGGGGATAGGCACAAATACTTCAAGAAATAATTTGACTTTGGCTGACACTTTGGCTCATAAGGAGGACTTTGTCCTTGGTGGGTACTTGAAAAAGGGTTAAGGTAAAAAATGACTATAATTATAATTGGATGTAATTTGAGATAATGTTGCTAAACAAGCAAACAATCAATCTGTGATGATACTTTGATAACAATATGAACTTACCAAGCAATCAAAAAATCAAACTGTGATTGATAATACCTGATTAATAGAACTGTAGCTATAAATAGCACCAGATGGAGAGGGAATTTTACAGGGAAAGAAGGAAGAGTGTGAACTCTGAGTAAATAGTATTCAATGTATTTGGCCAGAGAGGGAATAAGATACATTCTCACTTGGGTTTAAAAATGTATCCTATTCTACTGGGAAGGGGTGGGCAGGGGAAGAGAAAGATAAGGGAAGAAGGGCTTGATATAAGGGAAGACAAAGGTAAAAGTGAAAATAAACTGAAAGTTAAATTTTGAAAGAAAAGTCAAAGGGGAAAGGGGGGTAAAATTTTGGTGAGGTAGAATAAGAGGAAAGGAAAGAGAAAAATATAAATGAAAAAAAGAGAACATGGATGGAAATACAAAACTAGTAACCTTACCTGCAAATGTGAATGGGATTTACTGTCCCCATAAAACGGAAGCTGATAGTAGAAAGGATTAAAACTCAGAATCTTACAATGTTTTGTTTACAAAAAACGCATTTGAAGCAGGGTAAGTGTAAAAAATTGGAGCAAAATTTCTTATGCCTCAACTGAAATAAAAAAAAAAATCCGGGGTAGCAAGATAGATCTCAGATAAAGTAAAAGCAAAAATCGATCTCATTTAAAGGAAAAAAAAAGAAAGAAACTACATCTACATAAAAGGCACCCTTAGTAATTAAGATGTGACATTACTAAATATGTATGCATTCAGTGGTATAGCATCCAAATTCCTAGAGGAAAAGCTGAGTGAATTATGAGGAGACATAGAGAATAAAACTTTAATAATGGCAGAGCCCCCCCCCCCCTCTCTCTCTCTCTCTTTCTCTCAGAACTAGATAAATCTAAACAGAAATTAAACAAGATGGAAATTAAGAAGGTGAAAGAAATCTTTAAAAACTTAGACATGATAGACCTCTGGAGAAAACCTAAGGAGGATAGAAAAGAATTATAATTCAATAGCATTTTAGTAGCTCAGAAAACTTTTCAATCATGGAAAGATGGGACATATCAACTATAGTCTCATAAAATTTTCCAAAGAAATTTAAATAAATAATGCCTAGGTGACATCTTTGCCAAGTCATAAATTATTGGAACTCATTGTCATAAAAAGGTTAAATAATGTATCTGGAGAATATCTTAATCATGATCAAAACAAATCCATCATGAAAAGTTCAAATGAATATACCACTACTATGGAAATAAGGAAGTGGGGTCATATTCAGCTTTACAGGCTTACTAAGCAATGATGATTTCTTTGTAAACTACTAGGAAAAAAATGTAACATGTAGCAAATTTTCCCCACAAAATTAACTCTCCCAATGAGATACCTTAAGTACTTGTATATGTATCATAATTTATTTGACAACCTGAAATTCAAATTCAGGGTCTTCACGAAGCTCACATTCCTCTAAATGTATATTTCTGTTTTCATTTGTATTGCTAGAAGTAACCATGAAAAATCACTTCATATTGCCAAGTAAAATTATTGATAATGCCTCTTCGTTTATTAGTCTATGAGATGATGCAAATATTTATGTATGAAACTCCTCATAAAAATGAGAATTCTTAATAAATATTCCATCTAACTACCATCAATTATCAAGGTTAATAATTTATTCTACCAAATTAAAATTTGTAGTCATGCATCTTGCTAATGACCTATGCTGCTTAATCACAAATAAATTTAAATTACAGCAAAAGACAGTTATCTTAGAGACAGTTGGGAATAAAAAATACCCTTTTCCTTTCCATCTTTAGTTTAATTATAATCAACTATGCAGATTTATTTTTAATTGAATCAAAGCAAAAATGCCTACAGTGGTCAATTGTCAAATTGTCATGACTATGAAAGATTTAGGTTATTAAAATGTGTATAACAATTCCACAAATTAAATATATCTTTCAAGCTATGTCAGTCTAGCTACCTATGTTTATTACCTAATAAAAATTCCCACTTTTGTTTTGTAAAGGAACACATGAGCAGGGTATTTGCAGATGCCATAGGACAATGCCATTGACCTTTCTTACTGAAATTATTACTAGCCTTTTTGTAGTCTTTTCAGGTTAGCTGAATGGGACAGATTGGTATTCATTCTTAGAGGAATGTGTAAGATAACATAAAAAGGAAAGACAAATTGTAATAATAACAAACCATACATCAAATCTCTAACAGATTTATGGGACAGATAAAAGCAAATTGCAATCAGATATACATATCTCCAACAGAAATGATGATAAACAAGTTCAAATTCACAAAGCCTTCAAAAATCTTGAGAATTAAATCATTTTGCTGATTTAAATAAATATTTAAATGTCTTATAATTCTCACAAGATAAGTTGTAATTTAAAAAAGACAAGTTGTTTAGGCACAGTAGTTTAATTATAAATTAAATCTTTTAAAGAGCTTTACAATGTACAAAATTAACTTTGAAATTTTGAAAAGTTGAATGAGAATATGAAATATTCAAAAGTTCAATTTCACTATATATGTGTGTTAATGTATATATGCACACACAATCATGGACGCATATGAATATATATAAATACATATATACATACATGTACAATATGAATATAGACTACTGGTGGGGGAGAGTAAAGTGTGGCAGGGAAGAAGGGGTAATATATCTGTTGTCAATATTTCAAAGGTTACTTAATACATTGAATATTGACTAAACCTCTTTTGTTTCTAAGGTAGCAGAGCTAGGAGAAAATGATGAGAACTCTAAAGGCAAAATTCAGGTTGATTTGAGGAAGGTCTTCCTAATACTTAGATCTGCCCAAGTGTAATATACTATTGTAGACATTTAATAAATATTTTTTTTATAGATTGGTTGTTTGGTTGATTATGGGAAATTTTCTTAATAGTGGGTAAAGATCATATTTGATCTTGAACATGAATTCTTTCTAGAAACATAGTGACTAGAAATCAGTTTTTTCTTTAAGTTTTCCCATGGGCATAACCCACTATCTCCTAAGGTGAATGGATTCCATATAATTATACTGTTAGTAAATTATTTTTTATATCTTTGCGATTTCCTATTGTGACTTCTACTCCTTTGATGGATGAACAAATGACTGTGAATTTCGTATGAGTTTTGTGTCTTTCCTTAAATCAGTATAATTTTTCTAGGTCAAATGTTCCTTCTTTCTTTAATTGGTTTATATATGGCATAAAGCTGAATACCATGCTCAAAGAAATCAGTTTCCATTGAAATGTCTATAGTTATTATCATTCTTACTAAAATACGCTGCCCAGAACTTAGCACAAATATACAGTTGTGGTCTGACCAAGGTAGGGTTCCTGAGACCATTGTCATATTATGCCTATGTCTTAATGAAGTCCAAAACTATACAAACGTTTTTGGTTTGTGTCATCATATTTCTGATATAAACCAACACATGTCACAGGTCTTTATCATATACAAAAAGAATCAAAGTTTCTTTAGGAAAAGAAAACCTCAATGCAGTTGAGGATCCGGAGAAGTGACTTAAAGAAACAAAATAGCAATAGTCAGAAAAAACAACTGACCTATGAATCACACAAGGTAACTTCTGGGGTAACTTCCAACTCCAAAAATAGACTTTAATTCCTCAAGAATCTACAATTTTACCTTTACTAAAACTTTTGGTACAAAAATTTCAATAAAGATCAATAGCACATTTTTGATCTAATAAGATAATATTTAGCAATAATATAGATCTTATTTGATCATCACAACAACTTTGAATGCTATTAATACTCATTTTACTGAGATAGCAAAATGGAGGCAAAGAGAAACTTGTCCTATTTCACACATCTTGTAACTGAGTCTATATTTGAACTCGGGCGTTGACTTCAAGATCTGTGCTCTAACTAATATGCCCAGCTAATTCACATTTATAAAACAATTTAAGGTTTATAAAGTTTTTTTTTTTTTTTGTTTCTGCACACAGTCCTTGGAACAATGTAGAGGTAATTTCCCCCTGTTTTACAAATGAATTGAATCACAGAGGTATTATATGGCTTATTATAACAAAAGATGGAGCATTCAAACCAAGGATATTTGACTCCAAGTTGTAAAACTTTTCGCTATAACATTTTCTTCTTATCATTTTTAGGGAGAGTAATTTCATAAGAATCATGTTTTCTCTGTGCTTTAGGTTTACATGAACACCTACTCAATTCTTATTCTCATCTAATGAATGGTAATTAGGTTTTAAGCATTATCATGCAGAGCATTGCAAACTAGTCAAAATGACAAGATCAGTATGACATGATCCTATCTATATTAAAGAAAGTATTCTTCCCCTCCCCCAATTTGAGCTCAAATTAAATATATTTTAATAAGGTTTCATTGAACATATTTCAAACACATCTTTCTGTTTTTGTAGTTCTAAGAAAATCATTACTCCCTTAAGTTTATATTTCCTAATGGATCAAACTAATGGGAACACTATTCAGGATACAATGGGATGAACACTGTATTTAAAAACAGAGGTCCTAAGTTCAAAGTCCACTTCTGTCACTTATTTATTTTCTATATGATCAGTGTGAAATAATTTAATCTGCCTGGGTGTGTTTTCACATTGGCAAAATTGGAGAGGGTGGAGCTATGTGTTCTTATTATAAAATATTGCAGAAAAAGTAAAAAAGAAAATATAGAGACACTTAAAAACACATCAGAGTTATTTTAAATCTCTTCCCCCCTCTCTCTAAGAGATGGCTATAATTAGACAAAATTATACACGCACTATATATATGTATATATATATATATATATATATATATATATATACACACAAATATGTGTTTTTGTGTGTGCTTTAAATTATTCACTATGTGCTTCTATTTAATGTTTTTTTCTTTGTATGAAGATAGCATCTTTCATCATATGTCCTTAATATTTAATTTGGGTATTTATAGTAGACAAAATAAACTCTCCGCTAAAAGTTCTTAAAATCACATTGCTGCTACTGTATATAGTGTTCTCTTGGTTCTGCTCATTTCACTATTATTTTCTGCAAGTCTTTCCATGGTTTCCTAAAATCACTGAAGTCATTATTACATCTAACACAATAGTATTCTATAACAATCATAAATCACACCTTGTTCAACCATACCCCAAGAGATAATTTTAAGTTCCTTGCCTTCATAAATATAGTTTCTCCAAACATTTTAGAATATGAAGAACATTTTCTTTGCTCTCAAAGCATATTTGGAAAATAAACCATCTAGTATTATTTGTGATGGAAAGGTAGTTTAATTACTGAGCATAATTTCAAAATGGTTGTATCATTTTATAATTCTACCAATAATGGATTAATGTCCCTTTTTTTTCCAAATACTTTCCATCATTTATCCTTTCTTTTTTTATCATTGTCAATTTGATACTTATAAGACAATATCTCAAGGCCATTTTAATCTGCATTTCTCTTATCAAAAATATTTCTAAAAATTTTCATATGACTATAAGGTCTTTTGCTTTCTTTGTTGGAAAACTGCCTTTTTATATCCTTTGACCATTTATCAATTGGGGAATGACTAGCCTTTTTTAAAGATTTGCCAAAATTTTCAATACAAATTATATAAGAGGTCTTCATTTGATAAAATGTCTATAAATCCCCCCCCCACTTTTCTACTTTCCTTCTAAACTTGGCTATATTTGTGTTTTTGTATATATTTTTAAATTTAGTGTAATTGAAACTCTACATTTTACACTCTTTGTTCTATCTCTTGTTTATTCATAAATTGCTCACCTATTCATAAGTTTAATAAGTAATATGTTTCATGGTCTTCTAATTTTCTTATAAAATCTCTCTGTCTCCATACATATATATATATATATATATATGATAATATATATGTGTGTGTGCATGCATGTATACATGTTTGTATCTATCATGTATGCATTCTGACCTTGGTTTGGAAAATGGTATGAGATATTGATCCATGCCTAGTTTCTTCTAATACAACTTTCCAGGTTTCCCAACAATATGAACCAAATAATGATTTCTCATCCAAAATATTATCTAGGTTATTATATTTATTTTCTGCTTTAAACTATATATCTGTACTATTCCATTAATACCATTCTATTTTTCAGGCAGCACCAGATAGTTTTGATAATTATTATCTTATAAAACAACTGAAATTCATTTACTGTAAAATGAAGGACAGCTAAATAGTACAGTGGTTAGAGCACTGGATTAGAATCAGGAGGGTGGGAGTTCAAATCCAGTCTCAGACACTTGACACTTAGCAGTTGTGTGATCTTGGAAAAATCACTTAGTTCTAATTTCCTCACATCCAGGGTCATCTCCAGTCATCCAGAGTTCTATCTGTTCACTAGTCCCAGATGTCTCTGGAGGAGAAATTTAGGTTAGTGACTTAGCACAGTCCTATCTCACTCAAATCCAATTCATGTGCTTGTCATGGCACCACCTCCCTAATGTTGTGATCTTCTTTGAAAATAAAGGAAAAGCAGCATCACTGTAACATTATGGTAGTTATTATTTCCTGTCTAGGTCTAGCTTGCCTGCAACAATTGAGATGCATACTAAGGGTCCAGACAGCTGAGATGAAGGAAATCCTTCTCATGAAGTAAAATGGAGAAACTCTAAATATATGGTGAGATCCTTAATCTGTTCCTGTTAAGGAAAGAAAGTTGAACATTACAAATCCCAGAAAATTAGTGTCTTCAAATTCATGAAGACTTAAAATAGATAAACCTGGTCATCCATACAGAAAAGAAAATGATGAAAAAGGTCTATTTAAATAAAGGTTTAATGAGCAGTTCACTGAGTCAGTCAACATTACTCTATCATTAAGTGCTAACTCTGTGCCAGCCTCTTTGCTAAATGGCTAACTAAAAGGCAAACATAATTCCTGTCCTTAAGAAGTTCACATTCTAATTGGGAAGGCACCATACAAACAGATTTTTATGTGAAAGGGATAGTCAACGTATATGTGAAATAATTTCAGATAGGAGGTTCCAGGATGAAGGCAGGAAAGGAAGCCAAGAAAGACTTTTTAGAGAAAGTAGGAGAGAGTCAAACTGGGAGAAGACAAAAAGTGAGAATATTCCAGACAATGGACACAGACAGGGAAAATTCACAGAGTTGGAAAATGCAGGATCAGTGGTGCTGTATCATAGAATCTCTGGAGGGGGATAAAAATGTAAGACTTCATAGGGAGGAAAGGGTAAGGTTAGAAGGACTGTGGGAGACAAGCATTGGATGTTATATTTGATCCCAGATGAAATAGGAACTCACTCAAGTTTACTGTTGATAGTGGGGAGGAATATAACATGGTCAGATCTGTTGTTCTCACATTGACAACTAAAAGGGAGCATAAATTGGAGAAATTAGTCTTGAGACAGCTTTTTAAGAATAAATAGGTCATGCAGTGGGTAAAGCACTTAACCTGAAATTAGAAAGACTTGAAGTCAAGTATGGTTTCAGATAGTTGTTAGTACAACTCTGGCTAAATCACTTAACCTCTGTTTGTCTCAGTTTCATCATAAATAATAATGGGGATAATAAAAGCACACATCTCCCAAATGACATAATATTTGTAATATGTTCTGCTATATTTAAAAATCCTTTATTAATTCTAGCTATTATTCATATTAACAATTAAGAAAGTTTCAGGTCTTTGTTGGATTTTTACTTTGGATTATTGCTCTTCCTGCTTTATGTGACCTGGATACAGAGTTATTATTTCAATTTCTTTCCATTTCCCCCCTTCACACTTAAATATTCAAATAATTAAAACAGAGACAGACAGCAATGTGAGATGGAGTACTGCTTATGCCAAATGTGACTCAGACGGGGTGCTTTTGGTAACAATTCCAGATTCTTTTAAGACTGTTATTAAAATATGAACTGGTTTTGCAGAATCCTAACTGAAAATTTCAAAATTGCTTTGGCTCAGTAAAAGTATTGAAAAATTAGAGAGAGATTGTCTTTCCTTAGCAAAAGTGACCCACTGTGTGAGTCACTGTGTGAGCCCTGGTTGGAAAGACAATAAGAGTTACTTGGGTAACTTAACCTGGCAGATCAGATCAACACTAAACTCTTTTTGTTACTCATTGTTATCATCTTATGAGTTTGTCTAAAGATATTGAGGTAAATCTGGTACTAATGTTGTCCTAATTTACTTTGCCTAGCAATGATATTTGGGCCAAGAGAAAAACAGCCAAAGTAGCCATTAAGAGCTCTTAGGGATAAAGAAACAGATTTTACCTATGCTGTAAGAGACTACTCTGGATTTGATATCAGAAGTCTGGCTCTCCTTAGGAGCACTATGACTTTGTTTATTACTTAATATCTTAGGACCTCAGCTTCCTAAGTTTTTAAATCAGAGTATTAGACTTTCTGAACTTGAACATCTATTTTATTACTACATTCTGTGATGCTAGGCTTATTTAGATTACCTGACTGAAATTCTGTATCACCTTTCCTCTTATGAACATGTAAAGAGACAGATAAAACTACCATTTAAATTTATGCAAATTTAACATTTTCATTGTATTTTTCTTTCCTGTGGAGGAATTTGATTAAAAAATCAAGTTACTTTAATTAATTAACATTGATAGAGACATCCCTCTGTCCAGGCTATTATTATTATTGACTTCATTTTGACAGACAATCAGCTCAGAAAACAAACATTTGATTATTTATTTTCTACCACCATGATTCCTTCCTGATATGTCCATTCTACCAAGAGGGAAATACATCAACACTATATGAAATAACCAGTGGCTGTTGTTACTGAATTCCCTGGAAACAGACACAAGATTGAATGATATATCTGAGTTCTCCCAGGTGTTTCATTTAATCCATAGTCTCACTACATATACTTCTAAAGCCAGAGCATAGAATTCATAGAAGAAGGTTGTGAACAGGAAGTAGATGAATTGTATGTTTGATTTCAGTCATGAATCTGATCCTTTACATTGAGCTCAACCACCTATCATTGTGTCTAATAATTGATATTTTATGTGAGTGAATTTATATATAAACTTGTTAAATATAGGACTCAGAAACATTTTCCGGTGACATTAAAAGTTTGTGACTTTTCATGAACTTTCATGAACTTTGAAAACCCTTCTAATTTTATTTTTGTGGAAAGAATCCCAATCCCAGAAAGAAAAGCTTCCTTGATTTGACACTTACTAATTATATCATCTCATCATCCTGTTTCTCAGAATGTTTTCTCATCTGTACAACTGGAATAGAATTTTTTATACTTCCTAACCTTTAGAATTTCTATCACAGAATAAAAATATAAATTATTATATTTTAGAATTTGCAGTATTAATATCAGAGTAGTAAGGTTTAAGTTTTAATTTAATCACATTTTCCAACTGAAAATAAGTTGAGTTCAAACAGATAATGACAGGCAGTATTTTCCTCCCATACTTAAATCTTCCCTGGAGTCTTCAGAAAATGTGTTCCTGGAATCATGGGAAAAATGAAAACTTCTAATATTCTTAGTCCCAGGCATTTGACAATAGATTTATATCTGTACACATAAAAGAATGTAATGTACCCTCTCTTCAAAAGACAACCAAATTCCATGGAATTTTCATAACAAGAATTTGCTCTACATTATGGTATTTTTTCCTGAGGAATCCAATGCACCAGAATTCTGCTGGATTCTAGAGAAAGTAAAGATAATTCTAAAGATAGAATATATTCTATCTTTAGAATTAAATACACTACACATACACACACACACACACACACACACACACACACACACACACACACATATATATATATATATATATATATATATATATATATATATGTCCTGGATATGATTTTTATGATCCCTATTTTCAGTCAACATGTTGACTTCTTAAAATTTGGACGGTTGAATTATCTGCTTGATAAATTAGTTATGAAGGCAATGATCTCAACTCCTCACTTTTCAAATTCAGCTAATAGGTTAGCAGGAAGCAACCAGTAGTTCAGTGAATAGAGCATTGTGCCCGGAATCAGGAAGACCTGAGTTCAAATCCAACCTCAAGCATGCTGAACGCTGATCGTGATCAAGGCACTTAACATATGATCGTCTGTAAAATGGATAGTGTAGAAGTAAATGACAGTCACTACAGAACCTTTACCAAGAAAACTCCAAAAGGAGTAATGAACTGAACAATAATATGCAAAGTGGTCAATACATAAGAGTATTCAGTGTAGATTTCTCATTTTCTTCTTAAAGCAGATGATAATTGAATTTCCAGTTATATAACAAATTAAAGATTATAAGACTTATTTGAAACTCAAGGCAGAACTGTAAGATAGACACTGTCTTTATCCCTTTTTAATATGTGCAGAAATAGAGGCTCAGAAAGGTCAAGGGACCCATTGTGATATCCAAAGTAAAGATCAAAGACAAGATACAACCTCCTTTCTTCCCAACTCTGTAGTCCAGTACGTTACCCACGAAACCACACTGCATTCCAAGGGAATGTTATTATCTCCATTTTCCAGATCAAGAACATGAGGAGAAGTGACTTTCCCAAGTGACAAAACTGAGATGAATCCTGTCTGCAAACCGAAGTGTTTAAGACTTTGTTTTTGCCTTCACAGAACCCACAAGGAGATTTAACTACATTGCATGAGATACTCAGTTTTACTTTTTTTTGATAGAATGAAATGATTACATTAAAATTCCTTAGCCAGAAATTTCCTTTTAGCCAAGCTTATGCTTTTTCCTTTCCTCCTTTCCAGATATCTATAAATATAGATGGATAGATAGATAGATATAGACATAGATATAAATAGATAGATAGTATAGTTACATAATTACCTGTATCTGTATGCAGATCCTATCTCTCCCTCTCTTTCTCTCTCTCTTTCTCTGTGTATATATATATATATATATATATATATATATATATATATATATATATATATATATTCATTCTCTCTCTGCCTCAATTTCTCTTTCTCTGATTCTGTCTCTATCTCTCATTGTCTTTACTTTTCTAATTTTGCTTTTGATTTCTCTGTATTTCTATTTCTCTGTCTACATCTTTCTGCCTCTCTGTCTTTCTCTCTATCTTTCTTCCTCTCTTTCTATGTTTCTGTCTCTCCACCCTCCCAATCTTTAAATCAAGTGTGATGTTTCATAATGAAACAGCATTGCCCTGCCGAGCTCTGTTCAGGCACTGAAAATGTGTTTGCTAATGGCAAGAACAGATTCCAACAACTGCCACATGTTGGTGATAATGCTTTCAGTTACAGTTCAGCATCTGAAAGCAAATGAAGCTTGATGGAACACCCTCTTCAGTGGGCAGAGAATGGCCTGGCCTCTTGCTCTAACAAAAGCCATCATCGCCCTCTGATTCCAATTTTATGATCCCTCCTGAGCAAATAATACTTTTTGAAGCCAAATGTTTCTCTGAGTATGGACTGCCTCACTATCTTTCAGAGAAACAGCTGCATAGGCTTTAGGAGATGCCAGACCCTGTAACAAATAGAAATGATAGATTTGTCATGACTTATTTTGTGACAAAATAGTTGGCATTTTTAACCATGTGTTGCCATTTTCCATTTAAATACAGATCATTTTGAACAAGGACAGCCTTGGGAAAGAGTCAAGTGCCTGCCGGGGGGGTGCTCAGTTACATAACATTTTGATTCATGATGTCTGCTTCATAGTCTGTGTCAGGACACTCCATAGGATAATAGAAGGAAGGTCAGATCTGCTTCACAGACAGGGACTAGCTGTGGAGAAAAGGCTGAAGTCTGAAAAGATTGCTTTGGCAGACTTGTAAAACCTGAAGCTACCCCAGATACTGATGATGGTGTGACCTAAATGAGTGTTTTGGGGAAAAAGAAATGCAAGGATGTAGAAAGAATATCAAATAAACCAAGGTGAGAGATGAAGATGGGGAGGCACAACAATGCTGGTGGGTGAGAATGATATGCTTTGTTTATGGCAAAGTCCTATTCATCTTCTCTTTTCTATGACTCATCTACTTTCAGCATCTTTCTTTTCATTTTGGTTTGCTTTAGATGCATGATTAAATCCTGGAGATAGAATATTCTAAAGGCATTTGGCTGAATCCTGCTATTTATTCCTTCTCTAGTTTCTTTTTTACCCACTTCTGCCTACTCTCTGAACAAATACACACTGTGAAATAAGGGTATTTTTTGTGGCGCCCAATTATGGATGATGGTGAAAAAGTTTACCATAGTAATATTTATAGACTGCTCCCATCTTTTGCATTTTTTTCCAAATTGAGTCCAAATTTTCAAACTTGGAGTGTGTCCAAATTAGTTACATAGTGCACACTCCTTTTTGAAGATGATATATATTTGATTGATCAAGTTGCAGAACATGGCAGAACTTCCTAGAGGACATGTATAAGCTTTCATGGAGAGTTTGTTGCAAAATCCCTGCAAAAAAAAAACGAAAAAAAACTTGCTGAAGATTGATTATTGACCATATTATGTCATTTATTTGGATGGAAAATCTACAGAGCTTATCCAGCAGTGTTTATATTTGGGAAAGACAGAACAATGGGATAATAAATTTGAATTCAAATTGAATAGGAGGAGAGAGAATATGTTTAATTATTTTTATAAACTGCCAAATTTCTTTGGTGGTTCCACAGTTCCAGTGGAAATGAAAAGCCATATTATTGATGTCAACATTTTACTGGTATTATCATATGACATCATATAATGTATGGAATTCAAGGAGGTTCAAAAAAATTTTTAAAAAAAGACCACGTGGAATATGATAAAATAAAGACCATGGTAGGTCTATGTGAAGCAAAATATAACTAGTTAGAAACATTTAAATAGAGGAATGATACCTCTAAAGAATTTTAAAATAGTAAGAAAAGATGGACTGGTCAGAAAACTATAGTGAGGGATAAAAGGTAGATGACTTAAATGATGCATTGATACCATCTAAAGGTCAAAGAAATCAAAGAAAACCTCTAGCAGATTGATGCATTTTGGGGAGGAAATGATCATGAATCACGAAGATGGGAAGACATAGTTAAGTTGTGATCTCCTTTTAAGGGAACTACAAAATCAATAAGATCACAAGTTCATTGTAGAATGATTTATGATATTATTTGTTCTAGGACTATGTTTATTTTAACAAAGAAAGGGGGGGCTTAAGGACAAACCCTTCAAAATTTATAAATGAAGGAAAACAAAATTATCTCTATGTTTCCTCCTGCCCCAAACTGCTAAATTCTGGTATCAGAAGAGACAGAGCTAGGAGAAAACTGGGAGATCATTTATTCCATACTCACTTTTCATGGATAAAGAAACAGATGTTGCCCAAATTAAATGGTTTGCTAAAGGTCATATAGCTAATAATTGTTAGAACTCTTTTGATTCCAAACATAGTGTCTTTTAAATTTCATAATTCTAGTCAAGTTTATATAATATAATTTCTATGGCATGTTATATTACTTATATAGCACAATTATATAAATAAAATAATATAATTTTGCGTGATAAATAGTGGAAAACATTTTGGATAATGTCTTTCCCCTTTCCTCCTGACCTTTTCCTCTATGACTACTCTTCTACTTTATTACTACTCTATCATTTCATTCTTTAGTTAAAATCCCTAAACTTCTATTAGGAATCTATTACATTACAAGCAAGATACAATGAAAGATCTTGGAGATAAGAAATCAGAATTGTAAATAGTTCCTTCCCTCAAGAAACTTATTGGACCTTCATATAACTGAATAAGCCACTAATCACCCATTGTAGATATTTTATAGAGGAGGAAATTGAAGTAAACAAGGTTAAATTACTTGCACAGGTCACAGGTACTGAGTGACTGAGGTCAGATTTTAATTCAAGTCTTCTTCACTGCACTCTATCCACTGCACCACCAAGCTATTCTTCCTCTTTTCAGCATTGCCTGGAATCTGACCCTGGATCTCAGGTCACTGGTATGTGAACATATACCTTATCTTGACCAGAACCACTTCTCAGCTATTCCTAGATAATACCACTAAAACTCTTTCTGTTCTTCTAGTTTCAATTATAGATTAATTGTCCTTCCCTAAGGATAATGTAAGCTTCCAGGCAGCAGAGACTGTGTTGTCTAATTATTTTTATATCACCAGTTCTTAGTTAAAATTCATGGTACACAGAGAATTTTATTAAATGATTTATCACATTTCTGTCCATTAACTTGAACAGGCAAATCAGAGAATTCGGAGAATTCTGTCTGGGTATTTTAATGTCTATTACCCACATATAGAAAATCACGATATTGAATGAATGAAAATGCATTTTAATGATTTATTTTATGTGAAATAGTATAAGGGTATATACAAATAAAAACAATAGGATAATTGTTCTCAAAGAATTTTTATTTTAATTGGGAAGAGAACTTAAAATAGAATTAGGAGGAATCAGTTTGTCATATAGAAAGTTTAAAGGTCTCTAGATAACAATGATAAAGAGATGGAGATGGATCTTCTTTAAGGTCATTTTTATTGAGGAAACCACATAGTTCCATTTTGGTAGGATCCCATGATTCTAAAGATTTTCTGGGAAAGAACTTTAATCAGTTCCTATGTCTATTGAGAAGGAAGAGGTTATAGTACCAGGTAAGGCAATTTTCAAGTTCCGTATATGCACAAGGATTATCACAGCCATTTATCCTTCCTTTCCTCCTTCCCTGATGATTATTTCATGAGACCAGGCTAATATCAAAGATAGTAGATAAAGGAACTTGATTTTCCTGTAACTCTTAGGCTTCCTTGTCTGGTGGCTGTTCGTTAGTGGTTGGAGTTTGTTGGAATTGGTCTGACAGGTTCTTTATCCACAAGGTTGTACACTCAATGATGGATAGAAAGGATTTGACTGGAAGCATAACCAGTCATCTTGGGATCCTATAATTCCTCCAGACTCTGAATTTCACTGGGATTCAAGGGGAGTGGATAGATAAGGTATAAGTAGCTATTTCCTCATCTCCACATTTGGAACTCTAATCCTTCACACCTTCTTAGGATGCACATTCCCTACCCCAAGTAAAAAAGATGAGTAAACTGTAAAAAGATGGAGGGCTGAAAGATACCAACATGGGCGGTCTCTAAGTCACATAAAGGAGAAAGTGCATCCTTCAGAAATAAAATGCTCCCCATGCCCATACCAGTAGCTTGGACAAAGCTTGCAGACATGCCAAAATGGTTATGAATCTTTTGTTTGACACATATGATCATAACTATATGAACACAGAAAATCAAACCTATCTTATCCATCCATCATTATAAATGATCATCAAGTAATGACATTTACACTATGCTATTTGAAAAACAAGAAGCTCAGTATTATGAATACAAATGGGAAAACATTAAGTTAGGATTTGTAAAATCAAAACTATTGACTTGAGCATACATGATATTGCTTTAGCTTCCTAATTTTGTTTATTCTGAAGTAATACTCAAAGTTTCTGAAGGTAGATGTTAGCTTCCATGATTCCATGAGGACTAAACTAGCTTTGGAAAATTCACCCTTTATCACTCAAGGAAGAGAGATAGATACTTAATCTAATAGCAACCATAAAATTTGTTTGATCTATCATTCATGCATGATAAGCTTAATATTAGAATTAAGGGAGAAAATTTCTTTCTACTTTGATTCTTTTTTAAATCTAAAGTCTCACATAAATATTTATGACCAACAAAATTAATCAAATTTATTCAAATCATTTGAGGTTCTAGAAAAGGTAATAGTTCAGGGAATTATATTCAAACTACTGTATTCAAATCTATATTACTAGTTAATATTTGAATTGATACACCTCAGTAACATAGAGGCCTTGGTAAGCAGAGTGAGAAATAATTAGTTGAATGAATGTCGCTCATAACCTTTATCAAGATAATAAAATATATTTGACTTTTATATTTTGCTTTTACATAATTTTAATATATATCAATGTCTCTTCAACTTCCCTTACTCTATGAACAATTCTTTGGAAAAAAGAATAAGAAGGGGTACATATTATTGACATATTAACCAAGTTTGACAGTAAATAACTTTCCATACCCAGAGTATTAACTTCTCTTTCAGGGCAGGCTTTAAGATCAAATTTGATTTGTGGAATTAATTTAATTTCTTTTGCTATTCTATTTCTTAGTGACCTCAGTGGAGTTTTCTTCATATTGATATCAGTGCATATAATTATTCTCACACTTCTCTGTATTCTTCATATTCATTGTTTCTTATGGTTCAGCAATATTTCATTTTATTCATGAATCACAGTTTCTTTAGTCAGTCCTCAACCATTGAAGATCTGTTTTGTTAAATTCTAAAATGAAATAATGAAGGAATTCAGCATAGATTTCAGCAGTGATATTGATGATAGCAATCTCCTTACCATCAATACAATTTACATGAGATTTAGTCATGTGAACTGTGAATTCATGTTCTCTCTTTAGTCACCAAGTTATTCATTATTATGCTTCTATCCTTGTACTTACACCTAAATCAATTTCTTTAATTCATGAAAGAGAAGCATAAATTAATTTAGGATTTCAAAAGTGAATTATATCTATGACCTGTGTGACCTCTTTCTTATGAACTTCATTTCCATTAAAAAACATACTTAGTTAAAAAAGGATGAGTCCTTTCTAATAAACTCATTTCTTCTTGCATTCATAGAATATTATTTTTGACTTCCAACACTTGCTAAAAACTGAAATTCCAGAGGAAATTTTTGTTCTGACACATCCAGTTAAAAAATAAACACTGAAATTAGATCTGGGAATATAAAATTGACATGTATGATCCAGGAAGCAAAATATATTGGACATATGACAAATATATACAATATGAGAAGGATAAACACAATTCTATGTGAGGTACTTTAACAGAAAAGACCCAAGTTTAAAGGCAGAGAAAACTTAAGTTCATAGCCCATCTCCCATAATTGAAGAAAATATGGAATTTTACTTACTGGCCTCTGTGGTACCCTTCTAAGTTTTTGACTCTATGATCCTGATTCTATTTGTTAAAATTTCCAGAAAGTTTCATAACCTCTCTTAAACTCCATTTCCTTAAAAATATAAGGAGTTAGGGGTGACTAGGTAGCACAGTGGATAAAGCACCAGCCCTGATATCAGGAGTACCTGGGTTCAAATTCATTCTCAGACACGTAATAATTGCCTAGCTGTGTGGCCTTGGGCAAGCCACTTAACCTCATTTGCCTTGCAAAAAGCTAAAAAAAAAATTAAGGAGTTAATAACATGCTGTTAATCTTAATATTATATGAATATTAATATATATTATATATTCTAAAAATACCCACTGTAATGGATGAAGAGATTATTCTTCTATAGGACAATTAACTTGACCTGTGTGATGCAAGTTATCTCAGAACGAAGATAGTTTCATTATATTTTATTATTATTTTTAGGTAGCAGGTGTTTACTGTAGTTACTCCCACTTTGTGTTTCCTTGTGTTTGAGTGTTACTTTTAGCCAGTTGGCTTTTCATTTTTTATTGTCACAATTAGGGAAGCTATTTTTTTAGCATATGGTTTATTTCAAGGCTCTCCTGGAAGAATCCTCTTGTTTTCATGAATGCTAAGAAAACTTTAGTGAGAGAAGTCAAAATGAGGCTAGATGAGACAAAGCTAGTACTTTAGTCACAATTAGGTATTTTGACAAGATCGACTGAGTGGTGACAATAACCAAACTTTTACTTGTTTATGAGAATAAGCTTTTTTCCCAATGGATAACTCACCAATAAAAAGGGTCATTTTGCTGTCACAGCAATATAAGAATGCAGCAGCATAATAAAACCGTTTCCGTTAGCAAGCTGCCAACACATAAATAAATTGTGACTAAGGAGCAATTCACAAACATGAAGTGCACCTTCCTTTATTTACAAAAATAAGATTCATATCAAAGTTACTTAGTAGGGGCGGCTAGGTTGCCTAGTGGATAAAGCACCTGCCTTGGAGTCAGGAATACCTGGGTTCAAATCTGGTCTCAGACACTTAATAATTACCTAGCTGTGTGGCCTTGGGCAAGTAACTTAATCCCATTTGCCTTGCAAAAAACCTAAAAAAAAGCTACTTAGTTCAGGAATGATTCAAAACACTTCTCATTTATAGTTAAAATCCTGGTATTTTATTTGTATAGGGATGGAGCATTTTTAGCATTGGTAGCTCTTCTATGTGGAGACAAGAATTTTTGGTTTCTATGCAGAATCAAGTATAGTTTGAGTAGGTTCATACTAAGAGATTGGTCACCTTGTTCAATCCTTTAATTTTATAGTTGAGAGAACAAGGACCCAGAGAGATGGAGTGAGTTACTTAGAATTTCATGGCTAGTAAGCAACAGGGGAAATCTTTTTCCAAGTGTTATGAGATCCATAGCATCAGTGATATGAAGAATTTAGAACTCTATCATGGACTCAAGGGTAGCAGAAAATGTGAGAACTGCAAAAATGAAGTAAATATCTAGAGTGAAAGGCAATTCGGAGCACCATCCAATCTGTTCCTATAGCAGAATTGTCCCTGACCTTAACTATCCAAGAAACTTATTTTAGACATCAGAATATAAATTCCTTAAATGCAGTAGCTATTTCAATTTTGTCTCTGTATTCCAAGTGCTGAGAACATTGTCTCATATACAGTAAATGCTTAATTGATGCTTATTGAATCATTTCCTTCACTTAAAAGATTAGAATACTGTGTATATCTAACACATTAATTTTAGCTATCTTTCATATAGAAATTTAATGCCATGAATGTCTGAAGCAGGATTAGAATGAAAGACTTTTGACTTTATCCAGCGCTCTTTTTATTATAAAATAGGAGAGAAGTTGTAGATTTTAGATTGAGGCCTTACTGTGGAGTATTTTTCCCTGACATTCTAAAAGGTTTTTATTTTATTTCATATAAAAAGGAAGTCAGTGAATAATTTTGAGTAGAGATTTGAAAACAAAAATAGTCAAATGAGCATCTTATTTTTAAAGTCCAACCTTGTCAAAGAGAATTTCCTTTCTTGTTTATTTGTTTTTAATTAAATCTCCTGCACATCAAAAGGGAAATGAGAGAATAAGTTGTTATATATGATTGTAATGGAATACCATTGTGCTTTAAGAAATAATGAATGAGATGTTCTCAGAAAACCTTGAAAAAATTACATAAACTGATGCGAAATGAAATAAACATAACCAAGAAAACAATGTACACACTTGTGATAGCAATATTGTATTGATGGCATAGATTTGCTAGTCCAAGCAATAAAATGATACAAGTAAATTCTGAAAATGATCTTATGATGAAAGATACTTTTCATCTCCAGAGAAATAACTGGTAGAGCCTTAAGGTAGATCAAAACTACTTTTTCTTTATTGGGGGTGGGTGGGGATTTTTGTGTTTCTTTCATGGCATGACTTATATGGAAATATATATTACATTACTACTCTTCTTTAACCTATGTCAAAGTGTTTGACTGTTCAATAAAAATATAGTAGCGGGAGAGAAGCTGAGAATTTTGAACTCAAAACTTAAATATAAGTGTTTATACAGGTATTTGGGGGGAAATAAAATATTATACTAAAATAAATAAATCATTCTTTCTGAGATTTGTTATTAGGAAAGGTAAAAAGATATTATAATCATTGCACATGCCTTTGGTCCACAATTTTAAATTCATTCCTTTGAATCATCTCATTTTCCAAGGGTTTTTTCAATTATCTTCATTCCTTATGTCATCACTACTTTGAAGTCTGCATACTACTACTTAGATCCCACATATAAGTAATTAAGATGCTGTCATTTACTTATATTTTTCAAGTCATTTAAGAGGAAAAGTAAGATTTATTGTGCCATACAATTTTCTTAGGATTATTGATATACTGAAATTTAGATACTTTCTGATACTTTTTATGATAATGTTTTTGTATATATCTAATAGTGGGAACATAAATATGTTAAAAGAAAAATTTTAATCCTTGCTAAAATCAGAAATAGACATCTCCTGCCTTTCACACACTCAAGCCAAAACATACAAACACACACACACACACTCACATACACCATTTTCATAACCAGTAATGGATTATTTCTCAACCAAGAGAATGGCTCAAGATGAAATCAAGAGAAAAGAAGCTATTATAATGTGTTTCATGAAATCTATTTGAAGAATGCTAATAAGAAGAAAGTAAAAAGATCATAAAAAATTCTCCACTGGGCATAAGAAATTCACATGCAAGTCAACTTGGCAGGAGAATTCATATATTTGAGTGTCTTTTTGAAGTATTGCTAAATTTGAAAATTTGCTAATTTCTCTGCTAAAATGAAATGTTTATGATAGCTAATTTTTTGTACATGATTGGGTGTTGATCCATGAATGAATGCATGCATATATTTCATATACATGTGCCTGTGTCTGTAAGTTCATATGTACATATACACCACACAAGATAAAACACGCATATATCTGTTCACATGCAAGCACATGTGTAATACATATATATATATGTGTGATTTGTGTATACATATTTTAAAAAGGCATGTGCATGCATATAAATGTGTTTGTGCATGTGTGTATTTGGGTAAATATGCATGTATATATGTGTGTATGCATACATATATATATATACATACATACATACATACATATGGTTTGTATGTTGGCTGTAATACCTTTAGTCATATTACTACTCAGTGCAGCTGACTTTTGGTACCTAGAAAGGACTAGGATCATGACTGATGAGGGAACAATAGGGAGCGAGAAACACAAGAGAGAATAAGATTGATCTTTGAGGTAAGAACCTGAGTCAAGGAAATGAAATTCAAATATGTGAAAAACTGAATTAAATTACATCAAGTGCTTTTTTAATTTTAGGATCCAATTTGTATATATATGCTACTCTGAGGAGTGTCCAAATCCTTCCAATCTTGCAAGACATCTGTTAAAATAGTTAGTCATAATAATGTTGAATTGCATAATAATTTTTATTGTTTATATAGAGAAAACATCAAATGTATAACCATTTATAATTAAATTAGCAAACACTTAAAAATTCCTACTACTTATGAAGTATAATCTTAGTCAGGATACAAAGTTGAAAATCTTACTTCCTCCTTCAAGGAGCTAATGGACTTCTCAGGAACATATGACCATGCATATGAATGTAATACAGAATAATTTTTAAAAATGAAAGCTACATTGGAGAAAAACAAATGCTGGATCCCTTACTCTTTCTCCTATTTCAACATTATTAAAAGAATTATCACGGGTGTAATGAGGACGTGGCCCATTCCAGGCCCATCCTAGGAATTTTCTAGGTAAAGTAGCCAAAGGTGAGGCAAGATCAGGGAAAAATTCAGTTTGTCTGGATCTTAGAGTAAACTGAATCTCTATGAAAAGGTTTAGTTATCAAGCATGGAGGGAGCTTGAATGTCAAAGAACTGATGTTTTGTTCTTAAGGTTTTAGGGAACTAATGAAGTGTTTTTATGTGTTTATTTACTTGTTTATTTTGTTTTAGTAGGGGGGCTACTCTATCCTGAGGAAATTAAAACTAATTCAAAAGGAATAAATTGTAAATCCATGAATCTGGTTCATGTGATTACCACAAATCAAAATTTGGGAATCTAGCTGCTAATCAAGATTTATAAGAGGATTCTGTGATGAATTTTCACTATCCAGTGTTTTGACATCAGTGTGATCTTCCCAGTGTGAGTTATTATTTGGTAATAATTTCATCAAATAAATTCATTCAGTCAACTACGGTACTATTTGGTAATAATTTCATCAAATAAATTCATTCAGTCAACTACAGTACTATTTAGACAATTGCTATAATAATGTTCTAATGAAATACATTAATGGCTTCTTAGAGTATATGTAAATTTTCTTCATGGTTCCAAGAAACAAACAGATGATTTTATGGGATAAATTTAAACAAAACATGTGTACCTGTAATTTTAATTCAGAACATAAACATTTATTAAGTTTGATTCAATGATACCCTTTTATATGTTTAGCTTTTCAAGTTAGCAACATAAAGGAGAAGCACAACGGAGCAACATAAGGGCTCAATGACAAGTAGGAAATATTATTCAATAAGAAAGAATGCATAGTTGAATCACTAGTCAGTCATAAGCAAGATCCTTATATTTTTTACATATCATAAAAATGGCTTTCCAGTAAACAGGTACCAGTTTTACACAAATAAAAATATCAACCTTTATGCAAGCAGATGGTAAAGAAAGGGGGAATCTTTATACAGTCAGATATTAGAATATTTTGTGTATTTCTTCCCTCTGTTAATATCAGCTCTTAAAATTTTGATAACTCAGTGGGCTTCCCTGCTGTTTTTGCCCTTTTCATTTTGGCATAGGATAAATTTTACACTTTACCCTAAGGAAACCAATAAGGCTTTATTTTCCTTATTTCTCTCTAATCTGTTTAACTGCATATGTTGAAAACTTACACCATGATCAATATTATTCCTTTTATCATTTTTATAGCATTTTTCCCAATTACCTGCTTTTTAAAAAAAATTTGAGATCCATTTTTTCCCTTTCTCCCTCACTAAGATAGCAATTTGATAGTGCCTATAATAATATGATATGGCATGAATGTGACATAGCAATTTGATATATGGGCAATTAGGTAAAACATATTCATTCCTTTTTGCTTGTTGACAGGATGTCACATGGAATTAACATTTCCATTCGGACAAGATTAGCAGTCAGGCAGCTGAATGACTATATTATCACATGTTAAATATGATTTGTGAGTTCAGATCTCTATCTTGTTGAGACAGAAAGTTATAGAAAAATGAAAAATGAAATTCTCCTCTAAGGTGAGGCCCCAATAAGGCCAGTTCCTGGAAATGAAATTAGTGATGTGATTTAAAGTTATTTAATAATGTGAAATATTAGCAAAGCAGAAATTAAGACAGGTGCTTACTTCAACTATGACCTTTGAAGATTTCTCTCTGATAGTGTGGGAGGGTTTTTTAGGAATAGAATTAGAACAAGATGTACTTCTTCCCACGAATAAACTGAGAAATGAGGCTTGTAAGTGTGTGTGTGTGTGTGTGTGTGTGTTTAAATTCCAATTTCTGAGCCTAGTGCTTGGAGGTGCCAGTCGAGTTGAGAAGTGATGTTGATTGTATCATTATCAAGGTGTGAATGTGATGGAAAAAGTGGTTTCCAAAGTACTCTGGATCCAACTTCACATTCTAATGGAAAAAAAACCCTTTCCTCCTTAACATATTTTTTTAAATGAAACACATTTTAAGAGGCTGTTACTTTGTAACTATCTGCTAAAGATTAGGAGATGTTATTTTAGAATTTTCCCTAAATCTCCATTGTCATTAGGGCAACCAGTTCCTTATTAAAATATTGATAGCTACCTCTTATATTTTACAGAATGTTAACAGTAAACTTCTTTTGAAATAATTTCAAATAGCATTAAACTGATGCATACTTCCAGTATTAATAAATTCCTTTCCTCAGAATTTTCATATTTTAAAAACTAGACTATATCTCATCTTAAAACATTTTCACTCCCCTGTTCTTCAGTGAACTACATGAAAGATTGTACTTAGAATTATAAAGTAAAAGTCTCAGTTTTGGCCTCAGAGGCTAGGTGTGTGATTTTGGACAAATCATCACTTCATGAAATTATTATTTCTTCATCTGTAAAATGAAAGCAATAAAGGCTTCAATGTTTACTTCATATAGTTATTATGGTGATCAAATGAGATGATATATTTAAAGATCTTTGCAAACTTTGAAGTGCTGTATTATTGGTTATTATTGTTTCATTCTTTTTTTGTATTTCATAAAGAAATGAATCTTCAGAAACTTTTCATGGAACTTTTTTAGGAGAAAGGGAATAATGGACTCTAATGTTATTTGTTAAGTCATTATTTCTTCATTCACATGTTTTATATGTTTTTCAATGAACAATAAATCATTTTGTCTACCTGTCCACCTCTATTGAGAAGAAATGAAAGCAAAAGAGTTGTATAACAAATATACATAATGAATTTGCCATGTTCAAAAATGTATGTTAATTAAGCATCTTGAGTCTATGGCCCCTTTGATAGGATGAGTAATAGTTTTAAACATTGTTCTGTTGGAATTGTGTTCAATGATTGAATAGAAGTGTCATTTGAACATTAGGAGACACCCTGAAAAACAATTTGTTCTACCAAATCAAATTAGAACCCCTTCTGCAATATCCTTTAAAGCTTGGGAGAGATTATGAGTATTTTGAAGGAAATTTCTAAATTTTTTTAAACTTTTCATGAATAAATGACATTTCCAAATGAGAGTGGGCAGCATTTCAGTTTAGGCTAATAGTCTTTCTTTCCAGTAAAGTTATTATGATTAAATTCTCCAGAATATTTTATTTCTGTATGTATTCTGTGGAGATTTGTCTTCTCTCAGGTCATGAAAGATTGTAAACATTTCATGTAAAATTCAAGTCATTAGGTGGTGTCTTGCAAAACAATTGGTACCTACTAAATATGTACAGTGTGCAAAATATTCACATACTTGCCATCATTTTCTTCTTTAATGTACTCTCTAAGTTCATGAACCACTTGAACTCTACTCTCAGACTCGTTGTTAAGAATCTCAGTTTTAATATTTTTATATTGAATCAATCTTCTTAAAAACTCTAATTCAGAGTTCCAAGAGAGTTGTTGCTAACTTTTGAATATTACAAACTATAATAATCTGGGAAGATGATTATTTCAAATGTATCTTGTTTACCCATTGTAACTCAGATATAGTCTTTTCCATTAAGTGATGAGTTCCTTGAGAAAAGGTATAATTTTTTCTTCAATAATTTGTCTCTGTTCCTAGCACTAAGTATAGTAGGTGCTTAAAAAATGTTGGTTGACTGATAAGAAAATTAAAACTGATTTACCATTTTGGGACAAATATTATTTAACTGACTAGAGAAAAATGATGAAAATTTAGTTTAATTAGTTTAATTCAATATTCTTTGCTGTATCTCCATTCAAATTATGTCTGTTAAAGATTGGTGTTCCTTGAGGATCTATCCTGTATATACTTCACATTTCTCCTTGCTCTATATTTCTTGGTGATCTTATGAGTTCCTAAAGACTCAATCATTTCTATTCTGATGATTCTCAACTTTATTTATTCAGTCTAAATCTCTTTCTCAACCAACAGACTTCTATCTTTAATGAATGATAGAACTTAACTTAATGTCCCATAATCATCTGAAACTCAGCATGTCCAAAGTACTTCCTCCAAAATTATACCTTCTTCTTAAATTGTTGTTAATGTTAAAGATTCCACTATCTCTCCCATACACCTAGACTCAAAAGATATCTTCCATCTCTCATCCACTTCATACTTAATCTGTGAATAAGACCCATTGATTTTGCCTTTATAGTATTTCGCTTCTCTCTTTTGACTCTACCATCAACCTAATATTGTCCCTCATTACTTCATGCCTAGATTATTGCAATAGCTAGATAATTAGTGTCCCTCCCAAAGTCCTCACTCATCACCAGTTCATTGTCTACTGTTGAATTTATCTTCCCTGAGGGCAGATTTGTCTATATCAGTCCCTGTCTCTCCAATATGATAAATTCCATTGGTTCCTTATGACTTCCAATTTCAAATATAAAACTGTCTCTTTAGCATTAAAAACTCTTCATACTCTAACCCCCTTCATACTCTAACCCATTGTTCTTAACTTTATTTATCTCCTTGTAATCTCAATTCATATTGACCTCCTAAGTATTCATCACCCAAAATTTTCAAGTCCCTTATAAAATTTCATCTTCCATTAAAAATGTCTTTCTGGATCCCCCTTATTTGTAGTACCTTTTTTACTGGCAATTCATTCTGTATGTATCTTATTTATACATAATTGTTTGCATGTTTTCTTCATTAGATAAGATCCTCCTTAGATTTTTGAGTATCTTTTGTTTCTTTATATACCTCATTGTTTACAGTGTCCCTAGCACATATTAGATATTTAAAAATGGCTTTGGATATACTGGCAGAAGCTGGAAATGATAAAAAATGTAGATATTGTTGAGTAATAGTTTCAAAAGAACAAAAAAAAAACACATTGGGAGGAAAGAATCAGAGAAATCACCCAGTAAATTTATTAGGTTGGCTGTGTTTGTATCTTAGTGAATTGTTAATTAAGTATAGATTCATTCTTTCTCATCTCATTAGTGAAAACACTGATTCTACATAAATGCTTCCCAAGCAAGCAAGAAATTACTATGACGCTCAAATTCCAATCCACTCTAAAGGGAAACTGAGGGAGACCCAAAGAAGTTTTAGTTTATTAGGGAGAACAGTGAGTTCCAGCACAGTTTCCACACCTGTGTAACCAGCTGGGCCAAGGGTCTGAACTCCATAAA
This sequence comes from Macrotis lagotis, assembly GCF_037893015.1. NCBI lineage: Eukaryota > Metazoa > Chordata > Mammalia > Peramelemorphia > Peramelidae > Macrotis > Macrotis lagotis. The sequence continues at coordinate 90,825,800 of NC_133658.1, forward strand.
TTCAGTAGAGCCCTTTCAGCAGAACAAATAATAAGCAACCCCCACCTCCTTAGGCTAAAGTGGGGCAACAAAGTTCACTCAATGGAAAGAGACTAACTCCCTTATCCAGGGCTCAGCCCATTGTTCAAGGTCAACTGAGACCCTGCTGCTGAGGGCCCCCAAACACTCCAGAAAAAGGAACCAATCTCCCTACAGGCTGCTCCTCGTAATTAATAAGACAAATGAACAAAGGTCTCTATTATCTTCAAAAGTAAGCATCTGAGAGCCAGCCTGCCCTCCCCAACACAAGATGCTAGAAATATGAAGAAAGGCTAGCAAAAAGGTTGGCCCCATGAAGAAATACTTAGAATAAATAGATTCTATCCCAGAAAGACCTAGCACTTCTGAGGAGAATGTGAAATGGTATCCAGACCAGAAATACTTCCTTGAAGAAATCAGTAAGGAGTTTAAAAATCAATTATAAATTTTGGGAGAGAAAATTAACACTTTGAAACAAGAAAATGAATTGGTGGAAAATAGAATTAGAAAAATACAAAATGAGAATAACTCTCTCAGATCTTTAATTGGGCAAATGTGAAGAGAAAATAATTCTCTCTAATCCTCAACTGGGAAAATGGAAAAAAAGAAAATTATTCTCTCAAAACTACACGTGGACAAATGGAAAACTTCTTCAAAAATAGAATTGACCAGGGGGCGGAGCCAAGATGGTGACATGAAGGGATCGAGTCTTAGGAGCTCTCTGATAAAAACTCATAAACTAAGGACTCTAACTAAACTTTTGAGAGACAGAACCCACAAAGGGAACCAGTGAGGCAGTTCTCCTACTCAAGGTAACCTGGAAAAGAACAGAAAGGCTCTGCTCCCTGGGGCAGAGGGGCGGCCCGCCAGAGGGGTGGCCCACCAGAGCCAAAGAACTTCAACCTCCAGGAGGCAGCCCCAGGGCGCTGGGAGCCTCAGCTCACAGCAGCGGGGGAGTCTCCTGAGCTGCACCCCGGGGAGCACTGGCACAAAGTGGGGGAACAGCGGGGGACCTCTGCCAGAGTGAGCACTTGGAGCCCAGCCCTCAGGTCACACAGCCAGTAGCCTGGTCTTTCAGCTGCCTAGACCCGGAAACAGAAGCAGGTGTAGCAGGTAAGCAGGAGCCCCCAGGGCATGAGCCCATTGAGCTGAGGGAGGGGAGTGAAGAGAGACTGCCAAGCTCTGTCCTCTGCCCCTGGAACAGGACTCTGGAGCTCTGACCACATTCAGATCCTGATCACAGTCTAGGCCCTCCCATAGAACAGCAGGCCCCCCCCCCCACCTCAGCCCCGTGGCAGAGGAGGGCGCTTATGGTCATACACAGACCAGGAGGGAGGACAGAGCTTCACACACTGAGACCCTTGTGGGAGTGTCCCAAAAGCTCAGGAAGCAGCCCCAAAAAACAGGCTTAGGCTGTGAAAATGAACAAACAAAGAAACAAGAGGAAGACCATTGAGAAATATTTTGCAAATGAGCCCAAGAAGGATCAAAATACTCAGTCTGAAGATGAGGAAGCAGAAGCTCCTGCATCTAAAGACTCCAAGAAAAAACAGAAATTGGGCTCAGGCTATGATAGAGCTCCAAAAAGACTTTGAAAATCAAATGAGGGAGTTAGAAGCAAAACTGTGAAAAGAAAGGAGAGAGATGCAGGAAAAACAAGAAAATAAAGTCAGCAGCTTAGTCAAGGAAATCCAAAAAAATGCTGAAGAAAATAGCATGCTAAAAAAACAGCTTAGGTCAAATGGATAAAACAGTTCAAAAAGTTATTGAGGAGAAGAATGCTTTAAAAAAGCAAAATTGGCCAGATGGAAAAAGAGATAAGAAAACTCTCTGAGGAGAATAAATCCTTCAGACAAAGAATAGAATTCAGGGAGATTGATGAATTTACCAGAAATCAGGAATCAATACTTCAAAAGCAAAAAAATGAAAACTTAGAAGAAAATGTGAAGCATCTCATTGAAAAAACAACTGATATGGAAAACAGACTTAGGAAAGATAATTTGAAAATTATTGGAATACCTGAAAGTCATGATCAGGAAAAGAGCCTTGACATTATTTTCAAAGAATTACTACAGGAAAATTGCCCTGATATTCTAGAAGCAGAGGGCAAAATAGAAATGGAGAGAATCCACCGATCACCCTGAGAAAGAGATCCCAAAAAACCAACCCCCAGGAATATTATAGCCAAGTTCCAGAACTCCCAAGTCAAATAGAAAATATTACAAGCAGCCAGAAGGACACAGTTCAAATATCGTGGAGCTGCTGCAGTCAGGATCACACAGGACTTAGCAGCAGCTACATTGGAAGCTCATAGGGCTTGGAATATAATATACCAGAAGGCAAAAGAGCTTAGAATGCAGCCAAGAATGAACTACCCAGCAAGGCTGAATGTCCTTTTCCAGGGGAAAAGATGGACTTTCAATGAACCAGGGGAATTTCAAAGGTTACTTTTGGAATGGCCAGAGCTGAACAGATGGTTTGATCTTCAGATGCAGGACTCAGGTGAAGCATGGAGATTGGAGGAGAGGGGGGAAATATGAGGGACTTGATGAGGATGAACTGCATGTATAGAAAAATGATACTGATAATATTCATATGAACCTTCTCAGTTAATAGAGCAGGTAGAGGGAGCTTTTATAGTTGAAGCACAGGAGAAAGCTGAAGTCGAAGATAAAATATGGTGTAAAAATGGAGTCAATAAGAAAAAAAGGGAAATGGAATGGGAGAAAGAAAAAGGAGAGGGGGAAATAGTCCAAGCTATTTCACATAATAAGATTTTTTTTATTACAATGAGCTATTGCAATGATATGGAAGGGGGGAGGCAAGGGGCAATGAGGGAACCTTTGCTCTCATCAGAGGTGGCTAGGAGAGGAAACAGCATATGTACTCAATGGAGTATAGACAACTGGAGTAAGAAGGAGGGGGGAGCAGGCGGAAGGGGTGGGGATTTGAATAAAGGAGGAGAGGATGGACCATGGGGGGAGAGTGGTCAGATATAACACATTTTCTTTTTTTACTTCTTGCAAGGGGCTGGGATTGGATGGCCTGCCCAGGACCATAGGGCCAGGTGGATGCTGGGCCTCAGGGGTGGTATGGGGGCTCAGGGCTTCTTGGCCCCAGGACCAGGGATCTGCCTGCTGTGCCATTCAGTGACCCTACAGCAGAGTCAGAGTGAAAGGAGAGAGAAAATATAGTACGTGGTAGTGAAGAAATAAGAAAGGAGGGAGTTGCGATCAGCAATGGCAATGTTGGAAAAATATGGAAGTAACTTTTGTGATGGACTTATCATAAAGAATGTGATCAACTCACGACAGAGTTGATGGTGTTGGAACAAAGACTGAAACACATTTTTTGTCATTATTATTTGGAGGAGGGTGCAGGGCAAGTGGGGTTGGGTGGCCTGCCTGGGGCCACATAGCAAGGTGATCATTGGGTGTCTGGGGCCAGATTCGGACCCGGGTGCTCCTGGCTCAAGGGCCAATGCTCTGTCTGCCACCCAGCCACCCCTACTATTATTACTATTTTATTTTATTTTGCCTCTTTTTTTTTCTTCTTTTTGGTTTTTGCAGGGCAGTGGGGATCGGGTGGCTTGCATGTCACATAGCTGGGTGATTATTGGGTTTACGAGGCTGGATATGAACTCAGATGCTCGTGGCTCCAGGGCTGGTGCTTCATCCATTGCACCACCTGGTCATACCTACAATTATTACTATTATTTTTTTGAATTTTAATTTTTTTTCCTCCCCCTTTACTTTTTTGCCCAAGCAAGTCTATCTATATTCATGGGGGGAGAGGTATTTTGTTTGCTTGTAAACAAGTATATTTTATTAATGTAAAGAAAAACATTTGTACAAAATGAGAATAAAAAATAAATTTAAAAATAGAATTGACCAATTGGAAAAGGAGTTGCAAAAGGTAAATGAAGAAAATTCTTTTCTAAATAAAAGAATGGCATCAATGGAAACTAATGACTTCACGAGAAACCAAGTTTCTGTTAAACAAAACCAAAAGATGAAAAAAAATGTAGAAAATGTAAAATACCTCAACAGCAAAATCACTGACTTTGAGAACAGATCAAGAAGGAACAACTTGAGAAATATAGGCCTTCCTGAAAACATTGAAGAGAAAAAAAAAGGGCTAGACATTATATTACATGTCTTAGTGGTGGAAAATTGCCCTGATATCATGGAACAGGAGGGCAACAAAGTACAAATAGAAGGAAGGTAATGTGGAGGGTAATAAGGAATTAGTAATTTTGACTTCGAATGTGAATGGGATGAACTCTTCCTTAAAATTAAGCAAATAGCACAGTGGATTAAAAACCATAATCCTACAATATGCTGCTTACAAGAAACTCATTTGAAGCAGAGAGATATATAGAGAGGAAAGATAAAAGGTTGGAGCAAAATATATTTTTCTTCAGCCGAAGTGAAAAAAGCAGGGGTAGCAATCCTTGTCTCAGGCAAGGCAGCTGCAAAAATAGATAATATTAAAAGAGATAAGGAAGGAAACTATATCCTCCTAAAAGCTACCATAGGCAATAAGGCAAATTCAATAATTAATATGTATGCACCCAATGGAATAGCATCCAAATTCTTGAGGGGAAAATGAAAGAGCTACAGGAAGACATAGACAGCAAAACTCTACTAGTGGGAGACTTCAACATTTTGCTCTCAGAGTTAGATAAATCTAATCATAAAATAAATAAGAAGGAAGTTAAGGAGTTTAAAAGATTGTTGGAAAACATAGATATGCTGCAATGGAGAATATGTTCTGGATCCAGAGAAAGAATATGGACTTTGAACAAAGGCCAAAGATATTACTTTCAAATTAGGAAAAAAAATATTATTTTATTATTTAATTTTATGATTCCATACTTTATTTTCCTTCCTGAAGGATATGATCTCTTTGTCATCACATTCAACTGAGATCAATGTATAACATGGAACCAATGTAAAGACAAACAGATTGTCTTCTGTGGGGAGTTGGGGGAAGGAAGCATGAATGGAGGAAAATTGCAAAATAAAATAAATAAATAAAATCATTTAAAAAAGAACAAAAACAAAACAAAACAAAAAAAGAAAACCGATATCTGATAGAACTATGGAGGAAACTGAATGGGGACAGGAAGGAATATACTTTTTTTCTTCAGTATATGTCACTTACGCAAAAATTGGCCATGTGCTAGGCCATAAAAACCTAATGATCAATTGCAGAAACACAGAAATAGTGAATAAATTTTTCTCAGATCACAATGCAATAAAAATGATATGCAATATTGGGCCAGGGAGATATAGACACACAACTCATTGGCAACAAAATATCATCATTTTAAAGAATGAGTGGATCAGGCAAAAAATATGGAAAGAATAAATTATTCCATCCAAGATAATGACAATAATGAAACAACATGCCAAAAAGTATGGGCTACTTTCAACACAGCTGTCAGGAGATATGTTATATCTTTAAATGTTTGCATGAATAAATTAGATAAAGAAGAAATCAATGAACTAAATACTCACCTAAAAATTAGAGAAAGAACAAATTGAAAACCCCCAATTAATACCAAATTAGAAATTCTAGATTTTTTTTTTTTTTACTTATTGCAAGGCAGTGGGTTGAGTGGCTTGCCCAAGGACACACAGCTCGATAATTATTAAGTGTCTAAGGCCAGATTTGAACTCAGGTACTCCTAACTGCAGGGCTGGTGCTCTATCCACTGCACCACCTAGTTGCCCCAGAAATTCCAAAAATTAAAGGAGAATTATTAAAATCAGAAGCAAGAAAGATATTGAACTAATAAATAAAACCAAGAGCTGGTTTTATGGAAAAAAATCCAATAAAATTGAGAAAAGTCTGGTAAATTTGATTTAAAAAAAGGAAGATGAAAACCAAATTGCTAGTATCATAAATGAAAAAGGTGAATTCATCAACAATGAGGTGGAAATTAAAGTAATAATTTGGAATTATTTTGCCCAACTCATTGCCATAAATTTGACTATCTAAGTGAAATGGATGGATATTTCCAAACATATAAGTTGTTCAGATTAAAGGAAGAGGAAATTAAAAACCTAAATAACACTATCTCAGAAAAAGAAATCCAACAAGCCATTATTGAACTTCCTTAGAAAAAAATCTCCAAGGCCAGATGGATTCACAAGTGAATTCTCTTGAACATTTAATGAACAATTGATTCCAATATATATAAACTCTTTAGAAAAAAGAGGTCAATAACTGTGCCTAAATCTTTCTATGGCATTAATATGGTGCTGATACCTAAACCAGGAAGAGTTAAAACAGAGAAAGAAAATTTTAAACCTAACTCCCTGATGAATTTAGATGTAAAAAATCTAAATAAAATCTTAGCAAAATGATTACAACAAGTTATCACTAGTATAATGCATTTTGACCAAATAGGTTTTATCCCAGGAATGTAGTGTTGATTCAATATTAGGAAAATCATAAGTATAATTAATTTTATCAATAAGAAACCTATCAACTGGCTGCGGCTCGTCCCACTTGGGCAGCAGAGCCAGAAGGCCAGCCCCCTCCTCTTCCCCCTTCCTTCTCCTCCCCCTTCCTTCTCCTCCCCCTTCCTTCTCCTCCCCCTTCCTTCTCCTCCCCCTTCCTTCTCCTCCCCCTTCCTCCTCTTCCTCTTCCTCCTCCTCCTCCCCCTCCTTAATCCCAGCCTCCCAGCCCAAGCAGCTCAACTCCTGGCCTTGCAAGACACCCCCAGCCTCTTCTGCCAAAGGCACCACCCCAACTCCAGGAGCTGGGGGTCTGGGTGCCAGCTGGGGAGCCCCAGGTGACAGCTGCAGGTGAGAGGGGGCAGTGGCCAGCGCCTCTGCATCCCAGATCCATGCACATTGGAGGCCCCAGAGCCGCAGACACCCAGCCCTGACCTGCCTCCCAGCCAACCGGAGCCCAGCTTTCCCACTCCTGTATTGGAAGAATAGAATCCCAGGTGAGCACCGTCCAGTACAGCAGATGGAATAACAGCCAGGATGAGGTCAGCATGAATGTGTCAGCCTCAGAGAGTTCAGGCTGTGAGTGCATCTGTACCAAACTATGCACTGGGAAGATGGGCATTGCTGTGAAGGTGATAAGTGGAATTATTCTTTTCTGGGTCATCTTCATCTTCGGCTATACTACCAGATACTACATCCACAAGTGCAAGTAGCAGAGTCTGCTAGATACCTTCTCTAGGAGCCCTCCACTACTCAGAAACCTCTTACTTCTCAGCTTAGATTACCAAGGCTGGCCTCTGGGGGCACATGTACCAATAGATATAGATATGAACACATAGGGATAGATGGACATATTCTAAGTCTCAGAGAGACAACATTACTATAGTGACAGGCACATACTGAAACAGACATTGTACAGAAGAAGAAACAATCATACATGGAGACACAGACCCACAGAAAGACAGATATACTAACACCGAAATACATACAAATCTCTCTTCTCCTTTGTCCCAGGATAAAACTCCAAACCAAACCATCCTCATTCAACCCAGAGAGAGTTACTATACTCAAATGCTAAAGCCCCAGCACTATATCTCCCATTAATTCCTTCCTTGGTTACCCCTGTGTTCTTATTCACAAAGCAGAAAACCTCTCCTTTGGATCACCCCTCCAGGGAGAGATACTACAACATGTATGGTTCAAATCCCAACACTTCCGGATATGTATCAGAAAATTAGAAGTCACCAATGACACCAAATAGCTTTGAAGGTCCCCTCCATCTCTAAATTTTTGTTTCTGTGGCAATGATTCAATATGGAATCCTAGCAAAGCCAGAAATTTTCCCCTGGTTTCAGCAGGGAAATTTATAACCTCACCCCCCCCCCCCCCAATCTGTTGTTGAAGTTTTAGGTTCCCTCTCTGAACCTACAGGCTTACAGTTGTGCCACTGCCCATTCCTGTTATATTTGTATGTCTGGTGGGGGGGGTTGTCTTTCAGCTCTGGAGCCATTGAAAGAAGTTTTCATTTTAAAGTTATTCCTTTGCTCTCTCCCCTGGATTTGCCCTTGATTGATGCACTATGCCCAGGGAATTAGATCTCCTGACCTTCCCTGAAGGGGAAAAAAACCCAGTGAATTTGAATTGGGGATCTGATGTTTCTGAAGGCCCCCTAGTCATAGATGTCACAAAGCCTCTTGAAGCCAGGATAAAACAGTCCCCATCCTGATCAATAACCTTACCCAAGAAGCAGAAGCTGAGCCATGGAAGACTGAGGTGTTCTGAGGGTTGAGTCCCCAGCCTTCTCCCTCCACACCACCCCTTCTCGTGCCTTTCCAAAGAGGCAGAATATAATGGAAAGAAGAAAAAAAGGCTAGACTGGAAGGATTCTAATAAATATCCACTTTCCTGTGGTGTGACCTCAAAAAAAAAGAAGAAACCTATCAGAAATCATATGATTATCTCAATAGATGCTGAAAATGATTTTGAAAAATATAGCACCCTTTCCTACTAAAAACACTAAACAATGTAGGAGTAAATAAATTGTTCCTCAGAATAATAACCAATATTTATCTGAAACCATCATCAAGCATTATATACAATGGGGAAAGACTAGAGGCATTCCCAATAAGATAATAGGTGAAACAAGGATGCCATTATCACCACTTCTATTCAAAGTTCTATTAGAAATGTCAGCTTCAGCAATTAGAAGACAAAAAGAAATTGAAGGAATTAGAAATAGGAAGGAAGAGACAAAACTCTCACTCTTTGCAAATGACATTATGGTATACCTAGAGAATCTCAAAATGTCAGCTAAAGACTAATAGGAAGGGTCAGCTGGGTGGTGCAGTGGATAGAGCACTGGCCTTGGAGTCAGGAGTACCTGAGTTCAAATCTGACCTCAGACATTTGATAATTACCTAGCCATGTGTCCTTGGACAAGCCACTTAACCCCATTGCCTTGAAAAATCTAAAAAAAAAATAGATAGATAAATACTAATAGGAATAATTAGCAACCTTAGCATAGTCACAAGATATAAAATGAACCCTCATAAATTCTCAACATATCTATATATTACTAGCAAGATACAGCAGAAGAGCTAGAAAGAGAAATTCCATTCAGAGTAACCTCAGACAACATAAAATATCTGGGAGTCAACCTACCAAGGCAGACTCAAAAACTTTTTGGAAACAATTACAAACCACTTCTCACACAAATAAAATCAGATTTAAATAACTGGGCAAATATCAAATGCTCATGGATAAGCCAAGAAAATATAACAAAAATAACAATTCTAGTAAAACTAAACTATGTGTTTAGTACCCTGCAAATCAATATTTCAAAAAATTACTTTAATGAGTTTGAAAGAGCTGTAAGTAAATTCATATGAAGAAATAAAAAGTCAATGATTTCTAGGGATTCAATGAAAAAAGTGCAAAAGAATGTGGATAAGCCCTACCAGATCGAAAATTATATTATAAATCATCAGTCATCAAAACTGTCTGGCATTGGCTAAGAAATAGAATGGTGGATCAGTGGAATAGACTAGGTGAAATAGCAGGAAATGATTATAGTAATCTGCTGTTTGATAAACCCAAAGAGTCTAGCTATCAGAATAAAAACTTTCTCTTCAATAAAATATGCTGTGAAAATTGAAAATTATTTTGGAAGAAACTTGGATTAGACCAACATCTCATACCCTACACCAAGATAAGATCAAAATGGATACAGGATTTAGACATAAAAAACACTAATATTATAAGCAAACTAGATCAAGGACTAGTTTACCTGTGAGATCTATGGAAAGGGAATGCTTTATGACTAAGGAAAAGATGTAGAACATCACTAAAAACAAACTAGGTGATTTTGGTTACATTAAATTAAAAAGCTTTTGCACAGATAACTGTAACCAAGATCAAAAGAAATATAGTAAACTGGGAAACAATCTTTACAACTAGTATTTCTGACAAAGGAAACATATTGAAATTATACAGAGAATTGAGTCAAATTCATTCCCCAATTGACAAATGGTAAAGTGATATGCAAAGGCAATTTACAGATGAGGAGATCACAGCAATCCATAGTCATATGAATAATAGCTCTAAATCATTAATTATTAGAGAAATGCAAATTAAGGCTTCTCTGAGGTACCATCTCACACCTTTCAGACTGGTCAGTATGACCAGAAAGGACAATGATCAAAGTTGGAATTTGGATGTGAGAAATCTGAGACAATAATTTATTGTTGAGCTGTGAACTCATCCAAACTTTGTGAAGAGCAATCTGGAATTATGCCCAAAGGGAATACCACTATTGGGTCTATTGGGTCTGTACCCTGAAGAAATTATGAAAAATGGTCAAAACCTCACTTGTACAAAAATATTCATACCAGCCCTATTTGTGGTGGCAAATATATATAAAATCTTTCAGGTAAGCTTGGAAGGATTTACATGAACTAATGCTGAGTCAGATGACCAGAATCAGAAAAACATTGTTTACCCTAGCAGCAACATGGGGGTGATAACCAACCTTGATGGACTTGCTAATTCCATAAGTGCAATAACCAGGGACAACTTTGGACTATCTGCAATGGAGAATACCATTGTATCCAGAAGAAAGAATTGTGGATTTTGAACAGTGATCAAAGACTATTACCTTCATTTTGGATAACAAAATTTGTTATCTTAATTTGTTATTTTTCTATCTCTTATACTTTATTTTTTTTCCTTAAAGATTTGATTTCTCTCATCACATTCTACTGAGGTCAATGTATACCATGGAAACAATGTAAAGACTAAGAATGCCTTCTGCAGGGGGTGGCGGTGGGGAAGCAAGCATGGGGAAATATTGTAAAACTCAAAATAAATAAAATTTTTCTTAAAAAATGCATTACAATGCTTATCTAAATGTTCATGGCTGAGAAGAGAGAGGTTGGGAAGGGAGAGTGGAAGGAAATTTTATAACTTAAACATGTACCTGTGCTTATGGATGTAAGTAATAAATAAATAAATAAAAATATGCTCCTTTCAACTGCTCTAATAAATGTGGTTTATATGAGTATGATCAGTATCATCTTCTCATGCAAGAATATCCAAAATTCAGCATCATTACATTTTCATAATTTGTCCTTCTCATCCACTATCTCTGTGCTTCACCTGAGTCCTTTACTTGAAGATCAAACTTTCTTTTCAGCTCTGGTTGTTTTATCATGAACATATGAAATTCCCCAATTTCATTAAATGCCCTTAATTTTCCTTGGAAGAGGGTTTTGCTGGGTAATTGATTCTCAGTTTCTTTGCAAGCTCTTTTGTCTTCCAGAATATTATAAGTCCAAGTACTGGGAAACCTTAATGTGGATGTTGCCAAATACTGGGTAATCTTGACTGTAGCTCCACAACATTTAAATTGCTTATTTCTGGCTACTTATAATATTTTCTCTTTGACTTGGGAATTCTGGAATTTGGTTATAATATTCCTGGAGGTTATTTTTTTTATGTCTTTCAGAAGGAAATCAGTGAATTCTCCCAATTTCTATTTTGCCCTCTGTTTCTAGGGTATCAGGGCAGTTTTCCTGTAGAAATTCTTTTAAAAAGGAAGTCAAGGCTCTTTTCATGCTCATGAAATTCAGGTAGCCCAATAATTTTTAAATTTGTCTCTTCTGGTTCTATGCTCTAAGGCAGTTGCCTTTCCAATGAGAAATTACACGTTTCGTTTCAGTTTTTCATTCTTTTGGTATTGTTTTATTCTTTCCTTATTCTTCACAATTTTATCATCTTCCCTTAGTGCCATTCACATTTTAAAGAGTTGCTTTCTTCAGAGAGTTTTCTTATCTCCTTTTAATCTGGTCAATTCTCCTTTTTAAGGTATTCTTTTCTTCATTAACTTTATGAACTGTTTTTTCCATTTGATGTAAATTGGTTTATAATATGTTCTTTTCATTAGCATTTTTTTCATATCTTCTTAAATAAGCTGCTGATTTAGATTTCATTTTTTCCTGTATCTCTCTCATTTCTCTTCACTATTTTGTCCTCTACCTCCCTTTCTTGATTTTTCAGAATCTTTTTTTGAGCTCTGTCATAACCTGAGCCCAACCCCTATTTTTCTTGGAGGTTTTGGATATAGAAGCCTGAACTTTGTCAGGTTCTGAATGTGTGGTTTGATACTCCATGGGATCAAAGTAATTATCTATGATCAGTTCCTTTTTTTCTGTTTAATCGTTTCCCCAGCCTGTTCCCTGGTTTTGGGGGTATTTTCTGAGCTTTTCAGCTGTTATTGGGACACTAACCAAGGACTTCAGTTCCTTCAGTACCTCATGAGAGGCTCTGACTGCTCTCAGATCATCAACTGGACAAATACAAAATGAGAATACTTTTCTCAGATCCTGAATTGGGCAAATGAAAAAAGGAAATAATTACATTAAACCTCATTTGGTCAAATGGAAAGCTCTTCAAAAGTAGAATCGACCAATTGGAAAAGGAGTTGCAAAAGGTAAATGAATAAAACTACTCTCTAAAAAAAGTGAATAGAGTCTGGAAACTAATGACTTCATGAGACAGCAAGAGCTTGTTAAACAAAATCAAAAAATAGAAAAAATTAGAAGAAAATGTAAACTATCTCATCAGCAAAAAAAATGACATCAAGAACTAGATTGAGGAGGAGAAACCTGAGAATTATTGGACTTCCTGAAAAAACTAAAGAGAAAAAAAGTGCCTAGACTTAATATTACAGGATCTCCTGTCAGAAAATTGCCCTGATATCATGGAACCAGAGGGCAAAGTAGTTACTGAAAGAATACATTGATTCCCTCTGGAAAGAGATCCTAAGATGAAAACACCAAGGAATGTTGTGGCCAAATTCCAGAACTATCAGATAAAAGAGAAAATCCTGCAAGCAGCCAGAAAGAAACAATTTAAATACCATGGGGTCCCAGTAAGGATTATGCAGGACCTGGCTGCATCAAGATAAAGCAATGGAAGGGCCTGGAAAAAGATATTCTGAAGAGTAAGGGAGTTTGGAATGCAGCCAAGAATCCACGATGCTGCAAAGTTGAGCCTTTGTTTCAGGGGAAAAGAGGGACATTTAGTGAAATGGAAGAATTCCAAAAATTTCTGATGAAAATACCAGAGCTAAATGGAAAATTTGGTTATCAAACAGAAGATTTAAGAGACACATGAAAAGGTTAAAAAAGTGGTGGGTAAAGGAAAAAACACTACTATCCAATAAGTTGAAACTGGCTATATCCTAGCATGGGAAAAAGATTCTCATAATTCTTGAGAATTGTAAGTCTAACAGAGAGAATATATATATATGTATATATATATACATATATATATGTATATATATATACATATATATATATATATATATATATATATATATATATATATATATATATGTAGCTAGAAGTGATGGACACTCATGACTTATCCATGAAAATGCTATCCATTCGGTTGGAACTGGATAGAATCCTACTTGGGAGAAAGACTCTAATAACCCTCAAAAATTGTAACTCTATTAGGTAGAATGTACTTAGCTAGAAGTGATGGCTACTCAGAATTTTCTATAACTCAGATAGAATGTTTTAAAAACACCACCTCCTTAAAAAAGGGGGACTAGAAGGAGACTGGAGGAGGGAGGGTTTTGAATGGAGTAAATCTCATTACAATAAGAGGTGCAAAATACCTATGGTAAAAAAGGGGAAGAAGAGGGGACATGAGAAACACCTGAATCTTTCTCTCATCAGACTTGGCTTAAAGTTAGCTTATATACATACTCAGTTAACTTAAAAAAATCTAACATTTCAAATATTAAAAGTGGAAAAGCGGAAGGGGGATAGAGAGAGGGGTAGGGGAGAAAAAAGGGGAACTAGCCAAAGCAAGGGAAGGGAAAAGGGAAACAGGAAAGAAAGCAGAGGGGGTGGGCATAGGAGGGCAGACACACTGAAGGGGTGATGATCAGAAATAAAATACTGGGGAATATGGATAAGGAGGGGAGGAGAAAATACAAACAGAGGGAAGATAGCATGAAGGGAAATAAAGAATTAGTAATTAAAATTTTGAATGTGAATGGGATGAACTCTCCCTTAAAATGTAAGCCAATAGATATATATACAGAGAGAGAGAGAGAGAGAGAGAGAGAGAGAGAGAGAGAGAGAGAGAGAGAGAGGGAGAGAGAGAAGGTTGGAGCAAAATATATATTTTGCTTCAGTTGAAGTGAAAAAGCAGGGGTAGCAATCCTTATCTCAGACAAAGCAGGTGCAAAAATAGATAGCTTTAAAAGAGATAAGGAAGGAAACTATATCCTCCTAACAGGTACCATAGACAACAATAGAGGAGAAGTTGAAAGAACTACAGGAAGACATGGACAGCAAAGCTAGTGGGAGACCACAATGTCCCACTCTCAGATTTCCATAAATCAAATCATAAAATAAACAAGAAAGAAGTTAATGAGGTAAAAACATTGTTAGAAAAATTAGATATTGTAGACTTATGGAGGAAGATGAATGGGGATAGAAAGGAATATATTTTTCTCTGCAGTAAATGGCACTTATGCAAAAACTGACCATGTACTAGGACATAAAAACCTAATGATCAACTGCAGAAAGGCAGAAATAGTAAATGCATCTTTCTGAAATCACAATGTAATAAAAGACATATGCAATATTGGGGCAGGGAGACATAGACCCAGAAACAATTGGAAACTGAGTAACCTGATTATAAAAATGAGTGGATCAAAAAGCAAATTGTAGAAAGAATTAATCATTTTATCCTAGATAATGACAATAATGTAGCAACATACCAAAATCTATGGGATTCACTCAAAGCGATTGTCAGGGGATATATTACATCTTTAAATGCTTGCAGGAACAAATAAGAGAAAGGGGAAATCAATGAACTAAATATGCAACTAAAAATTAGAGAAAAATCAAAATAAAATTGCACAATTAAACACAAAATTAGAAATTCTAAAAATTAAAGGAGAAATTAATAAAATCAAACATAAAAAACTATTGAATTAATACATAAAACCAAATGTTTGTTTTATGAAAAAAACAATAAACTTGTTAAAGCTCTGGTCAATTTGATTAAAAAAGAAGAAAACCAAATTACTAGTATCAGAAATGAAAAAGGTGAACTCACTACCAATGAGAAGGAAATTAAAGTAAAAATTCAAAATTATTTTGCCCAAATCTATGCCAATAAATTTGATATCTAAGTGAAACAGATGAATATTTACAAAAAATATAAGTTGCCTAGGTTAAATGAAGAGATCAACTGAACAACACTATCTCAGAAAAAGAAATTCAATAACACATCATTCAACTACCTAAGAAAAAAAAATCTCCAGGACCTGATTTATTCACAAGTGAATTCTACCAAACATTTAAGGAACAATTGGATCCGATTCTGTATAAACTCTTTGGAAAAACAGAGGAAGATGGAATTCTGCCTAACTCTTCCAATGAAACCAGGAAGAGTTAAAACAGAGAAATTAAATTGTATACCTATCTCCTTGATTAATATAGATGCAAAGATCTTAAATAAAATCTTAGCAAAAAGATTGCAACAAGTTATCACTGGGATAATACAATATGAACAAGCAAGATTTATCCCAGAAATGCAAGTTTGGTTCAATATTAGGAAAACTGGTACTATAATCATTTATATCAACAACAAACCTATCAGAAATTATGTGGTCATATCAATAGATGCTGAAAAAGCTTTTGACAAAATATAACATGCGATCCTACTAAAAACATTAGAGAGTGTAGAAATAAATGGACTGTTCCTTAGAATAATTGCAGTATCTATCTGAAACCATCCACAAGCATTATATTCAATGGGAAGAGGCTAAAGGCATTCCCAATAAGATCAGAGTTGAAACAGGCATGCCCATTATCACCACTACTATTCAATAGAATATTAGAAATGTTAGCTTCTGCATTTAGAGATCAAAAAGGAATCGAAGGAATTAGAATTAGGAAGGAAGAGACAAAACTCTCACTCTTTGCAGATGACATGATGGGCTACCTAGAGAATCCCAAGAAATCATTCAAAAGCTACTGGAAACAAATAGCCATTTTAGCAAATCTGCAAGATTTAAACCACATTAATAAACCCTCATAAATAAAACCTCATAATCCTCAACTTTTCTAAATATGACTAGCAAGATACATCAGGAAGAGCTAGAAAGAGAAATCCCATTCAAAGTAAGCTCAGACAAAATAAAATACCTAGAGTCTATTTGTCAAGACAGACTCAGAATCTTTTTGAAAACAATTATGAAGTACTTCTCACACAAATTAAATCAGATTTACATAACTGGGAAAATATCAACTGCTCATGGACATGTAGAGTTAATATAACAAAAATGACAATTCTACCCAAACTAAGCTACCTGTTTAGTGCCCTACCAATTAAACTTCTAAAAAATTACTTTAATGAGTTACAAAAAGTTGCAAGTAAATTCATATGGAGAAATAAAAAAGTCAAGAATTTCCAGAGAGTCAATGAAAAAAAGTGCAAATTAAGGGGGCTTAGCCCTACCTGATATAAAATAATATTATAAAGCCTCAGTCATCAAACCTATCTGGTACTGGCTAAGAAATAGAGTGATGGACCAGTGGAACAGACTAGGTGCCATAGCACGAAAGCATTATAGTAATAATCTGCTGTTTGATAAATTCAAAGAGTGCAGCTATTGGGATAAAAACTCTCTCTTTGATAAAAACTGCTGGGAAATTTGGAAGTTAGTATGGATGAAACATATTAGACCAACACCTCACACTCTATACCAAGAAAAGACCCAAATGGGTACAGGATTTAGACATATAAAAACAATAATATATGCCAATTAGAAGATCAAGGACTAGTTTACCTATCAGATATATGGAAAGGAAAGCACTTTATGATTTAGGAAGAGATGGAGAAATTCAGTTAAAAACAAACAAGATGATTTTGATTACATTAAATTAAAAAGCTTTTACAAAGATAAAACCACTATAACCAAGATCAAAAGAAATGTAGTAAACTGGGAAACAATCTTTATAAATAATGTTTTTGAGAAAGGACTCATTTCTAAAACATACTGAGAACTGAGTCATATTTTTTAAAAAAAGCCATTCCCCAGTTGACAAATGGTCAAAGGATATACAAAGGCAATTTACAGACAAGGAGATCAAAGCAATCCATTGTCATAGGGGGAAAATAGCTCTCAATCATTATTTATTAGAGAAATGCAAATTAAAGTTTCTCTGAGTTACCACCTCACACCTCTCAGATTGGCCAATATGATGAGAACGTATAAGGAACATTGATGGAAGGCTTTTGGGAAATTTTGGACACTATTACATTGTTGGTGGAGTTGTGAACTCATCCAAATTTTCTGGAGAGAAATTTGGAACTATGCTCTAAGGGCAACAGAAATGTGCATACCCTTTGATCCAGCAATACTATGACTGTTTCTGTACCCTGTAGATACGATGAAAAAAGGGTAAAAACATCACCTGTACAAAAATATTCTTAGCAACTCTGTTTGTGGTGGCAAAGATTTAGAAATCATGTAAATGTCCTTCAATTGGGGAATGGCTTAGCAAACTATAGCATATGTATGTCATGGAACACTATTTTTCTATTAGAAACCAGGAGGGCCAGGAAGTCAGGGTACCTTGAAGGATTTGCATGAACTGAGGCTGAGTGAGATGAGTAGAACCAGAAAAACACTGTATAGCCTCACAGCAACATGGTCATGATGCTCAACCTTGATGGACTGGGTCATTTCATCAGTGCAACAATCAGGGAAAATTTTGGGCTGTCTGCAATGGAGAATACCATCTGTATCCAGATAAAGGGTTGTAGATTTTGAAGAAAGTTCAAGGACTATTCCCTTTTAGAAAAATAAACTGATATCTTGTTGTCTGATCTTGTTATCGCTTATACTTTATGTTTCTTCCTTAAGGATATGATTTCTCTCTCCTCACACTCAATTTGTATCAATGTACATCATGGAAACAATGTTAAGACTGACACATTTCTTTCTGTGGGGGGGGGTAGGGCAGTAAGATGGGGGAAAAATTATAAAACTCAAAATAAATAAAATCTTTAATTAAAAAAAAAGAAAGCAGTTCAAATACCAAGGAATTACCTCTAAATCTCACAAGATTTGACAACATCTACTAAACAAAAGGAGTTCTAGGGAACAAAAAAGGTTTAGAACTGACAAAATCTTTGTAACCAAAACCAAACAAATGTAGTAAATTGGGACACAACTTTTACAACTAGTAGTTCTGACAAAGGACTCATTTCTAAAATATACAGAGAACTGAATCAAATTTTCAAAAATAAATCATTCCCTAATTGACAAATGGTCAAAGGCTATGCAAAGGCAATTTACAGTTGAGGAAATTAAAGCAATCCATAGTCATAGGAAAAATTGCTCTAAATCATTACTTATTAGAGAAATACAAATTAAAGCTTCTCGGAGGTACCACCTCACACCCTTCAGACTGGCCAGTATGTCCAGTAAGGACAATGATCAATGTGGAAGGAATGTGGGAAATCTTGGACACTAATGTACTGTTGGTGGAGATGTAAACTCATCCAACATTTCTGGAGAGCAATTTGGAATTACACCCAAAGGGCAATAAAAATATGCATACCCTTTGATCCAGCAATACCACTACAGGGTCTATAACCTGAGGAGATTATGAAAAAGGGTCAAATCATCACTTGCACAAAAATATTCATAGCAGCCCTGGGGTGGCAGAAAAGGAAATTAAATTAATTTCCTTCAATTGAGGAATGGCTTAACAAACTGTGGTGTATGTATGTCATGGAACACCATTGTTCTATTAGAAACTAGGAGGGATGGGAATTCAGGGAATTTTGGAAGGATTTTCATGAACTGATTCTGAATGAGATGAGGAGAACTAGAAGAACATTATATACCATAATAACAACATGGGGGTGAAGATCAACCTGAATGAACCTGATCAATCCTTCAGTGCAACAATCAGGCACAATTTTGGGATATCTGAGATTGAGAATATACCATCTGCATTCAGAGAAAGAATTGTGGAATTTAAGTAAAGACCAAAAACTGTAACCTTTAATTTAAACAAAAGAAATTGTTATCTTATTATTTAATTTTGGTATCTCTTATACTTTATTTTTTCCTTAAGGATATGATGTCTCTCTCATAACATTCAAATAAGATCAATGTATACCATGGAAACAATGTAAAGACTAATAGCCTGCCTTCTGTGGGAGGTAGGGGATGGAAACAAGATTTGGGGGAAAATTGAGAAACTAAAAATAAATAAAATCTTTCTTAGAAAATCAAAAGCAGAATTCACCAGACAGATAAGGAGATAAGAAAGCCCTCTGAAGAAAACAAATCCCTCAAATGTAGAAAGGAAGCCTATGACTTTGAGAGAAATCAAGACACAATAAAACAATAACAAAAGAATGAAAAACTATAAGAAAATGTGAATGATCTTATTGAAAAACAACGGATCTGGAAAAACAGATCCAGAAGAAACAATTTAAAAGTTATTTGGCTACCTGACAGTCATGATCACACAAAGCACATTGACTTGATTTTTAAAGAATTTCAACAGGAAAATTTCCCTGATATCCTAGAAACAGAGGCCAAAATAGAAAATTGATTGTGAGAATGAACCAATTTCCTATGGAAAAAGATTCAGAAAAACAAAATAACCCCCAGGAATTTTATAGTCAAGTTCCAGAACTTATGAGTCAAAGAGAAAATACTACAAGCAACCAGAATAAAACAATTCAAATACCTTGAAGTCAGGATCACAAAGAATTAATAACATCCACATTAAGGGCTTGTAGGGCTTAGAATACAATATTCAGGAAGGCAAAAGAGCTTGGAATGCAACTCAGAATGAACTACCCAGCAAAGCAGAAAATCTTCTTCCAGGGGAAAAAAATGGATTTTCAGTTAAATTGGGGAATTTCAAATGCCTGTTGAAAAGACCAGAGCTGAACAGAAAGTTTCATCTTCAAGTACTTAGATGGAGCATAGAGAGTGTGGATGAGAAGGGTAGATTATGAGAGCTTTAATGATGATGAACTGTGTGTATTCCTGCATGGAAAGATGGTATAGGTAATAATCATATGAACCTTTTCATTTATTAGAGCAGTTAGAAGGAGCTTTTACAATCCAGACACAGGAAAGAGACAAATTTGAAGGTATAATGCAGCTTTAAAAATATAGTCAATGGTTGAAAAGGAAATGTACTAGGATAAAGGAAAGGAGAGGTAGAATATTTCAAGTAAAAGAGTCAATAAATAATTTTTGCAATGATATGGAAGGGAGGAAGGTGAGGGGAAATGAGTGAGCCTTCATTCTCATCAGAAAAAACAACTCTGAATGGAAATGACATATATACTTAACAAATCATAGAAATCTAGAAGAAAAAGGAGACAAAGGGGATGGGAGAAAGGGGGCAGGGGAAAGGGAGGTTGGGATGTAGGCAACAGAGGAGAAGGTTAATCATGGGAGAGGATAGTAAGATATAACACATTTTCTTTTTTATTTTTTGCAAGATGGTGGGATTGGATACCCTGTCTGGGACTACAGGACCAGGTCTCTGGAGTGGGATATAGGCTTGTGGCCTCTTGGCATGTGGGCCAGTGCTCTGTTCCCCATGCCACTTGGCTGTCCCACAGTACACTTCTGAAGAAGGATAGAGTGAAAGGAGAGGGAAAATATAATAATTGGATGTGGGGAGAAATGAATGGAGGGAATTACAGACTGCAGCAACTGGAAAAATATGGAAGTAACTTCTCTGATGGACTTATGATAAACAATGCAATCTACCCCAGAAAGAGAGCTGTTCATATCAAAACACAGACTGAAGCACATTTTTTTTCCTCTTTCACTTTATTTCTGATGAAGTTTTTTTTTTTTATTTCTGTTGGGGGTGGGGGATTATTTTCACTCTTACAAAAAAAGACTATTTTAGTACTATGTAAATAAATTTTAAAAATGAAAAACACACTTTAGTTCAAATGGAAAAAGCAGTACAGAATGTCAATGAGGAGAAGAATGCCTTAGAAAGCAGAATTGACCAGATTGAAATGGAGATACAAAAGTTCTCCGAAGAAAATAATTGCTTCAAATGAAGAACTGAAATAAGGGAAGATTATGACTTTGTAAGAAATCAGGAAGCAATAAAACAAAACCAAATGAAAGAAAAACTAGAAGAAAATGTGATATGTCTCATTGGAAAACATATCCTGGAAAGTTAATTTTAAAATCATTGGTCTACATGAAAGTCATGACAAGCTAAACATTCTAGGTTTCATTTTTCAAGAAATAAACCAGGAAAATTTCCCTTATATCCAAAGTAGAGTGCAAAATAGAAATTGAGGGAATCCACTGATAACCTCCTGAAAGAAATACCAAAACTGAAAACATCCAAGTCAAAGAGAAAATATTATGAGCACCCAAAAAAGAAAGAATTCAAATATTGTGGAGGAACAGTCAAGATAACCAAGGATCTAACACTTAAGGGCTCTTATTACTTGGAATATGATATTCTAAAATCCAAAAGAGCTTGGATTACAACCAAGAATCAACTACCCACCAAAACTAAACATACTCTATCAAGTTAAAAGGTGGACATTCAATGAAATAGGAGACTTTCAAGATTTCCTGTTGAAAAGAGCAGAGCTGAACAGAAAGTTTGATTTTCAAGCACAGGACTCTGATGAAACAAATAGAGAATGGACAGGAAGGTCAAATTATAAGGGATTTAATGATGTTTATGTGCTTATATCCTTGCATGGGAAGATGATATTAAAATCTCATATAAAACTCATTTATTAGGGCAGGTAGAAGGAATATATATATATATATATATATATATATATATATATATATAGAGAGAGAGAGAGAGAGAGAGAGAGAGAGAGAGACACAAGGTACAGGAAGGAGACAATTGAATTTGAAAGTATATGTTATAAAGATAGAGTTAGTGGTGAGAAAGGAATGTCCTGGGAGAAAGGAAAAGGAGGGGTAGAATGGGCTAAGTTATTTCACATAAAAGAGGCATGTAAAATCTTGTGTGAGAAGGGGAAGGTGAGGAGGAGGAGTGAGGGAGCCTTTACACTTATCAGAAATGGCTCAAAGAGAAACTAGTATATACACTCAATTGGGTATATACATACATCTTACCCTAGAGGAAAATAGGATCAGAAAGGGATGGGAGAAAGTGAACAGGTGCAGGGGAGGGATTTTGTAAGTGATATTTGAGAGGGAAGATCGGGAGAGGGTGGTCAAAAAGGACAGGTTGAAAAGAGAGAGAGAGAATAGAATAAATTGTGTTTGCGGAAAAGGATAGAGTTAAATACAGCTAGCATTAGCAACTTGAGAAAAAATTTGAAACAATTTCTCTAATGGATTTATGATAAAGAATGCTATCCATCCCAAAGACATTGCTGATGGTATTTAAATAGAGACAATAGAGACTTTTTTTCTCTAACTTTATTCTTCTTGAGATTTCTCTTCCTTTGTTGGGAGGGTATATGTTTGCTTTTACAACATGAATACTGTGTTAATATGAAAAAAATAAAATTTTCTATTAAAACCAAACCAACCAAACAAAAATAATTAAAAGGCTTAAAATGTGATATTCTGGAAAGCAGAAGACCTTGCATTACAATGAAAATTGTAAAATAGGAAATTCAGGAAAATTGAATATACTCTTTCAAGGAAAAAAGATGACAACTCAATCTTTCCTAATTAAAGCAGGAGAGGAGGGTTCTGTAAGAAAGCAAAGGAAGGAGTAAGATTAGGATCAAATATCTCATATAAAAGAGGTAAGATAAAGCTTTTACAGTGGAGTGCAAAAGGGAAGAGGTGAAGGGTAATGTAAGTGAATTTTACTCTCATCAGAATTGGCTTAAAGAGGGAATAAAACACATTCAATTGGATATAGAAATCTGTCTTTCCCAACTATATTATTCTTTGGGAAAGCAAGAGGGAAGGGGGGGGTAAGAATAGAAAGGTGGATAAAAGAAGGGAAGGCTGATTGATGAGGAAGGAGAAAAGAAGAAAAACTTTTGAGAAGGGCCAGGATGAAAGATGAGAAAGTAGAATAAATGGGGAGAAATAAGATATAGGGAAATAGTAAATAATTGTTAAGAAGCTTTGAAGCAAGTCCCTACCATAAAGACCTCATGTCTCAACCATATAAAGAAGTGAGTCAAATTTATAAAAAATAACAATCATTTTTTCATTTGATAAATGACCCAAAGATATGAACAGTTTTCAGATGAAGCAATCAAAACTGTCTATAGTCATTTGAAAAAATCTTCATTATTTGCAGAGGAAATGCACTTAAAAACAATTCTGAGATATTACCTAATACCTATTAAATTGACTTACAGGACAAAACAGAAAAACAAAATGAGAATTTACTGATTGAACTGATTCATCAATTCTGTGAGGAATTAGGAACTATACTATATAACCATGCATAGTCTTTGACCTAGTAAAACCACCACTAGGTCTGTATCCCAACAAATATTTTAAAAATACAAAAAAGAAAAAGGAACAATATACAAAAAGTATTCATAGCAGTTTTTTCTAGAGGTAAAGAATTGTAAATTGAGGGGATGTTCATCAATTGGCAAATGACTCAACAAATTGTGATTTGTGATTATGATAGAATACTATTCTGCTAAATGATGAGTAGAATGCTTTCAGAAAAACCTGGAAAGACTTCATTGAACAGATACAATGTGAAATTTATAATGTATAAAGTAATATTGATATTGAAAGATTATTAGACTTTCTTATTCTCAGCAATATCAGACAACTATGAGAAAAAATGCTGTCATCCCCACAGAAGAACTGAGGGTGACTGCATATAGAATGAATAGTTTTTTTTACTTTATTCTTCTTGAGGACTCTTTTTTGGTCTATATTTTCTTTCATACTGTGACTATTATGGTAATGTATTGTGTGATTACACTTGTCAAACAAATCAAATTGCTTACCATCTCATTGGAGGTGGGAAGAAGGGAGAGTGTTTGGAACTTAAAGGGTTAAAAATTATTGTTAAAATGTTTCTATGTGGAACTTGGGAAAACAAAATGCTAAATAAAACAAAGGTCATATAAAATCACATGTTTAACTAATGTAGAATTAAATTTATTCAACTTAGTTTTTCTAGGAATGCAGCACAAAAAACCCACATTCTTTCCCAATCACACAATTTAGAGACATTTATCTACTTCTATTACGTTGCTTCTCTCTATATTGTCCACACTAAAGTAAAGGGAGGATTTGGTGAGTTACATTTTGTTCACAGATGATTGTGCACTCTATACATTCCCTAAAGCTGAGGTATCAATTGTCTGCTCCCTGTGTAAACCTCACAGTTTACAAGAAGAATGTGGATCTATACAAGCAAGAACCACATTATCCAACTGTGGAACCATCTGAAACAACCACTGTGGAAATTTTGAATGCTTTGAGTAAGTTCAATTACCTGGATATTATACTTTGCAGGGATCTACACACACTTGATAAGATTGACATACACTGCCATATCAAACACAGTGTTTGGAAACTGAATGCAAGTTGGGGAGAAAAGGGTTATTACACTGTCTACTAATCTCAATATCTACAGAGTCATTGTATTGATTTCATTCTGTGCCTGACAAATATGGACAGTATACTAGTTTCGTTGCAGGAAACTGACTCGCTTCCATTTAAATTGTCTTTAGAAAATTCTGACAATCATCTGGCACTGTGTTCAAACTGAAGTACAAATCATTCAAATTCTACTGGCAAGAGAATGACTCTGTTGTGTTGACCACATTGTTAAAGCATTTAATTTCAATTTGCCAAACAAAACCCTATTTTGGTCATTTAAGAAAATCCTCTGAAGAACTTTGGAATCTATTGACTGGCATAGGACAATGCTGCATGATAGCTTACTTTATAAAAGCATTGTGCTCTGTGAACAAAGCATAATTAAAGAAGAAATGAGGTGCATAAATTTATAGATATCTCTACTCCAAATTTTTTTGATGGGTTATTTGTACCTAACCTATAGTAGAAACTTCTGAATTTTTATTAGTCTGCTTAACCATACTCAGACTCACTGTATCTTTTTCCCAATGCAGTGATGATATTTTGGTTCTCTTTAGACACAGAGGAAAAACAACCACCACTTATTTGAATGCAATTAATAATGTTTTGCAACATAACTAAGACCACAATGTGTTTCTCCTTTGCTCTTTGGTTGACATTTTATTATGCAGGAATGACAGTGTTCCATGAACCCTGGATTTTTTTACATCACCAGAAGAATATTTCAGAAGTACTACGATATTTATTTTTCAGTCAACCCCCTTCTGTCTCTTCTATTCTGAACACATTGGTTCTATGACTACTAGTTGACTAATTCCACGTTTTACCCATCCAACTACATGTTATTGTTTGGTCGAAAGACTGATAAATTATCAGTCAAGGAATTTACCATTGATATTTACATGTATCTTAAGATAAGAATATATATTTTATTCTTTTAAAAATCCAACAAAACTTTATTTTGCCCATGGATCATAACTCGACAACTTTTAGTAAAGACCACAGACAGTCAACATTTGTTTTTTTCTTGAGTGTATTATAAAGATACTTTTTTGAGGAAAAACTATATCCTTTAGAAGCATATCTATAGTGGGTTTATATATTTAAAATTGAAAGGACTTTCAAGATAATCCTTCAACCTGCAGATAAACTGATACTAAGAGAGACCCAAATTTATCCAGTTGATGAGGAGAACTGGGGATTAAACACAAGTGTTCTCACTTTAATCTACAATACTTTTTTGTTTTCTTAAATGACTTAATCATATTTTATTGACTTGGTCAGTAGCACATGAAAAGTCCATTCCTGGAAATGTCTTATATGGAGTTGTCCAAGAAGTCTCAGGACCATGCTCCTGTGTCCATCTTCCTGGTAAGAAAGCATTCCTGTCCATCAGGGAAAACAGAATTACCACTGACTGAACAAGGAATGACCAACCTCTGGTACTCCAAGGGCAGGTGTCTCCCCAAAAGCACCAAGAGGGAAATCTCATCAGTCACTAAGCCCTGCTACCTCATAAATAGCTCTAGGTCAGTCAATAGCATGATATTTTGGCTATCATGGTGAGCAAAGGTCTTCAGGTCTAGGAACTTCACCAGGGTCTCAAAGGCTGACTTCTTTATAGGAATTTTGGCACAGTGACTGAAGACTTTGCAGTAATTGTTCAAACTAATTTTCTGGATTACAGGGTTTTCTAGGGCCTGGGGCACAGAATTTGGGAGTATATTTGACTCAGGTAAACTTGAAGGGAACAGGGTAATGGTAGCAATAGGAGATGCTGGAAAAGCTATGAAAGGGAGTGATATCACTTGGCTCAGAGAACTTGAATCTTCATGATAAGTTCTGAATCCACAGTCCTTTGAGGGATTTCTGTGCCCTCATCAGTCTCTTTTGCCTCATTATCCATTGATCTTTCTTCTTCTTCCTCTTGTACTTGACAAGGCACACCAACTTTGTTCTGGCTTCCCTGGAAACTCTGTGTCTAACAGATAAAGAGTAAGCAGAGAGGCAGTTGCTCTGATTTGGTGTTCCTCTCCAAGGCTGGTTCTTATTCTAGGAGACATAGAACTGGCAGAGAGGGGAGGGTTTTGACTTTGTTTTTTTGGTACAAAACTTGGTTGATCTCCCAGTACCCTTCTCTATTCTTTGATTAAGTTTCTGGTTCACAGCTCTTTGCTCTTGGAAATTTGCTAAGCTTCTCCTAAAGACTGGAGTCAGGACTTGTCTGGAAGGACCTACCTCCAAACACAGGAGTGGCACTGTGAAAAGTGCAACAATGTGGTGGATTAGTCAATGGGATGCCATTTGGTCCTGGTGCAAATGCCTCTATAGCAACTGTCTAATGGATCTGGGGCCTTGAGGTCAAACCAGATAACTCTATCAATTCAGGGGTCCTAATTGTGGTCAAGGTCAGTTTAAAGAACCTGACTGAAGACAACTTGTTGGCTTAAACTGACTGCTTTCCAGTGATATCTGAAGCAATAGCAAGTCCTTGCTCCACTTCCCTAGTCATTCTTCTTCCTTCTATGGGCAGTAGCCTTGTAGAAAATTACAGAAGACTCCTGCTCAGGAAACTGAAAATTCAGGCTATTCTTCTTGCTTTCCTAATGCAACTTAACAGTCAGTGGCTCCTATGAAGTCACCATTGGTATCAGGACAGTGATTTCTGAAGCAGTGTGCAGGATTTTCTTAAGAAGAATTCTTGGTGTGCCTTTGTTCAAAAAGCCATAGGGCACAACAAAGAGCTGACTATTATCACCAATCTCCTATGTCTGAGCAGGTGCAATCTTTGTTTGCTTTCTCAAAAGTGTGCCAAACAGAGTGACTTGTAGATTGTGGAATATGTTAATAGATTTGGGAAAGCTTCTAATGTTTAGCCTAGTATTAGATGAGACTGGGGATCTAAAAGCTGCATCTCTAGCACATGATAAAGGAAAGGCCTAGTGGTCTCTTCGTTCATAGAAATGCCATGGAATTCACCCAGATGGGATCACCAGGAAGGCCAGATGGAGGTCTTGGATACCCCAGCTCACCCTCTCTCCAAGTCCCACCAGAAGCAGGAGCATTCTAGTTTCCCTTTCCACCTTCAATTTGAGCCAAATATCATGATGCACTGCATTATTCAGTGGTTAGATATGATCAACACAATTTCATGAGAAATTCTGAGACCATAATATTTACATTAACCTCAGAGGTTTAGTTATTAATTATTTATGGTGATAATGACTTGATTTTTAATTGTTTTTCAAAAAGTCCTCCACTGCCATGAAGAAATCCATGTGATTCACCCATTGGTTTGATGTTTCATTGTCAACTCATAATACTACCTTTCAAGATGCTCCTTTGTTCATGTAACATTGTTGACTATATCAAACTATAAAGTATATCTTGTATATAGAATGTGATTCACATGTATGAACATATATATGTGAAATATTTTTGTATTATGAAAATATGCTTTCATGAAATCTTGCATACACATGTTGATATTTTTATTAACTCTTATCATATAAATGATGAGTTTGTAGTCATATATCTGAAATTGTATTTTGAAATTTCCAAGTAGAGTAAACTTTCTATTGGCTATTTCATTCCCTTCTAGGAGGCATGGTTTAATTCTCATATTCCCAGCTGAAAAGCATTTCTCCCTCTTCAAATTTTCCTATTTTCTCATCTACCTTTTTTTTCTTTATTTTCCTATTTGTGTCATGTCCAGCCTTGTCCCTCACTAGATCCCAAGCTCTTAAAAAAGCAGTACTTATGTCTTTTGGGGAGGTTTTTTAGTCTAATCTCAAATCCAAGCAGTTCTTTATCTCTAGTGAGCAATTAATGAATAATTGTTGACTTGAACTAAATTGAATTGAATTTGGTAGGTTTAGCTAGACTTCATAAAAGTTTAAGTATTATGCATGTGGTAATCTAATCTTTTTAAATGTTTCACTTGATAGAGTTGTATATGTTGTTTTCTCCCACTCTCAAAGTGAGAAAAAAATCAGATCAATTTGAAGTACTAAATTTAAATTTTCTGAAGTATGATGAAAGAACTAATTCTAACAAAATTATATTATTAATTCAATGAGAATACTCAAAATAAGCAAACTAATGATGGTACTATAAATTTTTGATTGTGAAACAATTTTTTGTAGCTTAATACTGTTTCTGGACATGATTCAAGGCATTCTACTTCTACCCACTCAGTTGAGATAAGAAACCAGAAAGAGAAAATGTCTAGGATATTCTAGAAGTGTAGTATTAACTGAATCATGCCCTAACAGTCTAAATGAGATTGCTTCAGTCAAAAGATATGAATAGACAGTTTTCAAATGAAGAAATTAAAGCTATATATAAGCATATGGAAAATGTCCCATATCATTATTGGTTAGAGAAATGAAAATTAAAACAACAATGCAGTATCACCTCATACCTATCAGATTGACCAAGATAAGAAAAAGGGAAAATGATCAATGTTGGAGAGGTTGTGAGAAAATTGGGAGGCTCATTGATGCATTGCTGGCAGAGCTGTGAATGGATCCAACCATTTTGTAGAGTAATATAGAAAGAGCAATCAAAAGTGTATAAAAGTGGTCATACCCTTTCACCCAGCAATTCCAATTCTAGTTCTATATCCAGAAGAAATTATAAAGAAATGGGAAAAGTCTTAATTATTCCACAATATTGATAGCAACTCTTTTTGTAGTGGCAAAGAATTGGAAATTGAGGGGATGCACATCAATTGGGGAATAGCTAAACAAGTTATGGTACACAAATACTATGGAATATTATTGTTCTATAAGAAGAAAATAAATGGTTGGATTCTAGAGAAGCATATAATGACTTACAGTATCTGATACTGATTGAAGGGAGCAGAACCAAGAGAAAAATTTCCACATTAATGACAACATTGTGAGATGATCAACCTTAATGGAAGCAGCTCCATTCAGCAGTTCAGAGAGCTAGGACCACTGTATTAGACCTCTTATGGATGGTGTTAACCCTATCCAGATGAAGAAAAGCAAAACAAAACAAAACAAAAAAGGAAAACATTCAGAATCTGATGAACACTTTATGAAAAAATATCTCTTACATATCTCTTTCCATTAATCCTAATCTCTCATACCAAAAATGAATAATATATAAACACGTTCATTAAAAATACGTATGTACAATGCTAACCTAACTGTTCACCATTGAGGGGTTAGAAGGAAATTTTGTAACTTAACTTATCCATGTGCGTATGGATGAAAAAATAAATAAAATATTAAAAAATAAAAGAGACTGAATCACTTGCAAAATAATATGTCTCATTCCATTAAATTGCTTACCTATTGAGAAACTTTTATCAATTGGATGTATGGTGGTAGAATAAATTAGTTATAAAAAATTAAATAAATGCTAGCTATTAATCAATGTCTAATAGGGAATTATAGAGCATTACAGTAGTAGTAGTAGTTCAACTTTATTAATGAAACCTAGAAGGAAAAGAAAAAGAATGCTTTTTATTTTTTTTAAAACAGAGGCTAATAAAGATGAATAAGAAAAGAAGGAACAATAGTATTATCATCCAAGGTTCAGGGAATCTTTGTATTGGTTCTTGTTTAAATGAGAATTTCATTTACCACAGTGAATTTTTTTTTAAGGAGAAGGGAGCTGAGTAGAGAATTCAGCTCTTTCATGATATAAGAGATTTTTACCTTACTTATTCTCTCCTCAAAAGACTTTCACTGTATTCAAGCAGGGAATTCTTATGTTACAGAAGAACCATAAAAATGTGCCACAGAAACAGCACAAATACTATTCTCCTCTGGGAGGAGACACAAATGTGTGGGAGGAAATACTGGCAGGACAGTCACCATCTAAATTCAGCCTTAAGCCTGAAGATTTAAAAAGAGAGTGTGAGGTTCATTTTCTTTATTTTTCTTTCCTCAGAATAGAACTGTTGAAAGCTGGCTTTGGTTATTTATAAACAACTGAATGACCTTCCTGGATTTCTAAACTCAAGTGTCATCCATCAGATTCACCTTAGAAGCAACATGATGGGGAATTATTTTGTTTGATGTACCCAGATGGCAAAGATTAATTTATATACATA
This sequence comes from Macrotis lagotis, assembly GCF_037893015.1. Lineage (NCBI taxonomy): Eukaryota > Metazoa > Chordata > Mammalia > Peramelemorphia > Peramelidae > Macrotis > Macrotis lagotis. The sequence continues at coordinate 90,856,503 of NC_133658.1, forward strand.
TTGTAAAGTCCATATATGTCAAGGGGCTATCTCCCCCCCACACACACCTTGTAAAATAGGATGTCTGTCATGTGTGCTTTACAGAGAGATGGAATAGATAGAATATCATTTTTTTCTCTACCACCAATTCCTTTTAGCAAAGGAAACTTTAATTCCTTGCAAGAGAAGAAAGAAACAAGTAGGGGTCAAAAAGTACCATTCTGTTATCATCAAAGAAATGGGGTACTAAGCAATAATTACTTCTAAATTTTTTCTTTTCAGCATTATTAATCAAGAAGATGTTAGTTTCAGGTTTTGTCCAAATTCTTAATCACTATTCATTATTGTAGGAAGAATTCAAAGCTTTCTAGCCAAGACTTGATCCCCTTCCCTCCAAATCCAAATTGAACAACGAATGCACATAGCAATTATCAAGGAAATCTTATTTATTTATTTCAGCAAAACAGAAATTAGAGAAAATATAAAGAGCAAGATATATGCCAGATAGGATGAAAAAGAGTGAAAAAAACCTTTTCATTAGAAGTAAAGCAACTCATCTCGATGGAGAGAAAAAGTCTTAGATCTCATCCAAGGGAAAGTTTTTTGAAATCTCTAGTGCAAGAAACTGCAAATATAAACACAGTGGAGACTGCCAGCTTCTCTCAAGCTATCACATCGACATTTCCTTAAACAACCTGAAGTGGGGAAGGCCTCTTCTATGTTAGCTCTTGAAAATGGAAACCAGAAGTGCCCTCAGTGACTACAGGGTCTGAAGCAATTTAAAGTTTTAAGAGCAGTTGGAACAATTCAACAGCAATTCAAAATACACTTAAAGAAGAATAGAACTCCATTGTTTTTAGCAACACTGTGTTGCCTCCCCATGCAGACGAGAGTATGATTTCCACCAATAATGAAAAAGTGTCATATCAATGGACATTGGGACTGGGGTTACATATGATTCACCAGAACTGGAATGGATGAATCAGTTACAATAAGGAAAACATTCTTTCTTCATGCTCTCCATAAACCAATTTCAATTTCTTTCTCAAGAGATGAGATTAGATCATTTGGAAACTTTTTATAAACCTAAGTAATCAACTAAAAGAAAAAAATTAGAACATTTTAGTGACTCATTGACATATCTGTAAACTGCACCAACTCCCCCCACTACTTCATAATCTTCATCATTTCTTTATAATTCAGAAATACTTTTCATGTTTCCTAATATGCAGAAAATCAAACAAAAGCAGAAAGTTTTTATGTATTTATACAGTTTCATGTCTTTGATAAAGATATGATGTGTATTCATTGAGGGAATGAAATAGGTCTTTTTATTTTTGTTTCCTTACAACCAAGCACATAGCAGGGGCTTAATAAATATTGATTGATTGATTGACTTGATGAACAACCAATCAGCATTTATTAAGCTCCTGCTTTGTGCTTGGTTGTAAAGATACAAAAATAAAAATATCCAAAATTTCTTCTTTACATATATTTCATATTCAAGGAACTATTTTCATGTTTTCCCCAAGTAGAATGTGTGTATGTTGAGAATGGAAACACATTTACTTTGTTTTATAATATATGTATTTATATATCTATATATATCATAATAAATGCTAAATGGATGCTTTTTTTAAAAAAAATCTAATTGAATTCCCCCAGAAGCTAAAATTTTGAAATAAATCAATATGTCTATTATTGGAACAAATTCCTGCCTTTAGAGGTTTTATGACAATAACAATATATAATCTGAAAGCAGCATGGCATAGACTATATCATAGAAGTAAGAGACTAACTTGGAACATAAAAGATCTGCATCCCAGTTCACACAGATCCTACTGTGAAATCTGGCCTCAAACTATTACAATTTTTATGTCCCCAGGAATATTAAACTTGCTCTCTTCAGTTTTCTTTTTTACAAAATGGAAGTAAAAATAGCACCTATCACTTAGGTAATATATAAAATTTTTAAAATTGGGGTCTATAATCTTAATTTCTTGGATTATTATATTTCAATAAAATGAATTTTTTGGGATAATACTCTAATTTGTTTTGTATATTAAATAAAATTCTGAGAAGGCATTCTTAGTTTTGACCAGACTCTCTCCAAAAGAACTCACTACATAAAAGAGGTCGCATTCCTAAACCAGATAATCTGTAAGTCTTCTTGCAATAGTGTGAGATTGTTCTTGGGTGTATTTCAAAAACTCAAATAGGCATTCTTTTTAAAAAAACAAAACTGATCACATTTGAATTCCTTATTTATTTTAATCACCTTTTCCTGAGTTTGGGATAGTTTATTTATTTCATTCTTTCTTTTTATTTTCTAGAAAAGTTTCCTAGCTAGAAGCTTTTTCCAAGTACTCTCAAATATATGACTGCCCACATTTTACTAATATCATCATGTGATTTTTAAATGGAAAAGTAATTATGTAGAAGATTAAGATAAAGTTCTAAGATTATTCCAAAGCAATGATTTTTATTTTCTGATTCAGTGACTAAATTTATTGTCCATGAACTCCCTAGGAAGCCATGCCCTGTGTTGAAAAAAACAGTTATAAATAATGCAATCTAAGATTTTAAAAAGATTATAGATATCATATAATTCAGACTATATCCATACAAAAATTATCCTTTGATTTCACTGAAAAGTGGTCCCTGAATCTACACTTGAGTTTACCACAGAATGTAAATTCCTTGAGGGCAGAAATAACTTTTATATTTTATCTTTATCTCTGAAGCATCTATCACAGTACCTTGCACATAATATCTTAAGGGATCAAATTGAGCTAAATAAAAATAAAATGAGATTTATTTTTCCAAGACTTGAAAATTCAATCCAATTTGGACACACTTAATTGGTAAAAATATTTTTATTTGCTCATTTTTTCTATATATTGAGTTAAATATATTTCCATATTTTCCATCTTTTTCTCCTTCTCTATAATTTCCAACCTTTCTACACCAGAGAAATGCAAATCAAGTTTATTTTCCATTATTTGATGGGGGGACTTTTGCAAAATTTCTCCTACCTTAGTACAGTTTCAGGTTCCTTTTCTCATCATGGTGATGTGCCTGGGAAGAAAGTCTGATTAATAAATTTCAGTTTGGGGTTGTGATCCATGCAAAAAGAGAATGATAAATGAAACCTTCTATTGGCAAAACAGATTGTCAAGGATTCCATTGCCAGCCATGAAATTCAATGACTTTAGATTTGGTCTTTTCAATTCATTAAAATGTTCTTGAATTTATGCAAAAACTAAAAGAAGTGAGTTACCTCACATCCCAATTCATGTTTCATATGCTTTCATCAGATCTCTTATAATTTGTTTTTCTGAGCATGTAATAACTCATACTTACCATTTTGATAAGTTATTTAACTTTGCTCGAGGAAGTTTGTCCTTTTTTGTTTTCTCTGATAACAAACATTACATGCATAGAAATGTAGATTGATTGAAACTGTAAGATATTTGAATCATATTCTTTTTTGCTGCAAAATGTGTTATTGCTTTCTTTTTAATTACCATTATCAGAATTTATCATTTTCTTCACATTAAATTTACAAAAGAAACAAGGAATTTTCTGAACTCATTTTGGTAATCTGGTAAACTACAATTGTAATGAATTATGATATATATGCTGTGCACAATATATAATGAATCTTCACTTGGAATTTAGCAAATATTTGAAGTACTAAAAAATTTTGAGGCTTAGTTTGAGAAAAAAAAATTAGATTGCTGACTCCTGAATTAAGTCCATTAAAAAATTCCAGACTAAAGTGTTTCTTCTATGAAGCCCATCTTGATTTTCCTTTCTTATCTTCTATGTGCTGATAAGGACATATCTACAGTGATCATATAATTAGGGTCCTAATAATACAAATAATGAATCCCATGAAGTGTTTTCAATATTCAAATTAGACAATATTTTTTTCATTTAGACAAAACAAAAGAAAATATTTTGCCTAGTTTTAACTTTGAATAGTGCAACTTTTCTTCTTAGGCAATCACTTTAGGAAATTTATTATTCTACATAAGTGGGATCAAACTTTACTGTTCAGTAGGGGATTTAGCAAAATTCCATGAAAACAGACTCTGTATTATTGATTTTTTCTCCCCTGATTCATTCTTTGCACAAATTGAGAAACTTACAGAAGTAGCTAAAAAATTTCATGAGGTCTTATTAAGGAAAAAGATAAAACTGAGTATTTCTCTCCTTCTTTATCATTTCATGTTCATTAAAATTTGATAAACAATTAATGACAATTGTGGACTAAGCAGAGGTTACTGCACTTATCACAAGTTGTACACAGACAAAACAACAAAAATATTTCCAGTCCTCAAGAAACTTCATTTTCTTCTAGAATCCTACTATTGTCTCCACTATGTTAGAGAGTTTATATTGGGTTGCCCTTCTAATTCATGATCCACCAAAGAGAGGTTTACCATGGTTTCAAAATACTTTCATGGCTTCAATTACTCATATGACTTTAAAGAATGTTCATAGAAGTTACTCAATTGACTATAGGTTATAATCACTTTCAGATATTGACCCTGATAGTCCCAAGCGAAAAATGACTATCTTACTTTATAAGCATGTTCAAAGAACAACAGAGAAAGAGAAGGAAAATATGTTACTAGTCATACTTACATTAGAAGGTTCAATTATACAAGTCTTCAGCTTATATTGCAGCTATAGGCCTTCAGTTTTTATTCCACTTTTAATTTTCACCCCACATGAAAATATACCCAGGAAATACAGCGTTTACTGAATGTCTCTTCAGTGTTAATCTCTCTTCAGTTTCCAGTGTCTTTTATTTTGCCTATCAGTTCTAGTATGTCTCCATTTTTAGAGTTATCAATGTAGAGTAATGATTAAGCAAGTGAATCCACAACAATGAAAGGAAAAAGGTGTCCACACCTTTTCCCAGGTCCTTTCCACTCACATCAATACTAGAGATGGAGCATCAGTTGTCTTTTTGTGTATGCTCAGGAAATAAAGTGTGAAGTGAAGGGATTGACAGATGGCTTCAAGGGCCTGAAAACATAAAAAGGAACCCTAGGACAAAAATTTTCTTTCAAATATGCTTTTCTCTTATAAACACTGTCTCCTCACAACTTAATTAGATAAAGGATAAAATAAAAGGAAGGACAATTGTGAATATAACAATTAACTCAAATAATCTAAGAATTTAAAAGAAAACGGATTCAATGAGGATTTATAAAGGGGCTTTTTGGTTGTTTTTTGTTGTTTTTTTTGTTTTTGTTTTTGCTTTTTTGTTTTATAATTTTCAGTGACAGTTTATTTTGCTTTTCTAGTTGCATCTAACTTTCATGTGCCAAATTTAGGATGAATTTTTCCCACACAAGAAGTACAAATGGGAATTCATTTGCTCAGAACTTTCTAAAAACTAATTTTTGGTTTGTTTATTTACTATATAGTTTAAAAGTTAATGTGAATTCTTTTAACTTTATCTGACTTTGTGGAAGGAAAGAAATGGGTCATCTGGAAACTAATTTTAAATTTATTATGATTTTGTTGCAAAATATAACAGACTACAAACTATATATATATATATATATATATATAATGATTGATTGATATAGTTATTCTCCTATAAATTATAAGCATCCTGTATTTCATTAGTGTAATATATTGCAGACACATATACACATATCTATGAATCTAAAGGAAGTTCTAGTATCTCTGTATTTTGTGGGTCAAAATTCTCTCGAAATGAAGCTCACTAACCCCTATCAATCATTAATTGGACAAATTGGTCATAGGATAAAATTCAAAGCAGAGGCACTTTATGTAATTATATAGTAATTATAAAATAAATCATCATATTTACCCCCAAAACTTCAAGACAGTTAAGTGGAACAGTAAATAATGCCATACTTGGAGTCAGGAAGATGAGTCCAAATCTGTACTCAGACATTTAGTAGAATGTCGGGTCCTGGATAAGTCATTTTACCTCTTTCTGCCTCAGTTTCCTAAAATGTAAAATGAGGATAATAGTACCTACCTTTCAAATTTATTTTGACATTCAATGGGATAGTTGTAAATATTTCTTATAATGCTTGACAAATGCTAGGCACTTCATAAAAATTTGTTCTGTTCTGCTTCCTTCTCATTCTCCCAAAAACACATATTTGCCTAGTAGGTGTGATAGTATTCACTGTGGTACTTCTTGGACCATAACGGTTACCTGGAACACATATGATAGAGGAAATTTGGGGAGTGGTGAACATATAGGAAACACATATAAATAAAAATCATATAATGTGGTATAATTCTTACCTTTGGTTTTGAAGAGCTGCCAAAGTCATCTTTGGGATTTTTTCTTTTTCACAAGAAAATAGGTTTAAGTGACTTTTCTAAGGTCACACAGTTAAGAAAATATTTATTAAGTATATGAGGCTAGCTATGAACTCAATTCCCGACTCCAGGAGCAGAGCTCTATCCACAAGACCACCTAGATGCTTTTGTAATGCTATAATAGTGAACTCTGCTATGTTTTCTTCTTCCTGTCCAATGATCTATTCTGCCTTCCTCTAGTCTAGACACTGCATTAAAAGTATATTCCAGCAGCTCAGCAGTTATCTATTTCCTTCAATGTCATATATCTCCCTACCCAATTTCTACTATGGATGTAGTAGTTAGTAAACTTCTTCCTTTTATGGAATAAAGTTCTATCAGTTCCTTTAACTATATCAACCATTTATTAGATAGAATATAAGCAGTACTATATTCAGTTGGAAAGGCAATTAATTTTTAATGTTCTGTGCATTATCTACAATTTTCAGTTTTGGTTCTACCTTCAATAAGACATTTTTACTCATGTGTTCTTTATTATCGGGGGAAGTTGAAATTAGGAAGTTCTCCTCCAATAGGAACTCATTTGACAAACAAATAATTTCAAGTTTTTTGACAATACTTTTTATTTTTTTTTTTCACATGGCAAGCATGTATTTATTTCCCTCCCACCTCAATACATTACTAATATAAAAAAGGAAAACCACTAAAAACGTATCAGCTGGTTAAGAAAAGTAAATCCCCAAAGTAACAATATTTAAATATGCATGTCTCATTCTGAATCTTAAGTTTATCCTGTCAGAAGATAGGGAGCATACTTTGCTATTTATTCCCTAGAATCATGGAAAATCAATGTGTTGATGAGAACTTTTTTTCTTTGTTTTGTTTTGCTTTGTTTTCTTTTACAATACTGCAGTTATTACAAAAATTGTTCCCTAGGTTCTGCAGACTTCCTTCCATCAGTTGACAAATGATTACCCACATGTCCTTGATACTATTCTTTTTTCATCAATTCTCAGAAAAAGTAGTGTCCCAATACATTCATATACTGCGTTTTTTAGCCCTTCTCAAATTGACTGGAATATATTTACTTTCCAGTTCTTTGCCTCTGCAAAAATGATGATATAATTATTTTTGTAGATAGGAATCTTTTTTCATCATTATCGGTCTCTTTTGAGTATTAGGCTTAGTAACAACATCATTGGATGAACAGTATTGAATTTCTTGATGATCTTTGAGATATAATTTCAAATTTACATCCACAATTGCTTTATCAATTCATAGTTTCCATAATAGCAAATTAATGTCCTTCTTTGCCAGTAGCTCTTACATTTTTTAAATCTTTACTGTCATCTTCAACTGTCTATTGTATGATACAAGGAACTTCACAGTTGCTTTGATTCATATTTCTCTAATTATTAATGTTTTGGGGCAATTATTCTTCATGCCTCTGCATATTTTGCTCTTTCATTAAAGATTCATATTTCTATCCTTTGACCACACATTAATATTTGAATGACTCATTTATAAATGTTTTAATTTGTTCTTTTTATTTCCTTGGAATTAGGCCCCTATCAGAGAAACTTAGTCAAAAGAATTCCACCCTATTAACTAGTCCTTTCTATTTTTGCTGCAGTGATTAGGGAAAAATTGTTTAATTTTATATAAATAAAAATTTCCATTTTATCCTTTATCTTACTCTCTATCTCTGCCAAGAATTCAAAAGTTACAACAGAGAGTACAATTATAATGGACTGAGCTCATTGTTCAATTGTAAAATGTTTGCTTGTCAAAAAGATTTTTTTTTATGGAGAACTCAGGGCAAATGCTCACAGAAGCATCAGAAAAATGACACCGGGACACTGAAGATCTCTCTTAAGAAGTTTGTAATTGATTGTATAACATGGGAGACAATGGCACAGACCCACCCTGCATGGCATGCCCTCCTCAATACTGTGTTCCTTGAGCAAGATAGAATTGAAGTAGTTCAAAGGAAATCTGATATACATAAATTTAGAGTTACCATTATAGGTATTCTCATGGCCAATTTGTGCCCAGCCCTTAGTAAAGCATTCTGAACACATAATGGTCTGATCAGCCAGTGAGACACACTGTACCTTGTCTCTACATAGTCAAAATCATTTTGATTGTTTTTGACAAGAAAAGACAAGAACCAACCAACTAATCTCTCCTTTTGTGATGAAATTCTTTCATTTCTATAGCTCGAAATGATAATTATTTCTTCCATGTTCATTTAATTTGCTTATTATATGACCTTTTTATCTATTTGGAGCTCATCTCCATAAAGGATGTGGTTTTTTGACTAAAATTAATTTCTGAGACTATTCTCCAATTTTCCTATGGTTTTTGTTAAATAGTAGACCCTTAATCCGGTAGCTAAGGACCTTTGGTTTATTGAACACTGACATGAATTTCATTTGCTTCAGTGTATGCCATCACCAATCTTTTCCACTGATCAATCTTTATATTTTTCATCAGTATCAACAGACTTTATAGCATAGTTTGTGATCTACTACACTTATACCTCCTAACTCACTATTTTCCTATTGTTTCTGTTGAGATTCCTGACATTTGATGAATTTTGTTATAATTGTTCTAGTTCTATGAAACAACCGTTTGAAAGGTAACTTGTATTACACTCCATTAAGTTTTAATTCATTTCTTTGGTATTCTAATTTTTAGTATATTTACTTGAATTATACAGGCTAATTAATATTTCTATACTTATTTAATACTGTATTCATTTCTGCAGTGGATATTTTGTGTGACATGCATTGTATTAAATAGACTCTCATGTAAATTTTTTTTTTGTTTTTTGGGTTCTTTTTAAGGCTGGAAGTAAAAAGAAATTATTAAAAGAGGTTAAAACACATAGGAAGGGATATGTAGAGAGAGAGGGAGGGAGACAGATGAAAGAACAGCCAAGCAGCCTTAGCTGGACTAGAGGTCAGAGAAGACTGTGGCCCTGAGCTGGAGTCCAACTCAGGTTTTTATATCTTGCCTCTCATGTGTTTTGTTTTTGTTGTTGTTTTTTGCAAGGCAATGGGGTTAAGTGGTTAAGTGACTTGCCCAAGGTCACACAGCTAGGTAATTATTAAGTGTCAGGTTGGATTTGAATTCAGGTTCTCCTGACTCCAGGGTCAATGCTATATCCCCTGTGCCACCAAGCTGTCCCAGTAATTACTTTAAATGAAATTTTTCTATACTTATTGATGGCTTTTATTACTAATATACAAAATTGCAATTGGTCTATGTGGAATTAATTTATATTCTATTTCATTGCTTAAGTTCACAATTACTTCAATTAAACTATTTGCATACTCTAAACTATTAATTATATCCTGTGCAAAAAAGTGAAAATTCCTTTTATTTTTATCAACCTCTTTTCTTTTCTTCTTTTACTTCTTTTGTTACTATATATTGCATTTCTAGCATTTTTTCAAACTTCACCCACTGTTATTAATGCTAACTTCAATAATTAAACAAAGTAGATGTCACAAACCTTCAAATACCTAAAGACAGCTAACATTATACCCACATTTTATTCTTTTTTCAACATCTCCATTTCTTTCAACTAGTTCACTTATAAGCATAAAGACAAGACTTCCTTTATTTGAATTTATCTTTTTTAGATTCTTTCAAGTTTGCTAAAAGTTCTTCCTAAAATGTCTAGAACCAAAACACAAAACCCCAAAACATGAAATCAATCTGACTTGGAAAAAGTACACCAGTGATAATATATCCTTAGTTTTGGACACTGTGCAAGATATGTAGCTAAAAATAATATTAACTGCTAATAAAATAATATTAATTTGCTACATTAGTTTGAAATCATCTGTAATATTCATACAAATTTTCACATCAAGTCCTTTTTTATCTTGTAATTCTGAAACTGATTTTTGAAGCCAAATAAGAAACTTTAAATTCACACCAATAAAGTTTAATATTTTGTTTATTCCAATATGCCTATATCAACCTACTTGAATCTAATTTTTATTCAAAGTGTTAGACAATTTTCTGCCATGTGAATCTCATAAGTATACTGTCTATTTCATCATTTATGCCATTGATAAGAGGTAAAAAAGGATACGATTATTTTATTTTCTATGCTTTTCCATTATATTCTACTGTTTCCCTTTATTCTCATTCTATCCTATTCCTTTCCATTCTATTGTATTCTTCTGTAGTTATTGTCTAATTCAATTCAGCAAGAATTTGTTAAGAATCTATCATGTTCAAGAAATTGTGCTTCTGCATGGGCACATAAGAGAAAAGTAAAAAAATCTTCATTTTTATGTTCCCACTTATTGAAATGAAATTAAACTGGAAGGGAGATATAGCATGTTTATAAGATAAGCTAATACAAAATAAATATGATCATAATATTAACCATTGGATGGGTGAGAATTCAGGGAATAGCAAGGTAGGAATTAACGTGGGAATTGAATCTTCAAGTTGGGGGGGGACAAAAGATTTGGAGAGGTGGGAGGTAAAAAGCAAAACAGTTAACATTCATAAATTTGCTTCTATGAAGGCATGGAGGCAGGGAATGGATAATCAGGAAGAGAAAAAATACAGGAGATTCTGGTATGGATTATTTCATGAGTTAGAGGAAGCAGTATTAAATACTGCTCAATACAGCCTAAATCCAGATTGAAGAGTATTTAAAAAAACAAATAAATGATTTTTATTTTATCTGACAACAGAATGCTTTATAATTATTCTGGACATTAGATATAAGTGATATGGAGAATAGAAAACTGAATCTTGAATAGAAAAAATTAGTTATCATCTCACCTCAGAGATTTACTAGTTGTGTTATTCACATTACTTAATTTTATTCTGCCTCTGTATCCAGATCTGTAAAATGAGATTAAACATGTTTGATTCACAATTGAAATAAGATCAAATGATTTTTTTTCTTGGCAATATTAATATTAGATACTCCCAAGTCAATGACTGTAAATTAACATTCCTTGGAAGATGATTAGTTGCTTATAAAACTGATTCTTTTGGAAGTGGTTTCCTTTAACTAATTAGTTCTAAGTATTCACCTTATTCTTCTCCAAGTCTTGAGATTCATAACATAAGTCAGAATTTCCCTCTGCTTCTCAGAAATTTAATCGACTGCATTCACTCATTTTTCCTTTTATAGAGGGCAATTAAATTTTACCTGATTAATTGAAAAGGAAAAAATATTGAGTCCTTTTCCATCATTTAAGGTATGAAGATGACAGTAATTGGAGCATAGATAATATTTACTTTATCAAGAAGCAACATGCTCAGTATATAGGTTATGTTAATATTTTAATTTTTAAAATTTTTTTATTGATATTTTATTTTTCCAAATACATGTTATGAAAAATTTTAAACATTCACCTATAAGTATGTGTATATTTTTATGTTACAAATTTTCCTTCCATCTTCCCTTTCCACTCACCTCCCCTCAGCAGCAGTCTGGTTAATATTGAACATATACATTTGTGTTAAACATGTATGGAGATAAGTGTTTTTCTGGTATTAGAGATTAGGATTAAGTGAAATAAATACAAGAGATATTGTATAAAAAATGAACACAGTGTTCATCAGATTCTGAAGAACTTTTCGTTTTGTTTTGTTTTGTTTTTCTTCTTCTAGATGGGGATGACATTGTCCATAGCTGATCTAATAGAGCTGTCCTAGCTCAATAAACTGCTGAGAGCAGCTGCATCCATCATGTTTGATCATCTCACAAAGTTGTTGTTGATGTGTACATTGTTCTCTTGGTTCTGTTCCCTTCACTCAGCATCAGATCTCATAACTTATTCCATGCTTCTCTAAATTCTGAATATTTGTGGTTTAATATAGAACAATAGTAGTTGATAATATTCAAATACCATAACTTGTTTAACCATTCCCCAATTAATGGGCATCCCCTGAATTTCCAAAGCTTTGCCATAACTACGGAAAGAGTTGTTATAAAAATATATAGGACTTTTCCCATTTCTTATGATTTCTTGTGTATATGGGCCTGGAATTGGAATTGCTGGGTCAAAGGGTATGAACAGTTGAATTGCTCTTTGGGTATAGTTCCATATTGCTCCTCAGAATGGTTGGATCAGTTCCTAATTCCACCAGCAAAGAATCAAAGTTCCAATCCTCCCACAACCTAACACTGATCATTTTCCCTTTTTTGTTATTTAAGCTAAACTGATAGGTGTGAGGTGATACCTCATAGTTGTTTTACTTTGCATTTCTCTAATTAATAAATTTTTGGAGAATTTTTTCATATGATTATATATCGCTTTAATTTCTTCATTTGGAAACTGTCTATCCATATCCTTTGACCATTTATCAACTGGAAATGATTTATAACCTTAAGGATATATTTTATCTCTATATATTTTAGAAATGAGAGCTTTATCAGAACTCCTACTACGAAGATTTTTTCCCCAGCTTTTGGCTTTCATTGTAATTTTAGCAGCATTGGTTATACTTGTATAAAATCTTTTTAATTTAATGTAATCAAAATCACAAATATTGCAGTTTATACTGTTCTCTATTTCTTGTTTGGTCATAAATTTGACTACTTTCCAAAGATTTGATAGATAGTGTATTTCTTGGCCTATTAATTTATCTATGTTGTCACCTTTATGTCTAAATCCTGTACCCATTTGACCTTATTTTGATATAGATTGTGAGATGTGGGTCTATGCCACAATATTTTCCAGTTTTACTAATGATTTTTTGTCAAATAGTGATTCCTTATGCCAGAAACTACTGTCTTTTAGTTTCTCAAACAGTAGATTACTGTAGACATTTGCTACTGTTTCTTTTGAGCCTTTCCTAATCCACTGATCCATTACTTTATTTCTTATTATTCCTAATACCAGAAAGTTTTGATTACTGCCATTTTATACTATGGTTTTAGATCTAGTAGTTGTCCACCTTCATTTACATTTTTTATCAGTTCGCTGGCTATTCTTGACCTTTTGTTGTTTCAGATTAATATTGCTACTATTTTTTCTAGTTCATTAAAATAATTATTTAGTACTTTGATTGGTATGGCATTGAAAAAGCAATAAATTTGGCTATAATTGTCATTTTTAATTATATAAACTCAACCTCAATGTGAGCAATTGACATTTTTCCAGTTATTTAAACCTGACTTAACTTTGGTGAGAAGTGCTTTATAATTATGTTCATACAGGTTCTGGGACTGTTTTGGGAGTTAGATTCCTAAGAATTTAATGTTATCTACAGTGATTTTCAATAGACTTTCTCTTTATGTCTCTTTCACTTGGACTTTGTGGTTCATATATAGAAATGTTGATGATTATGTGGGTTTATTTTATATCCTGCTACTTTACTGAATTTGTTAATTGTTTCAAGGAAATTTTTATGTGCTTTTCATGGAATCTCTAAATATGCCATCATATCATCTGCAAAGAATAGAAGTTTTACTTTCCTATTGATAATTCTGATTCCTTCAATTTCTTTTACTTCTCTTATTACTAAAGTTAACATTTCTAATACTATATTGAATCATAATGGTGGTAATGGGTATCCTTGTTTCACACCTGGTCTTATTAGAAATGGTCTGATTTTATCCCCACTACATATAATATTTATTGATGGTTTAGCTAGATACAACTTATTATTTCAAGGAAAGCTCATTTATTCCTTCACTTTCTAGACTTAGAAAGTTTTTAATAGGAATGGATGTTGTATTTTATCAAAGGACTTTTCAGCATCTATTGAGATAATCATATGATTTCTGTTGATTTTGTTATTGATATATTCAACTATGTTGAGTGTTTGTTCCTAATATTGAACCATCCTTGCCTATCTGATATAAACTCTAATTGATCATTGTATATTATCATAACAATAACTTGCTGTAATCTCGTTAAAAATTTTGTTTATGATTTTTTTCATCAATGTTCATTAAGGAGATAGCTCTTTAATTTTCATTGTCTGTTTTGTTTCTTCCTGGTTTAGGTATCATTAGCTATCAGCATTATATTGGTGACAAAAAAAAACTGACAGTCCTCCTTCTTCTCCTATATTCTATAGGGTATTTAGAATATGAATTATTGGTTCCTTAAATATTTGGTAGAAGTCACTTGTAAATTCATCTGGAGCTGAAAACTTTTTCTTTGGGAGTTTATTGATGGTTTCTGCAATTTATTATTTTTTTCTGAAATGTGGTTAAAATTATCTCTTCCGTTAATCTGTACAATTTTCATTTTTGCAAATATTCCTTGCTTTAATTCAGGCTATCAAATTTCCTGGCATACAGTTCTGCAAAGTAGCCCTAAATTATCTCTTTAATTTCCTTCTCATTAGTGGTTAGTTCACCCTTTTGTTTGATACTGGTAATTTGGTTGTCTTCTTTCCTTTTTTAAAATCAAATTAAGGAAAGATTTATTTATTTTATTGGCTTTTTCAAAAAACCACCTCTTTTATTTATTTAATCAATGGCTTTCTTGCTTTCAATTTTATTAATTTCTCCCTTGAATTTAAGAATTTCTGATTAATTTAAATGAGAATTTTAATTTGTTCTTTGTTCTAGCTTTTTTTGTTCAATACCCAATTCATTGATCTCTTCTTTCTCTATTTTATTCATATGATCATTTAGAGATATAAAGTTTCCACTCAAAACTGCCTTGGTTAGATCCCATAAATTTTGATATGTTGTCTCATTATTATCATCATTTTCTTGGATATAATTATCAGTTATGCTTATGATTTGCTATTTGATCCACTGATGATTTAAAATTAAGTTACTTAAGTTTGCAATTAGATTTTTGCTTTATCTTCCCATGACCCTTTATTGAATTATAATTTTATTGCATCATGATCTGAGAAGGATGCCTTTATTGTTTTTGCCTTTCTGTATTTGATTGTAAGGTTTTTGCCCTAGTAAATGGTCACTTTTTGTATAGGTGTCATGTACTGCCAAGAATGTATATTCTTTTCCATCCTCATTAAGTTTTCTTCAGAGCTCTATCATATAGTTTTCTCAGATTTCATTCACCTTCTTAACTTCCTTCTTGTTTATTTTGTGGTTACATGTATTTACATCTGAGAGATAGAGATGTTGAGGTTCCCCATTATGAAAGCTTCGCTTTCTATGTCTCCTTGTAATTCACTTAACTTTTCCTCCAGGAAAAAAACTTGGTGCATGCAGGTTTAATAATGATGTAGTTTTATTACCTTTGGTACCTTTTAAGAAGATGTAGTTTCCTTCCTTATCACTTTTAATATCTATTTTTGCTTTTGCTCTATCCCAGATCAGGATTACTACTGCTGATTTTTTGAAGCATAATATATTTTGCTCCATCCTTTTACCTTTACCCTGAGTTTATCTCTCTGTTTCAAATGGATTTCTTGTAAACAGCATAGTGTAGGATTCTGGTTTTTAATTCATTCTGTTATCTGCTTCCATTTTATGGTACTGTTCATCCCATTGTCATTTATAGCTAAGATTACTAATTCTGTTTTTCACTCTATGCTATTTTTCCCCATTTATATTTTTCTCCTTCCTTTCCTCTTATTCCTCCTCACCAAAGGTTTCCTCTTTTTCCCTTTTAACTTTTTGTTTCAAGTTTAACATTCAGTTTAATTTCACTTATATCTTTTTCTTCCCTTTCATCAGTCCCATCTTCCCTTTTCTTTCCCCTTCCCCCCATCCCTTCTATGTAGAATAGGACAGATTTGTAAACCTAGGTGGGAAATACATTTTCCAAAGTCTCGAATTTTCAATCTTGAATTATAATCATTTTACCTTACCCCCTTTCCAAGGACCCTCCAAACACAAGCAATACTTATGACCCAAAATATCATCCAAAGTTAAATCATTTCATGAACTATTTGTATTTCTCCCTTCAAGCATATTTTCTCTCAAGTTCACCTCCTCCAGACCCAGTTCTCTTAACCCATTGATAATAAAGTATGGGTTTATATCCAATCCTGACTTAATTAACTATAAGAATCTTAAAGGTCTCAAAGTAGGGGAACACTCTGAATTCCTCACTTCAGAACTTTACAAATGATTGTAATTTATGGGAGACCCTGACTCAGGACCACCCTGATGATGCCTTCATCAGAGAAAGTGCTAAGCTTTGTGAACACAACAGAATTAGAGGAAGTCAAAGGACACTGAAACACTTAAGTTTAGAGTAAATACTCCTGCTTTTCATCAGGTCTTTTTGTCTCAAACATAGTGATGTTATCTTGGACATCTTCAATGGAGAGACAAGACCCAACCATGTCTATCTGCTTTAAGTCCTATCTGTTCAATTATATTGGACCCTTTTATTATCCTAAGAGAAGAACAATGCTGAGGAATTTTAAGTGTTGTATCTTTCCTTTTAGGGTTAAATACAATTTGATGACCTTGACTAACATTTGTTTTGTTTTGTTTTGTCCTTCCCCTCTTAACTTACCTTTTAATTTAGCTTTTTTGAGTTGTATATTTGGTGATTGAATTTTCTGTTCAATTCCAATCTTTTTATCAGGAAGTTTTGGAAGCCCTTATTCCTTTGAATATTTTTCAGGGTAGTAAATTCTTGGTTGTAATCCCAGGTCCCTTCCACTCCAATATATGGTATTCTAAGTCCTCCAGTCTTTCATTGTTGAGGCTGATTGGTTCTGTGTGAGTCTGATTATATTCCTTTGGATTTAAAATGTTTCCTTTTTGCTGATTGCAGGATTTTCTCGTTTATTCAAAAGTTCTGGAATTTGGTTACAATAACCCCTGGAGCTTTTATCCTGGGGTATCTTTCTTGAGGGGTTCTCTGTATTGTGTCTTCTTCTTGCCAGTTTGGACAGTTTTCCTTGACAATTTCCTGCATGATATTTTCCAGGTTCTTTTCTTTGATCAAGATTTTATGGTAGTTTTATAATTTCAGAATTATCTCTCCAGATTCTATTTTCCAGGTCGTTTGTTTTTCCTAAAAAGGTACTTTATGTTTTCCTCAATTGTTTTCAGCCATTTTATTTTGTTTGATCAAATCTTGTAGTCTCATGGATTTATTGGTTTTTATTTTTTCAATTTTAATTTTTAGATATTTATTGTCTTCAATTAACTTTTGTTTCCTTTTCCAATTGGTTATTTTTACTTTTAAGGAAATTGATTACTTTGGTCAATTTTTCATAATTTTCCTTTGTGACTGTCATTTTTTTTCCAATTTTCTTATTCCACTCTGTTTTGGTTTTTAAAATTTTTAAGCTCTTCCAAGTGCTTTTGAATTTGAGTCCAATTCATGAACTCTTTTGAGATCCCCGTGAGTAATTTTTCACTGATTTCTTCTTTTGATATGGTATTTTTATTATCTTTATTTGAAAAGTCATTTTCTATAGTAAGACCTCTTTTAGCTCTTTTGCTTATCTTTGTTGTTTTATCTCGGCTCTTGGGGTATAGGAAGTATAGCTCTAATCTTTTTATGCTGGGGCTTGGATCTGATCTCTGACTTGTTGGTGGTGAAGATGTTGCTTATACAGTCCAGGCCTTGACTTTGTAGAGGTTTATTTCCTCCTTTATGTACATATTCTGCCTATGTAGTGCTTTGTTCCCAACCCAGTCCTGTCTTTTGCCCTCTATTCCCAGGGTTCAGAATTTGATTGGGGTTGGCACCTTCCCTCCTGACTTGCTATCTGGATGCCAGGACCTATGTTGTCATCAAACTCTAGGGACATGACTTAAAGACTCCTATTGGCTTTCCTATTCCTCAGTCTTGCTTGGCTTTATTTCTCCTTTTCCTCCAAAGAGACAGACCTTCACTGAAGATATTCCAAAGTATCTACTATGAAAACTTCTTTGGATCTTCTCTTTTTCTTGGTGCAGTCTGTAGCTTTAATGTCAATGCAGAGACTTGGATTTATCTTTGGTATGAAAAGGTAAAGAAGCATGTTAGATTCATGCCACCATCTTGGCTCCACTCTGAAAGTTCACAATTTACTACAAAATTTCCCCTGCTATTTGAATTTTTTATTAAAAAGTTTCATGGTATTGCAATTTTCAAAAAATAATAATTCATATCTATCTAAAACCAAGAGCAAGTATTATGTATAACAGGTATAATAAGATCATGGATAAAGCAAATATTTTCATTATGATTATGATTATTATTACTATTATTATTCAATATTGTATATCAGAAACTATAGCTATAACAATGACATAAAAAGCATTTGAAGGAATAAAAATAGACAATGAAGAAAAAAAGTGTTCTTTGAACACTTGAAGGTAAAATGATTATATATTTTGAGAATCCTAGAGAATAAATCAAAAAAATTAGTTGGAAAAAAGTTAACAACTTTAGCAAAGTTGTAGGATATAAAATAAGCCCACATAAATCATTGACAATTCTATATATCACAAGCATAAACCTGCAGTAAGAAACAGAAACAGAAATTTCATTAAAATAGCTATAGACAGCATAAAATACTTAGGCATCTATCTGTCAAGACACATCAAGAGACTTTATGAACACAATTACACAATACCTTTAACATGCAGACACACTTAAACAATTGGAGAATTATCAATTGCTCATGAGATACTGAGACAATAAAAATATCATAATTCTATCCAATCAATATTACTTATTATGTGCCACACAAATAGATTTCCATGGAGTTATTTTATGAAGCTAGAAACATAATGACGTGATTCATGTAGAAGTATAAATGTTGAAAATATCAACTGAATGATAATACAAAACCAAATATCCCAGAAATACAAGATCTTAAGCTAAGTCATAAAGTAGTAATCATCAAAATAATAATCCTGGAAAAATAGTAATGGATCAATATGTCTTAATATAAAATATACAGTGATGTGACCATTGTAATATAGTATTTGATTAATCCAAAGCTCTAAACATTTGGTCAATAATACATTATCAGTTAAAAATTCCTTGGAAGTTGGAAAGCAGTTCATTAGGAACTAGGAATAGTACAACATTGTTCACCATAGGCAAAGATAAAAGAAAATAAGTTCAGGTGTTAGACATAAAAAAGGGATACAAGCAGATTGGGGGAATGGAAAATATATTATAAATTCACTTGAGGTAAAATTAATCATTTTAATTGTATCAAAACAATTGCAGCCAAGATTACAAGGAAAGTGGGTTATGGGAAAAACTCTTTAACATGTTCTCTCTAAAAGAGTATACCTATATTTATACATATATACATACAAATATATTCACATATGCTTTATATGAAAAAGGCTTTAAATCACTAATAATTAAAGAAATGCAAATTAAACAATTCTGAGGTATGACCTTATATGTATCAGACTGCCTAACAAAATAGAAAAAAAATGAAAAATTCTAGAGGTGATGCAAATAAATAGTGAACTGATTCAATAATTTTGGGCATCAATTGGGAATTATACCCAAAGGGCTATAAAACTTTGCTCCTATTTAACACAGCAATACCACTACTAAGTCTTTATCCCACAGAGATGAAATATATTAAGTGTCACACAAATAAATTACCAATGATTTACTTTATATAGCAAAAAAAAAATAATAACATGGCTCAACTGGAAGTGTAAATGTTGAAAATATTAAGAGAATAAAAATACAAAGCCAGGTGTGCTAAGCCCCCTTATTAGCTTAAAATCCTACATTTACAAAAATCTTTATAGTAGCTCTTTCTCTGATGGGAAAGTTTAGACTTAAGCAGATATCATTATAAATAGGGGAATGACTGAACAATCTTGTTTTGATGGAATAGTTTAATGCTAAAAGAAATGATCAGGGGGAGAATTTCAGAAAAATCTGAGATTTAAATGAACTGATAAAAAGTGAAGTGAATTGATTAATAAGATTATAACTAGAAACAGGAATGTTTCCAAGATGATCTACTGTGAATGACTTAGATATTCTGAACAATGCAATAATCCAAGGCAATTTGAAAGGATTGGTTATTAAAAATGGTACTCATCCCCAGAGAGAAGGAGAGATCTGTTAAATTATGAATACAGATCATGAGTTAACTGTTTTTCTTTCTTTATTCATTTATTTTTTTAAACATAGCTGATTAGAAATATTGTTTCCATGATTTCATATATACTTGATTCATTTTTGAAGAGCTGAAATGAAAATTCAACAGGTTTTATTGTCCAGAAAACTCTTTTTGCTTAAATTCTATGGATACCTATGGCTAGACTAAGAAAGCTGGATTCTCTTTCCAAGGAATACCTAATATTCAATGTGATAGGGGAACAATATTATAATGAATAACTCAAAAATCTTGTGAAGTGAGTTAAATAAACAAGAGATTATAGTGTAAGGATATATCATATATTAAAACTTTACTTCAATACATATAGAAATGTAAGTTTTATTGTGTGAATGAATATAAATTTATCTATGAAAAATAACAAAAAATACTTGCTACTATCAGAGTCCATTTGAAAAATCTCAATTCATAAGTAGCTAGAAGCATGAGGTGAACACAGAGAAGTAGGATTTACATGAT
Source organism: Macrotis lagotis (assembly GCF_037893015.1). Lineage (NCBI taxonomy): Eukaryota > Metazoa > Chordata > Mammalia > Peramelemorphia > Peramelidae > Macrotis > Macrotis lagotis. The sequence continues at coordinate 90,877,302 of NC_133658.1, forward strand.
ATCATGGACCCTCATTTCATTCCAGTGGCTTAAAAAATAATAAATTCTACATGACTTTCCAAACTGTCCTACTTGGCTTTCCTTGATTTTGAACTTTTTTCTGTTCATTTCTTTTTTGGTTTTACATCACCAATATTAACCTTCTTTTTTCCCTGAATACCCCCTTGCAAATACAAACCGAGAAAAACAAATTCTTCTAACAAATAAACTATTGAAGTACAAACAAATTCACACAACTATCAAAGAGTAGAATACTTTTTTCTACTCTTGATTATGCAAGTCATTTTGATAAGTACTTTACAAACACTTCATCATTTTATCCTCCCAGAAATTCTGAGAGTAAACTGCCCTTATTACATCCATTTTTGTAATTATGAATATTGGCATATAGATTAAATGACTTGCCCAGTATCACAAGTTAGTGTTTGAGACCAGATTTGAATTCAGATCTTTCTGACTCCAAAACTAAGGCTTTATCCACTATGCCTCCTGACTGCCTCTAAAGAAGAACCAACATTTGACTCTGTACTTCTAGAATATTTCTATTGCATCATCTTGCTGATAAACTGTTTAAAAAAGAAAGTTTACTAGCTAGTGCTTAGAGTTTTCAAAGAATCAACATGACTTTAAATTACAAAAGTGAATAAATGAAAAATAGAGATATTTCCTACTAAATAAAATAGAAAGTCTATGACAATTTTTAAAGGCAAGATTAAAGATAAGCTTGGTTATACCATGTCACAAATTACTGTATTAATAGCATTTCCCCCCATTTGTTTTTATTTATGTCTTAGAGCTCAGTGCCAATTAACCCAAAAATTGAATATACCTCTTTTATTTTGAGTAGCCTAGCTAAAGCATTTACTTTTTCATATGGTGCAGTGAGATAGGGCTTCCCTTTTACCTAGATCCATGGAAAAAAGCATAAAATCTATAGTTATGTAGTGAACAGGAACAAGAGCAATACATTGTCAATATGGCTCATTCTCAGGGGGCAACACATACAACACAATACAGATGCAATTACCACTAGAAAAATAGAGAGTTCACTGCAGAGGGATCTTTGAATTATTTTTTCCATTAAAAATAAAGGGAACATTGAGAAGAACATAGACTAGTATTTAACATCATAGTGGATATGTGCTGATGTAGAATTGTGAACACAAACATTCAATTTTTTATCTCTAATACAAGCTATGAGACTATATATAGGTCAATAATTTAAGCTCCACAAGCTTCAGATGAGTCATAGATTTATTGGAATGCAGTTGCTGGAGAGATTCCCCTTTAAGGAGTCTAAATAATATAATCATGTATTTGGATATTCCTACAAAAATCTAATTCTATATTCAGAATTTTGGGGGTATCAATCAAATATCATCATTAGTTGGGTATTAAATTATCAATTTGAGTATAAATTGCATATCAAATGCATGGGATACTATGCTAAACCTGGAGGAAAAAAAGTAGGAATAATAAATAATTCCTAGTACAGAAAACACTGTAGAGAAAAAGGAAAACAGTGGGATACTTAAAATTGGGTAAAGGCCTGAAAATAATACATAAGCATACAGTTGAGTTGAGATTTGAGCAAGGAAGATCTCAATGTAAAATGGATTTGTGGGAAGTTTTATTAAGAAAATGGAAGCAGGGCAGCTGGGTGCCACAGTGGATAGAGCAATGGCCCTGGAGTCAGGAGTACCTGAGTTCAAATCCAGCCTCAGACACATAATAATTACCTTGGGCAAGCCACTTAACTCCATTTGCCTTGCAAATAAAATGGAAGCAGGGTGGAGTCAAGATGGAAGCTGAAAGGCAGGAATTCCCAGAAATTCATTCCCCCAAAACTCCAAAAGTTGTCAAATTATTACTTTAGCCAAAATTTAGAAGGGCGGAACTCCAAGAAAGTCTAAGTGATGCAATTTATCAGTCTAAGACAACTGAAAATTTCTGCAGGAAAGGTCAGTTTCACCAGGACCAGGGGAATGGAAAGAGTCACAACAAAGCTGCAGCCTAGCCACAGTGCAGCACAGCACAGCTGGGACAGAGAAAACCAGCTCCAATCATCAAGGAATAGCACCATGAGGTGCCTGGATCTCTGGGGCCTCCTGGGCCTATGGCAGAGGGGGCAGTTTCCAGACTGGGGGGGTCATCGGGGAGAACTTGAAGGGGTGGTGAGAGAACTCTGCCACCCCAGAGTGAGTGTAGAACAGAGCTGGCCTCGGGGCAGCCTTGAGGTGAGAATCTGCAGTGGAAATCAGCAGGGTCACACAGCACTTCCAGAGCTCTCAGCCTGCAAACAGTAAGGGAGTTTTAGAAAACTACAGAGATCTCTCTGCTCTCCCTGGGTCAGAACTCTGCAGTTTGCCCACACTCAGATCCAGGTTGCAGTTTGGGCTCCCATACTACCATAAAAAAGCAGGGACTCTCCTCAAAACCCTAGGGCAGAGGGGAGCACCTGTGGTCATCCACAGACCAAAGCATAGGCAAGAGAACTGTCAGAGCCTGTTTTAAGACTTAGACAGAATAAGGTCCATGTGGGGTGTCCCAAAAAGACCCACAAAGCCTTGGAAGTGAGGTAAATCAGTCATAGGCTAAGGAAATGAGCAAGCAACAGCAAAAGAATCTGATCGTAGAAAATTACTTTGGTCCAATGGAGGAGCAAAATACACATTCAGAAGATATCAGAGTCTAAGCTTCTGTATCCAAAACCTCCAAGAGAAATAGAAAATGGGCTCAGGCAATAGAAGAGCTCAAAAAAAGACCTGGAAAAACAATTAAGGGAGGTAAAAGAAAACTTGGAAGGAGAAATGAGAGCAATGCAGATAAATCCTGAAAAGCATGTCAACAGCTTGGTGAAAGAAATACAAAATATATTGAAGAAAATAACGTTAAAAAATAGTTTAGGGCCAAATTGGAAAATAAAAAAAAAAAAGACCCAGAAGGCAAATGAGGTGAAGAAGGCCTTAAAATGAAGATTTGGGGGCGGCTAGGTGATGCAGTGGATAAAGCACCAGCCCTGGAGACAGGAGTACTGGGTTCAAATCCAGTCTCAGACACTTAATAATTACCTAGCTGTGTAGCCTTGGGCAAGCCACTTAACTCCATGTGCCTTGCAAAAACCTTAAAAATAAAGATTTGACCAGTTGGAAAAGGAGATAAAAAAGCTCTCTGAGGAAAGTAATTCCTTCAAATATAGAATGGAAATAAAGGAAGCTGTTGATTTTGCAAGAACTAAGGAAAAAATCAAACAATAAAAGAACCAAGAATTAGAAGAAAATTGAAAATATCTCATTGGAAAAAACAACTGACCTCAAAAACAGATCCAGAAGAGATAATTTAAAAATGATTGGTCTATCTGAAAATCTCTACCAGGAAAAGAGCCTAGACGTAATTTTTCAAGAAATAATATAATAAAATTGTCCTGAGATCTTAGAAGCAGAGTGTAAAATAGAAATTGAGGAAATTCACCAATCACCTCCTGAAAGAGATTCAAAAAGAAAAACTTACAGAAATATTATAGCCAAATTCCCAAACACCCAAGTCAAAGAGAAAAGTCTTAAAATTGCCAGAAACAAACAATTCAACTACTGTGGTCTATAGTCAGGACTACACAGGATCTAGCAGAGTCCACATTAAGGGCTCATAGGGATTGGAATATGATATTTTGGAAGGCAAAAGATCTTGTTTTACAATTGAGAATCAACTACCTAGCAAAACTGAACATCTTCTTTCAGGGGAAAAGATGAATTTTCAATGAAATAAGGGACTTTCAAAATTTCCTATTGAAGCAACCAGAACTGAACAAAAAGTTTGATCTCCAAGTACAGAACTCAGATGAACCATACAGAGGGTAGAGAAGAGGGACTAATTATAATGAACTTAATGATGTTGAATTGGTTTATTCCTGCATGGGAAGAAGATATTGATAATTCATATGAACCTTCCTCATTTATAAGAGCAGTTAGAAGGAGCATATATAGACAAGACACAGGAGGGAGTTGAATATAGTGATATAACTGCATAAAGATGGAGTCAATTGGTGATAAAGGAAAGTACTGTGAGGAAGGGAAAGGAAAGGAAGAAGGGGCTAAGATATTTCATATGAAAGAGTCAAGAAAAAGCTTTTCCAATGCAGTGAAACAGGGGGCGATGAGGTGGAATGAGTAAGCCTTCATTCTTATTAGAAATGGCGCACTTAATAGTGTATAGGAATCTATCTTCTCTAAGCAAAAATGAAGGAAAGGGATAAGGGGGAATGGGGTGAGGGAATGTGGGAGTAGGTGATAAGAGAGAGAAGATTGTGGGAGAGGGTACTCAGATACAAAATACTTCTGAGCAGGGATAGGATGAAAGGAGAGAGAGAATTGCATAAATGAGAGTGGAAAGGAATAGAGTGGAGTGAAATTCAGCTAGTAATAGCAACTGTGGGGAAAAATATTGAAACAAGTTCCCTGGTGGACTTTTGATAAAGAATGTAACTCTTCCCAGAGCTATTGGAATCTGGACACAGCCTGAAGTACACTTGTTTTTCTCTCTCACTATTCTTGAGGTTTCTCTGTCTTTCTTGGGGGAGGGTGTTTATGTTTACTCTCAGAACAAGATTATTGCAATAGTATATAATAAATAAACAAAATTGTCATTCATGAAAAAAAATAATAGCTGCTATAATGGACAAAAAGAAAATGGAATCAGAAAGGATTTAAGTTAGAACTTGAAAGAATTCTCCATGTAGGATTGAAGGAATCATAAGGGATTGAGGGGTAGAAATCATGAATGAGAATCATGTTTATATAACTTAGTAGCAAGAAGGTGCTACTAGTATGTTACAGGTTAATTACAGTATGTTCAAATTAGGTAGTGATAGCTAAGCCCCTGGAATACTGTACTATTATAAATGATACTAGATATTACTTATTTATTTTAGAGACATTGCTTTCTTCAAATACTGACACATATAGAAGTCTGCAACTGTATTTTTATTAGAAAATATATTTTTTAAAGACAAGGTCAAGTCTTCCTTAGAATTGTAAATCCAAAGGCTTTTATGTTACAGGAAGTTTGTAAATCTGAGTTGATTTCCCATCATTGTGAACATTTTCTACTCCCCCCAAATCTATGAAACCCACTTTGTGGTACCATCCAGTGTATTGTGAACAATTCTCCTTATGATAAATGCGGTTCAATAAAGAGAGTATAAGGTTAGAGTCCAGTTTGATTTTAAACTATGACATCCTTAACTAGGAGCAAGGATAAGTTATATACCTATTGGTTACCTGAATTTTCTCATCTCTAAAATGTTATAATAATACTTCATGATGAAATTCACAATTTCGTTAGGATATAAAGTCTTTGCAGACCTTAAAAATAATATTATTCAAATAAATAACAACTGTTGTTTAACATGTGTTTTGTCACATGGAAATTTTTTGGTATTTTGTATTTATTGTTGATGCTGAATTAATTCTAAATATAATTTTATATGAACAAAAATTGTTATTTTTATCTAGATATTATGTGGATACAATGAGATATGCTAAGTGCTTTACAAACCTTAATGATCTTTGTGAATTCTAGTTAATATAACACTTTGATACCCTAGATTAGAAAGCACACAATCTAGTGAATCATGAGCACCCTATAAAGTCTCATGATAAAGGCATTTGGATATCATAGTGAATAGAACATTAGATTTATAGTCAGCAAGTTCAAATTTTCCCTCGGATAATTATCTTCTAAGGGGTAACATTTGTTACCCTAAGAAATTCATTTAATCTCCTTCAGTCTCAGTTTTTTTCATCTATCAAGTGGAGATAACAATTTCTGACCTGAAAATAAAAGTAGAATATATCCAACATTTTGTACAAACATTAAAAGTGCCAAAGAAATGTAGTTATTATAGTTATGACTGCTACTAATATTCTTGTTAAGTAATTTCAGTTGTGCTCAAATATTTGTGGTTTTTCTGGCAAAGATACTAGAGTGGTTTACCATTTCATTTTTCAGTTCATTTTATTGATAAGGAAACTGAGTCAAAAGGATTAAATGACTTGACCAAAGTCACATGACTATTAAGTGTCTGAGGCTAGATTTGAATTAAGGAAAATGAATCTTCGTGAGTCTAGAGGTCTATATTCTATTGAGTGCATCACTGAGCTATGTCTCTAATATGAATAATGGCTAAATTTCTATTCTGGTAGTAATGATTTACTCAATAACCACCAAGCATCTTTGAGAGCATGGGATTTCCTGTGGTTAAACTAGATAACCTTTCAGTTATTTCATGTGACTGAGTCTACAAAATTAGATAGATAGATAGATGATAGAGAGATAGAAAGAAACAAAACAAAGAAACAGAAAAAAAGAAGGAAGGAAGAGATCAAGGTCTAGGGTATTGATTTTCTGTTTTGTCTTGTTTTTGTATCTACTCCCTGTTCAGCGGTATTCGCATCCATTCAGAAACAGAGGGAGATTTATTCCTACAATGTCACTCATTGACTTTTTCTCCAATCCACTTACCATTCTAGTTTTTCCCTTTATAGATACTTCTCCTTCCTGAATAGTTGTAGCCAGAATGGAATACTCCAATTGTGGCCTGACCAGAGAAGAATACTATGTCAATGGCACTTCTCTGATTCTGAACAGAATGCTTCTCAATACAACAATAATCTTATTATAATTCTTAGATGCTGCTTCCTGCTATTGATAATTATTGAGCTTCCATTACACTAAAGCCTCCAGCTCTATCAGTCAACAAATATTTATTCACTCCTACTATGTACCAGTCACTGTGTTAAGAAGTGGGAATATAATGAAATGAATATAGATAAATCCATGATCTCACAGAGCTCATTATAATGACAAAGAGATTCTTTTCATGTAAACTATTGTTTGGGCATAACTTCCCCAACCTTTATTTTTACATTTCATATTTTGAATATGAGCACTTAAAGGAATTTAAGGGAACATTCATTCTCTTTAGATTCAATTCATCATATTAGTTCAAAATATTTCTTTATTCCAATTACGTTATCCAATATTTGTCTCCCAGATTCCTTTTATGTTTTTTTTAAGTTTTTGCAATGCAAACAGGGTTAATTGGCTTGCCCACGGCAACACAGCTAGGTAATTATTAAGTTTCTGAGACTGGATTTGAACCCGGGTACTCTTGACTCCAGAGCCGGTGCTCTATCCACTGCACCACCTAGCCACCCCTCCAGATTCCTTTTATCACTAGATTTCAAAAGAATGCCATTTATATTCTTTATCAAAGTCATTGGGAAAAATTTGGAGCAGAAGAGGACCAAGCATAGAAGAGCTCTGTGTGTTTCATTAGTAACCCTCTCAAATTGACCCCAGTCCACTATTCAACACATCATTTAACCAGTTATGAATCTATTGAATTGTACTATAATCTCATTAACTTATTTCTTTCTTATTCAGAGAATATCATGGGACAATTTTTCAAAAATGCCCTTATGGAATCTATTGCCTCACACTGAGAAGTCTATTAACTATGTAGAAAAAAAGCAAATGTTTTTAGCATGGTTAATGAATTCTTCCTGATGTAATGAAATAGAATAATTGATGAGTCTTTAACTGCAAAGGTAGAGGATCAAAGAATATTGGGGGTTGATGGGACTTTGCAAACAAATCTAAATGCGGAACTGAATGATATCTGAAATCCTTCTCAAAGTTGCATTGGGGAAAATGTCTATATATTAGGTGCATTTGCTTCCTTTTCTCACACTCTGATAAAACCCCTTGCAATTTTCTCTTCCTATATTATCAACTGAAGATACTCTTTCTAAATTTAGTAAGTATATCTTAATTGTCAAATTCATTTGCTCCTTTTTGATCCTTATGCTTCTTGTGTTCTCTCCAGTATTTGATACTATTGACCATCTTCTTTATGCCCTCCCTCCCTCTCTGCATTTCAAGGCACTGCTCCTCTCTGTTGGTTCTGTTACTTAACTGACTTCATTTTTAATGGACCTTCATCTCGGTCCTGCCCCATAAGTATGAGGACTTTTGTTTAGTTGCTCTTCACTTTTTTTGCTCTATACTTTACCACTTGGGGATTATATTAACTCTCATCTAATTGTAATCATTATGCAGATATGTTTCCAGTCTCTCTAGCTTCTGACCTTCAATCCTACATGACCAATTGTTGTAAGACATTGTGAGCTAGATGACCCAGGGCTCCTAATGTATAAAACATTAATGTATTAAACATTTTATGAAACACTCCTAATGTATAAAACAACCACATCCTCTTTGCCACAGGAAAAAAAAAAACACTATTACTTAATTTTCCAGTTATGTGGTACAGTGAATGGAAGGTCTGAAGGTAGGAGAACTCATCTTCCCACAGTTAAAATCTGGTCTCAGACACTTACTACCTGTGTGATTTGTGCAAGTCACTTAACCCTCTTTGCTTCATATTCCTCATCTATAACATTATCTGGAGAAGGCAATGGCAAACTACTCTAATATATTTGTCAATAATATGTGAAATGGGATAAGGCAGTTTTGCATAACTGAAGAATTGCTCAACAACCACAGCAAATTGCTGAACTTTATTATTAGTGGTGCCAGCACACTTTTAGTCCAACAAGATATCAACCATGATGTCGTCCAGTTTAATCATTGGCCAAATTTGAGTGTTCTTTTTTCTACAATATCTTTCCAATATATCCCCTTTTATTCATTTACATACCCAAGTCCCTATTATAGGTTCTCATATCCATTATCTCATATTATTGTGATATTGACTTAACTACTCTTCTTTAAATTTTCCTAATCCAATCTTCCATCTGGCTGACAAAGTAATATACCTAATTTTTTATGCGTTTAATAAATTCCTGTAGTTTACCAAGAAGGAATATACAATTTTTGCAATTAAATATCTTTATGCAACCAAAAATTTACTACCCTGCAAAATTCAGTCTATACTCCTAGGGGAAAAGATAAATGTTCAACAAAATAGAGGACTTCCAAAATTTCCTGACAAAAAGACCAGAACTGAACAGATAATGATTCACCAAATATATGACTCAAAATAAACTTAAAATGGTAAATAAAAGGGGAAGGAAAAAGTAAAACAAAACAAAACAAATGTTAATCAACACCATCAACTTGTGTTGATGGATCATCCAGGGATCATGTAAGGAAGATATGACACTTGTAACTCTTGAGAATTTTATTTCTCTTAGGACACCTAAAGGGTTGAATATAATAGAAGAGATTGTACTTAGAGGATATGCATTTCATTGGGTCTTGTCTCTCCATTGAAGAGGACTAAGATGACATCAATATGTTTTAGACAAAAGCCCTAATGTAAAGCAAGATGTTTACACCAAACGTGTGTCTCAGTTTTCATTGACCTACTTTAATTCTACTTTGCTCACAAAGCTTAACACTTTCTCTGATGAGGACATCATAAGCTAGGTGGTCCTGAATTAGTATGTCCCATTCCTTCCAGTCAATTTTGAAGTTCTTAAGAGACCTTCAGGGTGCCCCAGAACTTAGAGCACGTTGGGACTCTATAGTCAATTAAATCAGGATTGGTCTTAATTCACACTGTACTTAACAAAGTACTCTGGATGGGGAGCAAATGAGAGTAGTGGGGGAGAAAAGTATTCTTAGGGAGAGGGGTTCTAGAAATGATTTAGCTTTGAATGATAACTGAGGCTCATGAGGATCATGTGTCTTTGGTGGGTTCTTGTAAAGGGGGTACAGTTAAAAAATATATAATTTTATGTAATTCAAAGGGAAAAAAAGATCTTTACAGCTTGGCCTTTTCCTCCCTTCAAGGATATTTAGATTTTACCTCCCTTTATGAACTTTATGATCCACTATCTTATTGCCGCCCTTCACAATCCTTCCATCTTCCATTTCTATGCCTTTTCATTGGCTCTCCCCATGATTTAATTACTTTCCTTTATCTCATTCAGTTTCTGGATTCCTTTAAAGAACATCTTGTTGAAGAAACCTTTCTTGATTTCTTGAGCTGATATTTTCCAGCTCAAAGAAGTTGCCTTCCATATAAATCAAATCTTATACGTCCTAATAAATACATTCCATCTTCTCTTAAAATGATACCTTCTAAATGAAAAAGACTATGTCTGTTTCTTTTTCTTTCTATTCCCAGTGCCAAGGCACATAGTTAATTTTTAATAACTATTTGCAGATTCGTGGATAGAAAAATATACTCCTATTAAGGTGAACATATTTTTTTCTTCTTAATTGTTTTTCACCTAAATCCTTTCAAGCTTAATCTCTCTTCATTCTGGATTTTGGTTTCCCACATAGGAGCATATCTTTTCATTGCATGCATCTCCATCATAAACAAATTTTTCTTCTTTCTTAATGCTATACATTTCCCCTGTTTATTACAGATATATATGTATATATATATATATATATATATATGTATATATATATATCCCTTAAATGTTCAAATTTGCATCTTGGTCATTTTAAGTCATATGACTACAACCTCCAGGTTACTTTATTACTTGTATTTTCATCAATTATGAATAAATATGCTAAATCATGTAAGTTATTACTACTCTTTTGTCTTCATATCATATCCTGTAAAATACTGGCCATCATCATTACCATTCCATTCCTTCTATTCAATTACTCTTATGTGCTTTGGTATCTATGGTAGGATCATCTTAGATGATCAAGGCATTTAAGATCCCTGTCACACAGTTCCAAAGAACTCATAATGAAGAATGTTACCCAGAGAAAGAACAGATGGAGTCTGAATGCAGCTTGAAACCTACCATTTTCACTTTGTTTGTATTTAGTTTTTTCCCCTTTTGGTCTGTTTCTTCTTTTAGAACATGATTAATATGGAAATAGGTTTTACATGATTGTACATATGCAAACAGTATCAAATTACTTACTACCTTAGGGAAGGGTTAAGAGAGAAAAGGAGGAAATTTGAAATTATTTTTAAATAAATAAAATTTGTCATTAATTTTTAAAATGAAGTTTAGATTAATTTTTAAAATATCTTTCCATATAATGAGGAAAAACTATTATTTATTTATTTAAAAGACCATTGTCACATAAGTTAGGCAAGATCCTGTTTAAAATAAAATTAATCCAGATGATTAAGGCTCAAACTTTTGTTATATCTTCCTTGCTTCCCAAGTCAAAAAGCCCAGCACATGAAAATTGTACATTCATCAGGATAGGTACATGGTTACGCTCAGCTATGTCCTCATACTCCTTTGGAAACAAGAGTACTATACCCAAATGAATTAATGTCATACCCTTTCTCAATATCCTTTCAATGTCATTATTAAACAATTTTTATCTTGTTAAATGTTTGGTTTTCTAAATCTTATTTTTTTCCAGTCCTGAATCTGAGCCATTAGTACAACTTAAGTATCAGAACAATAGAATTTTGTTATTTTGTGTGACTAATTTTCTTCACCCACATTAATCCATCCCTGACCAAAAGCATGATATTTGAGTATCACAGCTGGTCAAATATGGTTGTCCTAGCTCTCTGAAATGCTGAGAGGAGCTGCTTCCATCAAAGTTGAGGGATGGTCTCACATTGTTGTTGTTAATGTGTTCATTGTTCTCTTGGTCCTACTCCTTTCTCTCACTATTAGATTCTGTTTCTCTCTGGAGTAAAACCAGCTCTGGTTTCTTATAGAGCAATGATATTTAGTAATATTCATGTACCATAACTTATTTAGCCATTCCCTAATTGATGGGCACTATTTGTTGTTTTTAAGTTTAATTTTCATCAATGTTTCTTTTAGTTTTTTGCCCAGTTTATTGATCTAGGGTTTTTTTCCTTAAATAGTCCTGAAACTTCTTTAGCACAGAATACTCTTCTCCAAGGTACTAAACTGAGCATTCTCTTTTCAGAATTTTCTATATAAAACCAATTATTTACATAATTTTTCCTCTAAGACTCATATTTGTTTTATAAGATATTTTTTTGCTTCCTTTAGCTCTTTCAGGAATTCTTTTTATGCTGGAATCCACCTACATTTTTTCCTTGAGACTTTGCTTATTGTTGTTTGCTGTCTCATCTTCTGCTGAATTAATCTTCCCTTGATCAAGTTTCTTTTATGTTTGTGTTCCAGCTTACTTCTTGACTTTGAACTTTATGATTTTGTTGACATATAGTTGGGGAATGATTTCTAATGAAATCAATTATTTCACCTTCATTTCTGATTTTCTTTTCTATTTTGATAGATAATTTAGTTTGTGTTGTTGAATCAAATCAGGACTGTGTTTCTTGGGTGTGATAAGGGTAGAGGGGTATTTTCCCAAACTTCAGAGTTTTTGTGCTACTGTTGTTGGATCTAGTTCTCTGAATTCAATCATTTTTGTGGATTTCAAGTTGATGTCATCCAAAGAATGCTCTTCTAGTAAGTGTTATGTTCCTTAACCAGGAAAGAATTTTGTTACCTTAAAGGCACAAGTGCTAGCACTCTTCTCTGCTCTGAAACTATGACTCACAGATGCATGTGGAAAATGGTATTGCCAAACAGCATTCTATCTTGTCATGAGTCCTAGGATTCTTTGTAATCATATTCTGACCATTTGTCCAGTCCCCTTGCTCATATCTGATGTTGCTTCTTCATTTAATCTAGACCCTTTCACTCCATACCACAACCTCCTAGATTGCTTCATTCAGGAAAAATAAATGCCTGACTCTGGCATTTTGTTGATTTTTGAAGGTTTTTGAAGCAGATGTTAGGAAAGTCAGTTGTTTACTCCACTATGTTGTCCCCAACCACTTCTATTATTTACACAACTTTTTAGAACTATAAAGACTTTTCTAAGGACTGTTTTTACTATAGGTCAAAATGTTGATATGTTGTCTTATTATTGTCATTAACAAAATAAATTGCCTATTATTTCTATAATTTACTCTTTGATCCATTTTGCGTAAGATTGAGCTACTACTTTCCAATGAATCTGTAATGATATTTTGTTAGCAGTCCTTTATTAATATAATTTTATTAAATTGTGATTATATGTGTATGTATTTATGTAATAAAAATTTCAAAAATAGATAAATATACAAACATATAAAGATATACATAAAACATTTATAAAAAATCTATTTTTAATGCATATATTTGTGATATGTTTCCTTCCTAAATCTTGATTTTAATATATTTGATTCATCTTTAAGATCTTTATTCTTCGTATTTTGTCTCTGTGTATGTTAGATATATCTGGCATTGAAAAGAGGGGACAAAAATGTTCCTTAGTGTTATAATTCTTTTGTCTATTTCTTTTAATTATTTGGTAATATTCTTCACCTATTTTGTTTCTATGATATTCAATATACATGCCAAATATTGAAATAATTTATTTTTGTTACCTTTCAGTAGAATTATTTTTTCCTATTTAATATTTAATTGTGTATTTTTGTTGCTGTTTTATCTAAAATCATCCTTGTTCCCCTATACTTTTCCTCAACCAAAGCATAATTCATTTCCCCTTAATGCCCTTTTTATTAACTGTGAAAAGCCTTCCATGTCAAGTATTTTGTTTTGCTGTAAAGAACATATTAACTTTTGCTTTTTTTTAATTTTCACACTATTCTATTTCATTTTGTGAGTAAATTCATTCCATTTACATTCACAGATATGATAGTTGCTTGTTATCTCTCTTCATTTTCTTTTCTCCTACTTTGTTTTATGTTTTTGCAAGGCAAATGGGGTTAAGTGGCTTGCCCAAGGACACACAGCTAGGTACTTATTAAGTGTCTGAGGCCGGATTTAAACTCAGGTACTCCTGACTCCAGGTGCTCTATCCATTGTGGCACCTAGCTGCCCCACTCTCCTACTTTTTCTTATCAAAATTCTCTTTTCTCTCTTTATTATAATTTCTTTCTCTTACCTTTTAAACTACTCTTCTCCATCCTTTCTTCAAATTTAAGTTTGTTTTAATTATTACTGGTTAATATATCTCCAATTATAAACTAAATTTTATCCTTCTCTTTCGCCTCTTCCTGAATCTGTTTGAAGCTCTGTTGGATTGAATGTATTAATACAAAAAATATGTTTGTATGTATTTGTTCTGTCTTCTTTTGGACAGTCTAGAGGAAATAGAAATTAAAATGATGCCTCTTTCACACACTTTCCATGTTCATATATATATATATATATATATATATATATATATATATATATATATATACATATATATATATATATATATATATATATATATATATATATATATATATATATATATATATCCTTCTAATTTTGCCCATTGAATCTTAGGTGACAATTTCTCCCACATTTCCTCAAATTTTTCCCTCTAGTGCAACTTTTTCTCATCCATTTGTTTTTTTCCAGCAACTTTAAACACAGTAAAAACTGATATTTTGCTATTGCTTTTGAAAATCTCAACTCATTACAACATTATGATTCTAAAAAGACTCCTCTGTCATTCACTTCCATTAATAATTTGAAAAATGAATATAAAATCTCATATTTTAGCTTCTACTTTTTTATGCTCCAGAAATTATATTTAAAAGTCATTTTCAGATCTAATTTTCCATCAGAAAGATTTGAAAATTGAAGGAATATCCATCAGTTGGGAAATGGCTGAAGAAATAGTGGTATATAAATGTGATAGAACATTATTGTTCTATAAGACATTATGAGGGGGGTGGTTAGGTGGTGTAGTGGATAAAGCACCAGCCCTGGAGTCAGGAGTACCTGGGTTCAAATCTGGTCTCAGACACTTATTAATTGCCTAGCTGTGTGGCCTTGGGCAAGCCACTTAACCCCATTTGCCTTGCAAAAAAAAAAAGAAATCATGAGGGATGGAACTTCAGAAAATCCTGAATGGACTTAAATCAACTGATGTTGAATGAAATGAGCAGGAATAATTATACAAGCCAACAACATTAGTTGATGATCAACTATGATGAACTTGTTCATTTCAGCATTCAATATTCAGGCAATTCTAAAAGACTTGTGATGGAAAATATGATCCAGTTCCAGAGAGGGAATTGTGGAATTTGAATGCAAAACGAAGTTTCAATTTTTATTTTCAATTTTTAAAAGTTGAATTATGTCAGTTTTCCTTGTTAATGTTTTTGTTTTCCATTTGCACGTAATTCTTCTTTCATAATAAGATTAACTTGAATATATGTTTAGCATAATTACACAGGCAGAAATTTTGTAAGATTATATTCTGTCAGGGAGAGGGAAAAGTAAGGGAAGGAGATAGAAAAATATAAAACTCATAACCTTGCCAAAAAAGATTGATGGAAACTTTTGTTGCATGTCTTGGGAAAAAAAATAAATAAAAATACTATTTAAAAAAGAGTTGAAAGTTTTCCATTTCTTTGAAATTGTATTTTTTTCATTATTACATACTATTCTTTTTTTCTTTATAATTTATTTTTGGTTATAAATTTTTATTTTTTGCAATTTTAAAAGATAAAATTTCATTTTTTCTGTTCTTTTATAGTAAATAGTCTTTTAACTCTCATGAGATCCTGAATTTGTTTCCTAAAAAATTAATATTTTTCATGTCTTCCTAAGTTTTTGCATGTTTTTGAGATGGGATAGATAGATGTGGAAGGATTAGAAAGCTTTTGATTTTTCAGTGATATTCTTGACATAATTTTAGTTTGCTTTTTCTCATAATATGTTATAGGGATTATTTTTATTTATATAAAACTCTACTGATCTAATAACATATCTGGACATTTTTATGATTTCTAGATGTATGATAATCAGGTTATTTTTACCTTGAATTTAAGATAATCTAATGATTCTTAAGGTACCTCTCTTCCATTTATTTTCTAGATTGTTTTTATAATAAAATTCCATACCTTTACCCTATTTTTGACTTATTGACTTTAATGATTATTGTTTCATTATTTTTTATTGTTTTCATTATTGTTTCATTCATTCATTCATTCCCTATTTTTAGGGAATTTTATTAAATTCTATACTCCAATATTCTTTTTTCTTGTATAGTATGATTTCAAACAGACAAAAAGCTTTCATCACCTTCTAGAAATGCTAATTTTTGTAAAATAGCTGAATTTTAATTCAGAAATTGAAGTTGACTTTTAATTATTCTTATCTCATGAGTTTGTATCTTGGTCAAGGCTAAAATCATAAAAAGCTTCTTTTGCTTTCCTTCCTTCTAAACCCCAAAAAAGCTAACATAATCTTCTATGATATATTCAGAGCAGCCAGTCATTTCTTTATTATTTCCACTTCTTTGCCTTCTCTATTTTATGTATGATGTCTAGACTGACCTACCAGTTAGTCTTTAACACTTGCAAATCTTAACTTCATAATTGTTTACAAATATTCTATATTATATCTGTTAGAGTAATTCCTTGTGAACAAGTGAAATGATGAAAAAATCTAGTGAAACTTCAAAGTCATCAGGCATCAGTGAGAATGCAATATTAGCTATCCAGTAATGGAGTATAAAGGGAGCTGGCTCTGGAGTCAAAAGATCTAAATTCAAATGCAAGCCTACTCTCATGATCACATTTGTGACTTTGGGTACATCATTTCCCCTAATTTGAGCTTCAGAGTCCTCATAAAATAAAGTAAAATGATTAGATGAGATTATTTCTCAAGTCTCCTTAAATTGTGAATTCCATGATCCTATGATACTTTATATTTCCAAATACACAATGCTTCCCCACAGGTATGCTAAGGTTTAGAATTACATAATTGAAGTCAGTTCATTTAACTTTAAACTTTGACATCTATAAATGCAAATTTCCTCGACAGAGGTAAAAGAGTATGTTACATCAGTTATGTTAGCTTATTGTAATGAGAATGTAGTCTAATTCTTTAGAGTTTTTATGTGGAGGAAAATAAGATAATTTCAAGGACACTGATTTTCTGAAAATTGTGGGACAAAGGGTGAAACAAGACTCAGACAGAGAAAAACTTGCCTACTTTACAATTTTTGTCAAATACTAGTCTTCATAATGGCTGAGTAATAGATAAAATAGGTGGACTTTCTTTTCTTGCACCATCATGTCCACTAGAACATTAAACTCTGCCTTGGACCACCTTGCTTTCCTAGGTAATTTTTTCATCTTATCTCACTTGAAACAAGGTCTATTAGTTCCTTGTCTACCATATCACCATATCCAAACCATCCATCCACTGTCCCCTTTCACAACTTATGTGGTGTTTTTCCACAATTTTCTGTCAGGTCCTTGACAGCATGGACTATTTTAAATTCTTGTATTTGTATACCTAACATTGAACAGAGTAATTGAGCCATGGGAAAGATTTAATATTCTATCTATGACTCTATCTATTACTCCATCTATGAATCAATCTATCTATCTATCTATCTATCTATCTATCTATCTATCTATCTATCTATCTATCATGTTCTATTCTGTTCTTTCTAGTCCATTCTTTTCTAGAAAGTATTTCTAAATGATATTACTTATACTTACTGGGATATTATAATGTCATAAGATAACGATATTTATTTTAAAAACTGTAAAAATGACTAATTGATATAGATTGAGCTGTGTAAGGCCAGAAGAATAATTTCTCTATATGGCAAGAGAATGGAAAGACAATATGACTTTTTGTTAACTGAAAATTTTCTTTAATTTTAAAAAGAAAAAAAAACTATTATGAGAGTAGCATTCATCTCCTTCTTTATCGTCCTCATTACCTTTGACTACTAATTTCTCCTTTTACTAGAGTTCCATGATAAAATTAGGAAAACTGAAGTTTAAATAGGTCCTAAGGGCAATAAAAATGCGCATACACTTTGGTCCAGAAATACCACTACTGTCTCTATACCCTGAAAAGATTATGAAAAAAGAGTAAAACATTCACTTGAACAAAAATATTCATAGCAGCCCTGTTTGTGGTGGCAAAGAATTGGAAATTAAGTGAATGTTCTTCATTTGGGGAATAGCTTAACAAATTGTGGTATATGTATGTTATGGAACACTGTAGTTCTATTAGAAACCAGGAGGGATGGGAATTCAGGGAAGCTTGGAAGGATTTGCATGAACTGATGCTAAGTGAGATGAGCAGAACCAGAAACTGTATACCCTAACAGCAACATGGGGGTGATGATAAACCTTGATGGACATATTCATTCCTTCAGTGCAACAATTAGGGACAATTTTGGGCTATCTGCAATGGAGAATACCATCTGTATCCAGAAAAATAATTGTGGACTTTGAACAAAGACCAAAGACCTGCAATTTGGGGGGAAAAATCTTATCTTATTATGTAATTTTGCTATCTCGTAAACTTTATTTTTCTTCCTTAAGGATATGATTTCTCTCTCATCACATTTAACTGAGATAAATGTATACCATGGAAACAATGTAAAGACTAACAAGATGCCTTCTATGTGTGTGTGTGGTGGTGGGGAAGCAAGAACGAGGGGGAAAAATTGTAAAACTCAAAATAAATTAAATCTTCCTAAAAAAATAAATAAATAGTTCCTGAGATGCTTATTAGCTGTTTAACCCGAGAGTCACTTAGCCTCCATATTTTTTAATATGTAAAATGGGGACAATAACAGAACTTACCTTTCAGGGTTTTTTGAAGATCAGATGAAATAGTTATTTATAAAGCACTTATCACAGTGTCTGATGCATTATAAATTTATTTAATATTACTATTGTTACTGTTATAGTTATTATTATTATTGTCATCATCATCATCATATTATGAGGTTGAAAAGAAGACATATAAAAGGCCATCTGAATAGTTTTATTCCAACTATCAAGCATATATCAGAAAGTGAGGAGTCAATAAGAAAACAGGAGCAAAATCTAGAGTAGATTCAGATAGAAGGAGGGGATTATTTTATGGCATTTGTAAAATTCTGATAAACTCAAAAAACAGTCTTTTTAATGCCAAAATTTGAAAAGTCATTTAATTGTCCTCTGGGATTTTTCTATTGAAGTACACACTGAGTCCTACTGAGGCCAATAGACCAATGCTACAGAAAGAGTGCTGATTTAGACACAGGGAACCTGGGTTTACAGCTTGTCTCTGTCATTTGCTACCTTTGACCTTAGTCAACTCATAGGTTTGTTCTATCTCAAAGATTATGATTTTATGTGATGTTCCTTGGGAAAGAGAATTAGCTGAAAAAGATAATTGTGACAATTTTTTAAAATGTTATGAAAATTCTTCACTTATTCTGTGCCTCCAGCTTACTCTCTGTGAAAGGTGAATATAAAATAATGAATGCCTATTTTGGTTCATTACATCTGAATTCTTCCAAATAATCTTAAATCTTAAAGAATTCTTTGAGTTCAAGTCCATTAATATTATGCTATTAAAAATAATAATAAAAATAAGCAACAAAAAGAATGACTAATGCTTATATAGTATTTTGAGATGCCAAAGCACTTACATCTTAATTCATTTGATGTAACAAACCTACAAAGTATATCTTATAATTATTTCCTTTTTACCAAGGTAGAAACTGAGGCTAAGCAGGATTTGAACTCAAATCCTTTTAATTTAAAATCAGGTATAAAAGATATTAACATGTTGCTGTATGAATGAACTTGTCAGAAAACTCACTACTGCACCATTTCACTGACTATTGTTTAAATATTATTAACAGGTGAAATATTTCCTAAAATCTATCAATGTTATTTTTTCTAGTGTTTCTGGTAATGTCCTCTGAAAACTGTCAGAAATACATGAAAGTCTATGACAGCAGGACTAATATCCCCTGTAAGTTTTCTCTCCTCTAATCTCAGTATATATAGTATTTTCAACCCATACTTATAAATGTAATTTTGACTCTCTGCACTGCCCTGGTGACCCTGCTGTGCATACATTTATCTTCTTAATGGTCCCCTAAAAAGTAAAGGGAAAATCTTAATGTAATGAAGAAGATTCAGTGGAAATCAAAGATTTCTTTAATTTGTTTCATTCCTTAGAAAGTCTGATGAAATCTATCAATGTCTTCTCAGAATAATTTTTAATGTATAATACTAAATGCATAAAATAAAGAAGTAAATAAAATATGTTTAAATGCATTTATCTTCTTTTCTTTCCCCCCAAAAGGTTCAGAATCTCAGACAGAGAAATCTTCATCATGATGTTCTAAATATTGTTTAAGTTAATGTAACCTAAAAGCATTTTAAACTTTTTCAGGCTTCCCATTCTACATTCTACAATCTAAATTTACACTGCACTAACTATACTCCCAGTCCTTTCTCACAAAATACCCTATCTTTTCATAAATCTGTCTCACAACATCTTTCACTTTCTCTTTGAATTCACAATTTTCTATATTGCTGAATTGCTACAATTTGCACTAGATTTTTCCAAATCTGCACTCATTTCTCTGACATGGTTGCTTTATGTTCCTAATTATTCCTATGAAGATTGTTCCCTAAAGCAGAGAATGATTTCTACACAAGCTGTTAATGAGTATTCCACACTTTCTTTAGAGATACAGAGCTCCCCTAAGGTAATTCCATGGGGTTTATGCAAGGTGTTTAGATATATACTTAACAGTTTTAGAGATGTCTCCTGAGCTAATGTCCAAGCCAACTATGAGGTAGGAAATAGAATAATCTGAGAAGACTCGTTTATTGCCTGGGAGGAGAAAAGACCATAATAGCTACTTTATTCAGTGCCTGCAATATGTTTTATTATTGTTGCTCATATTAAAGTACAAAATGCAATATCACAGTTAATTTCTTAATTTCCCTCAATTTACACTTCGCTGCTGTTTGTAAATTTCCCCTCAGTAAATATTAAATGGTAAAAGAAGTATTTTACAATGCATTCCATCTGTCCTTTTTGTTATCAATTTGAGTTTCATTAGGAACCTAAGTCAGGAGAAGTAATAGGTTATATCAATTTGAAGGTAAAAGAGCTAATCATCTTGAAATATTCAGAATATTCAGTCATTGGGTATAAAAGGAACCAAGTTGATTAATTATTTCAGGAATTAACTTCTAATGGTAAGTCACAGGCTTAGTCAGTTTCTAGTATTTGGGGCAAGAGCTTGTCTTCCTTCCTCTAGAGATATAATTAGAGTGTAGAAAGAGAAAAAGATGAGAAGGAATGGTGCTCTATATACGTGTGTGTGTGTGTGTGTGTGTGTGTGTGTGTGTGTGTGTGCGAAAATTATGCTAGTACCAAGATAAATTTGGACACTTTATGGTCCTTTTTAAGCAGTTTGCAAAAATTTACTCAGAGACAGCCAGTGAATGTGTGTATGCTCCATCTGTTTGCACATTGTCTCTCTCTATGAAATATAAGTTCTTTAAACTTAGACATTAATTTATATAATCTATTTCTGGTACATGATAATGACATAACAAATGTATGTTATTGATTGTTATAGTAGGGAACAAATCACTTTTTTGTTTTATAATATTATTGTGACTTCAACTATTCTTCATAGAAGTCAAAGTCCTTTAAAGTATATTCTATTTGGACATTGCATTAATTAATCTCATGCCATAGAGTATGTAGGAAAATTATTTGTCATGAATGATATCTGATCAAATAATCCATGTTTACTTTTAACCAAGATGTGAATTTATAAGAAGGTTGTCAATAGGTAATTACTCAAATTCTGTTTCACCAAACACTGTACATCAACTCTTACCTTTTGTTAAATCATATATTGTAGGTAATGCTTCCAAATGTCTTTGAGAATATCAGAAAGATAGAGAAGATAATTGGCCAATCAAGTGGCCTCAGTGAAATAGAATATCTATTTTACCCAAGGCCAAGAGTCAGCTATTCAAAAAATATCATTCCAGTTCTTTGATTCCACTGACATAATTAAATGTCTTATTTTTCTTCTTATGCTTTTCCTAATTAAAAAGTAAAGCATTTAATTAAATAAATATTAATTTCCATGGAATATTATTTTATCCAACTTAATCCCAAGCATTCTACATGCAAAATAGAATTCTAAGAAATAAGGAAAATAAATACATTAGAAAATTTGTCACTTATTAGGGGGCATGACACATGCACAGATATATCTTATAAACTATGTGATAAGTGTGTGATATCTTATCAACCTGCCTGCTCTTTTCCTTATTATGCAGGGCCTTGGGACATTCATAAATTTTTGGAGATTTTTCAGTTTTTCTCCAAACAACTTTGATTGAAGCTTCTACACAGTTCCTAAAGTCACAGAAATCCCCCAAAGAAAACAGTGAAGCAACTTTTCAGTGACATATCTTGGATAAACATCAGGAAAAAGTTTGTCATATTAATAAAAGGGAAGTATATCACAGTTTAAGTGGGAGAACTGGGAATCCAATGAAAGACTTTTAACCACAGTGCAGCTACAGTTCATAAAGTTTCCAACCCCATCTTGGAGAGCAAAGTTTAAAGCCCCTGGAAGCAGTTTCATAGTTGTACTCTTCTAGTATAGGGAGTATATTCAGAACCCAGGAAATGCTAGAGTGCAAAACCAGGTATCATAACCTGAGTCAACCAGTGAATGTTCTTACACAAATACCCTATACCACAGGAACAGGGTTCAGTGGCGGGGGGGGGGGGGGGAATGAACAAAAAAAAGTGTTGCCATTTATAGCTACCTTTCTGATAGGGGTGATAAAAGCATCATTCAGAAGAGGAAAACAGTGGCAAAATGTCTTGATGTGAAGTCTCTAAGAGATTGATGAACTGCTCTCAATTCCCAAAAGACTGCCTGGATTTTAAAAGTGAAAGAAAGAGGTAAAATAAGGAAAGGTAGAAAAAAGAAAAATAGAAGTAGAGGAGAAAAGAAATGAGCAGCATGTAGGAGAAATGTGAAAAATTTGCTAGAAAAACAATAATATTAAATATAAAATTGACCATGTGGAAAATAAAATTAACCATTTTGAAAAGGAAACAAAAATGCTAACTAAAGAAAATATAACTTTAAAAACTAGAATTGGACCAATGGAAATGAATGACTTTGTGAGGCACTAAGATTCCTTCAAACAAAACAAAAACACTGAGAACACAGATGAAAATGTAAATGAAAATGAAAAATGAAAATGAAAAATGACCAACATGGAGAATAGATTAAGAGAAATAATTTACAGAATGTTGGTCTTCCTTAAATCTATGATCAGAAAAACAGCTAGGACAATAGTAGGCAGGAAGTTATCAATAATAATAATAATAATAAAATAATAATAATAATAATAATAATATTAATAATAATAATCTAGAGAAGATAAAATAGTCCTTGAAAGAATCCATCTATCAATCTCAAAAAGAAATCCCAAAATTAAAGCTTCAAGGAATATTATAGCCAAATTTCAGAATTCTCAGGCAAAGGAGAAAATACTAAGAACAGCCAAAATTAACCAATTTAAATACAAGAGAACCACAATAAGGATTATGCAGGATTGATCAATTTCATCATTAAAGGATCAGAGGTCCTGGAATATGATATTCCATAGGGTGAAGGAGCTTATCGCCTAGAATCAACTACAACATTCAGTATATTCATTCATGGACAAAAATGAACATTTTTTTTTTAGGTTTTTGTAAGGCAAATGGGGTTAAGTGGCTTGCCCAAGGCCAGAAAGCTAAGTAATTATTAAGTGTCTGAGACTGGATTTGAATCCAGGTACTCCTGACTCCAAGGCCAATGCTTTATCCACTATGCCACCTAGCCACCCCACTATGCCACCTAGATGCCCCTAAAAATGAACTTTCAATGAAACTGAGTACTTTCAAAGTTACCTGATAAAAAGACCAACATTGAACTGAAAATTTGATGATCAAATACAAGACTGGAGAGATGTATAGAAAGGTTAATGAAGGGGAGGGATAAGTTTGCAAGAATTTGAGAACTGTATTTCTCTTAGGACAACTGAAAGCAACATGTGATCAAACTGTGATGTGATCAAACTCAGCTCATGAGGTTATATTCATGTTAGAACAGTTGGAAGAATTTTTCTTGAAAAGTACATATGAGTTTTTAATTGCTATGATGGAAGGATGTTTATGACTCTTTAGAGTTGTATTTTCTGTCAGGACAGTTTAAAGGAACATACTTTGACAAAGGGTATGGATATAAAACATAGATTGAACAATTAAGACATGAAAATGGAATTATAGAAGACGAAGAAGGCCTTAAAGGACAAATAACATCACATGATCAGGTACAAAGGATCTATAATGGGAAAACAAAGAAGGGATAGTATGAGCAAAGAGAAAATCTTACTTGCAATAGATTTTCCTCAAAGAGGAAATAACATACATTCCGGTGTGAGGTATTAAGACCCTAACCCAAAATGACTACATGGAGTCCTGTCAAAGTAGCAGCAAAGAGTTAGAATTTATTTCGGTTCTCATGAGAAATGGGGCAGTCCATGCTCTCTACAATGTTAGAGGAGAGAAAGCCAGATTGAAGGTTATAAAGGCAAAAACCACAAAAAACCACAACCCCTCCTATCTTCTGTTGACCTTTACAGTTATTGGTTCTAGCTTAATAGTCTGAAGATAAGGGGAACTTTGCTGAGGCAAGCTGGTGTGTTGCTCAAGAGAGCTTGTCCTTGCTTATACTTTATATGGTAAATGTGACATAACTGTAACCTGGAATATTTCCAAAGATCCGCATTCCTTTTCATTACCTGATTTTTGAGAAATAAGGACTGGGGCCTATAGTTTGAACTAATCCAATACTATATAGCCTGAAAAGTCATTTCTATCTCTCACAATCCCTCTTCTTATTTATCACACCCTCTGCTGACTATTCTCATTCTACTCTCTATTTTATTTTTGAATTTTGTAATAGTTCTTCACAGTCCTGTTCAATTTCCTCATCTCTGTCTAGATCATCTTGGTTTACAGGAGTCCAACTTCCCCTTAATATCAACATTCAGACTTGGGCTTTGGTTCAAAATATTTAAGGGAGGACTTTCTGAACCATATTTGTAATCAGTTATATCATGCATGGTATACAAATAGGGAGAATTATCAGGACTCCTAACACTAGTAGTCCATACGACACTAATTGACGCCACCAGCTCCCTCCAAACCAAGACCACCATGAAGTACCCAATGAGGGAGTTCCAGGTCTGGACAGGGACGTGGGATATTTTTATAATTTCCACGGTGATCTCCTTTAACAACTTTCCATTGTCATCAGTTGTCATGCAACAAGTGGATAGGTTCAATTTTTCACCAACACCCCCTTTCCTCAGATAACAGATAATCTAAAACTAACTTTTGTTGCATCACTGCCTCTCTAGTTTGAGTGACCTCATCTGCCAATAAGTCCAATGCCTTTGCTATTTGATTAGTTATAATCTCCACTATGGGCTGAAGTCTAATGATCCTATTCAACATATAAATTGGTGTCCTATACCCCCCAGCTTCCATCTTGTGCCCATGTAGTGGGGTCATATTCTTTAATTATCCTTTGTGGGGGCCAGGCATTCCCCCAACCATTAGCATCCCTGGTCATTGCTAGAGAGGCATCTCTACTTTGTTTTTATTTTCCTATATCATTGTATAATGGAACACCCAGAGATTTTCCTAGTTGGTCTGGGAGGAAAAAGAATTTAGGTCTAATTAGTTCTATATATAGCAGATCTCTGTCCAATTTAGTGAGAGGTGTGTATAGACTGTTTGCCCACATACCCAATAATGCTCTTTTAGAGCTGGATTATTTTTCTGGAAGATCCTAGTCTGATTATACCCCCCATGGGGTAATACTGCATATCCTTATCTCCTAGAGGGCCTCCCTCACATCATAGATCTTTGGTGTTTATGTACATTTACCCATCTCCAATTATAGAGCTGGATAATCAAGAGACCACTATTCTGAATATATTTCATGCATTTTGCTATTAATAGATCACCTTTATACTTTCCCCCTCCATCAACTACATATTGGCAGTGATTCTCACTCATTTTGCCATTATGCCACCTAACCCAGGTGCCATCATCACATCATACATGGGTCTTGTTCCAATGACCATGGATACCTCCCACAATCTGTCATTAGTTTGATATGGTTGACCTTGGCAAAAATAGTCGAACTGCTACTTTCTACCAAGTTAAGTCCCTTCCCAGTTTGGTTAAGACAGTATCTCCCTGGCATGGACTCTATCAGAGGCCACTGGTGTTCTTCCTTTTCATTCCAAAATCCAGTCCCCCTATGTACCAAGGATTTCTTACTCAATAACCAAATGGGTTCAAGGGGAACTGGCACCCAGGGACATGTGTTCAATCCTTGAGGCCCCCCCACAATTCCAGCAGTTGGTTACAATGAAGGGGCTGGAAATAGTTTGGATCAAATTCTGAAAACCTTTTCCCTCTTCAAGGAGGGTATTTAAGTCTGAAACCTGATATATTAACAATGGAAACAAGGCCAGATCTAGGAGGGGTTTGCTCAGAATATGATACCTGAAATACATTTCTACAGGGTTGAAATTTTAATGAGAGCCCCAAGGGTAAAGGGGCTAACCCCAGTGAGTGACACTGTAATTACACCTGGAAATGGGATGAATGTGGAAGTCTTCAGCAAGACATACCACACACCCTGCTACAAATACAAGGAGACATGAAAATGCAATGAGGAAACAAGATATCCCAATGACTCTACAGATTAACGGGAGTGGAGGCAAAAAGTCTATCAGTTCTATGTTCACCTTAGGCACAGCTTCAGTTCATTCATGGGTTCAAAGTTCACAGTCCATTCTTTTGGTGGGTTCACAGATGTTTTCACTATGGTGTGGTGGGTCCAACCCCGTTCCTGGGTCCTCACAGCAGTATCTGAGGTCAGAAGAACTGGAACAGGCCTTCCCAGCTTGAAGTCCACTTCTCCTTCCATGTCCAAGTCATGACCCAATCACTAGGCTTAAATTTGTGAACTGAGAACCCTAAAGGAAGAGTCTGTGCAATAAGTCCTTTAAGCTGCATTTCTTTCAGATGCTGAGCTAGAACCTTTAGATATTACTCTTACAAACTTCTCTTTATTATCTAAACTAGGATCCCATTGTTCAATTGGACAAAAAAATGGGTGGCCATGCAACATCTCATAAGGGGAATAACCCAAAGTCCCATCTAGGTTTTGTTCTGATCCTTAACAATGTGAGATGCAGACATTTGGTCCAAGGTAGTTGTGTCTCAAGAGACAACTTTGTCAGCTGTCACTTAATTTCCTGATTCATTCTTTCCACTTTGCCTGAAGAGGGCAGATGCCAAAGAGTATGCAATACCCAGGAAATTTCCAAGGCTTGAGCTAGGGACTGGAGAACTTTAGAGGTAAAATGCATTCCTTGGTCCAAATCAATCCTGTCCACCATACTATACCAGGGAATCATTTGTTCTAGCAGAATTTTACTGACCATGGTGGCAGTTGCCCAAGAGAGAGGAAAAGCCTCCACCCAAGAGGTCAAATGGTCTACAATGACTAACGAGTATCTGAGGCAGCCAACAGGAGGCAGCTTGGTAAAGTCCATCTGTATACTTTAAAAGGGTCAACTCCCCGGAGGCTATCTCCCTGTTGGCATTCAGCATCGGGCAGTTCTATTTGTCCTTCAACAAATGAGACATCTGTCCACCAAATGCCTGGCCATTGTATGGAGGCCAGGAGATACATACTTTGTCAGGACTGCATCACAGATTCTGGACTCCTTAATGACCACCCTGGTGTAAAGACTGCAAGACTTGCCTCATACTTCCCTTATTTAGCACGTTCCATCTGTTGGGCAAATGCCAACGTCCTCATAAGAATCTTTAGCCCCCAAGTCCAACATTTTCTGCTTTTCCTTATCGGTAAAGGATGGTGGAGAGGTATATGAAGGAATCTTTGTTATTAGTAATAACATACCCTTCAGTCCTCCAAACTTTCCTTCTCCAGCTGCTTGAGCCATTTCATTGGCAAGGAGGTTAACCCTAGCTTCAAATGAATTCCTGATGGATGTACTTTTACATGTACTACTGCAATAACAGGGGGCTTAAGCAAATTATTTAAAACTCAGATTAGTGCATCGTGGGCCAAATCTTTTCCTTTACTATTCATCATTCCACTCTCCTCCTATATTCTCCCAAATATGTACACCACTCCCCAAACATACTTGGGATCAGTATAGATAGTCCCTCTTCTGTTTTCCAATCCTTTTAGTGTCTGATTTAGAGCATATAATTCACAGGTCTGAGGGGACCACCCTTTCTGAAGGTCCCGCACTTGAACAACCATATTTTTATTCCCATCTATTATAGCATATCCATTCATCCTTTTTCCTTTTACCACCCTTGAGGATCCATCCACAAACCAATCCTCCCCATCAGAAATGGGGGAATTCTTGTAGGTCCTACCTCACTTTAGTCTGAAAATTCATAACTTCAAAACAACTGTGTTTTATTGCTGAAAATCTGGGGGAAGTGGACATAAATTCATCTGGATTCTGGTTATGATCTTGAGTTAGTATCAAATCATCCCTTTCTAAAAGAATCCGTCAACCATCTACCAACCTTTTGGTTCAGAATCATCCTCACTTGATGAGGAACACTCACAATAAGATCTCCAAAGGCAATTTTTCTACTTTCCCCTACCAGGAGTGCGGTGGCTACCACAGCCATATGCAGGACTGACATTCTCACCCTAATGGATTTAATAATTTTGATAAGAAGGCCACTGGGTGTCACTGCCCTCCTCTAGTGCTAGTGCTAGTACCCCCAGAACCACCCATTTTTCTGAATTTACAAATGAATGAAATGGCTTTTCTGGGGAAGGCAGCAACAAAACTGGGGTGAAGGCCAAAATAATTTTTAATTACTTAAAACTCTCTTCACTTTTTGAATCCCATAATATTTTATCTAGTTTTTCCTCTAATAGATGTTCATATAGTGACTTTGTTGGGGAGTTAATCCAGCTCCTGCATTACCCTAGCAATTCTAGAAATTTCCTCAAAGGCAATTTATTCTCAGACCTGTGGGTATGTGTTATCTCTTCAAACCAGGAGGGTCCTATCTTCTTCCTTTCTTTACTAATCTGATCCTAAATATGTTACCTCCCTTTCAGCAAATTGCAACTTCTCCCAGGGCACTCTAAGCCCCTTCTGCCCCAAATAATTTAACACATCAACAGTAGCCTGACCTACTTTTTCTCTTTTACTACCAATTAGCAAAAGGTCATGCACATACTGGATGATAGTGATGTCCCTAGGTTTGGAGAATCCCTCCATAACCTCTTCCAGCATTTCTCCAAACAAACTTGGGGACTCCATGGATCCCTGCGGGAGCATGCACCATCTATATTGCTGTTTCCTACCAGTATCTGGGTCTTCGAACTCGAATACAAAAATGTTTCTGCTTCCTTCATCTAAGGTGAAACTCCAAAAAGCATCCTTCAAATCAACTACACTGAACCAAGAACGGTCACTTGGGATCCATCCCATAATAGTAAAGGGGTTGAGAACCACCTGATGGGAGGGCAAAACTAGTCTATTGATTTCATTCAGGTCTTGGACCATCCAATAATTTTCATCCTTCTTCTTTATAGGGAGAATCGGAGTCTTATAATGTGATATACAGAGCTCTATCAATTTTGTTTCCAAGAGTAGTTTAATCACTGGTTTCAGCCTCTTTCTCCCTTCTAAAGAAATAGGATATTGTCATACTGTACCACAATGCCTGGTTCCATCAATTGAATTTTAAGGGGGGATGTCAATTTTTCCAGGATTAGTGGGAACAGTCAAATCCTGTGTGTCTATTTCTTTTTCTTCCTGTTCTTTCATCTTAAAATTTTGATGGGGACCATCAAATTGATAATTTCCAATTGATAATTTCTTTATCTAATCTCTTCCTAGCAAGTTCTTCCCTGCCTCAGGGCACAATAAAAGGTGCCACAGGGACTTTGTATCCTTGTATTACAATTCTGTAACTTTAGTCACAGGGACAGGTAAATTCTCCCCTTTTACTCCTGATATTATTTTTACTTCCAATGAGAGTTCAGTCCCTTGAGGTAGTTTGGTAATGGAAGTTATAGTTGCTCCCTTGTCAACCAAGAAAGTCATGGTCTCTCTCATCAGTTCCACCCTTAAATCTATCAAGCCCTTGGGGTGGGATTCCATTACGAGCCCCTGACACCTGTAGTCCTCTAATTCCATGAGAGTGCACACCTGCTGGTCCTCTTTCTCTTTCAGGCAGTCTCTAGAAATATGCCCCACTTTTCCACAAGTCCAGCATGTAAGGGGTTCACTAGCTCCTACTCTTGTCTTCCAGAACCCTTTAGATTTTCCCTTCTGGTTGCCCTGATTGGGCTTATCCTGGGATTGCCTGTCAGACCCATTAGACTGACTCTATCTCATGGCTTGCACAAAAATCTTAGCTCTATGTTTCTGCTATTTGTCATTCCTTCTCATAAAAACTTTAGTAGCTTCCTTCAAGAGGGTCCCAAGGGGCTCCTCATTCCATAAATCTATCTTTTGTAGCTTCCTGGCTATGTCTGGTCAGGCATTGGTCACAAAATGAATCTTCAGCATATTTTCCCCTTCTGGACTGTAGGGATCTATCCCTGATTATTTCTGAATCCCCACCTTTAGTCTCTCTAAAAATCCTGTTGGGAGCTCATCTTTAGTTTGCCTAATCTCAAAAGCCTTTTTTTTAAATTTTGGATCTTTGGGACTGCATTTTTAATCCCAATTATTATCATCTCCCTTAAGTCTTGCATATGGGCTTGATGTACTGGACTGTTGTTGTCCCAGTTGGGGTCCTGAACAGGAAATTTATAATCCCCAGGAGGCATCCCTCCTGCTCCTAATCCCTGGGGATGGTGGTGGTCCCATTCCAACATGGCTGCTGCCTTGATCATGTTTCTGTCTTGCAAAGTGAATAACATATTCACAAATGTGCATAAGCTCTCCCAAGGTATATAGACTAGGCCCTAAAAAGTGATCTACCTGTTCAGCTAGTACCATAGGGTCCTCCATTAGGGATTTTAATTCTTTCTTAAAACTCCTCACTTCTACCCCTGTCATAGGAGCATTTACAAATCCAACTACTCCCTGTCCAAGAGAAACTTCCTGGAGGGGATATAACTTGGCTCTGGGAGAGTCTGAATCAGGGAAAGGATAGTTCTCTAAATCTTTCTTTAATTGTTTCATTTCTCTATTTAAATGGTGGAACTCATTTTTATGGGGAGGATCTCCCATATCTATCAGAAGGGTTTGTTCCATTTTAGAAGGAATAGAGGAAGGTGTATGTGGGGGGTGGGGACGTGTTGGTGTTTCAGCTGAAGGTGATGCCAATGTGCCTGATGGTGAAGATGCATAAGGTGGAAGGAGAGCCAGGAGGGGTCCCATGGGTGGGGTGGGACCTCTCTTTCCTCCCTTTTCTCTCCCTGTATTTTACTTATGAATAACTGGGTATTTGGTATGCATATAGCCATGCCTCAGGGTTCAGTGAGTCCCTGTCATTCACAAATAAATTCAGCCTTTGGTGTACCCAGTCTTCAGCAGAGCCATATTTGGGCCAAATTACTCTGCCACCAAAATTTTTATCACCCCATATAAAACAACGATACTTAATCATTTTTTTCTTATTCTTGCCTCTATACTTTGGTAGTTAGTCCCAATCTTACAGCCAGCTTCCTAATGGAGTGTCTTTCAGTATTTCCTGATCTTTTGCTGCAGTTTTAACTTTAGATTTTTTCCCCCCATAATTTAGCAAGAGGTCTGTCGCCAGCCACCTCTGGGTCCGTGACTCAACAAATTATATTAGTCTACCTACTAGGCTCACAATGGGGGTCGCCCACCCACCAGCACTCACTCTAAAGCACTTTGCATTCAGATGAGCCAGCTACACTTTTACTCATCAGATTGCTTACCTCTGGGTTATATGCATATAAGTTGGCTGACTGTAAATCCACCAGCAGACCGGATTTCCTTCAGGGAATTTCTCTGATCCATTTCTGGTCCTTGCTCCACTTTGGGTCAATTGTCTCAGGGAGGGGGGAGACTCCACAACCAGTATCAAGAACTGTTGGAGGAAACTCTCAAAAGGTGCCTGCCCTTGAGTTGGATCGGGGTCATCCCTCCATGAGACCATTGATCTTGAAAGAGCTCCCAGAAACTGTGTGGGGGTATTGAGACCCTAATCCAGAATGACTATTTGGAGTCCTCTCAAAGTATCAGCAAAGAGTTAGAATTTATTTCATTTTTTGAGAGAAATAGGGCAGTCCCTGATCTCTACAGTGTTAGAGAAAGAGAGATTACAGAAGCCAAGGCAAGGATATAAAGGCAAAATACACAAAAACCACAACTCCTCCTATCTTCTGTTGACCTTTACAGTTATTGGTTCTAGCTTGATGGTCTGAAGATAAGGGGAACTTTGCTTGGGCAAGCTGGTGTGTTGCTCAAGATAGCCTGTCTTTGTTTATACTTTATCAGGTAAATGTGGCACAACTGTAGCTTGGGGTATTTCCATAGATCTGTATTCCTTCTCATCACCTGATATTTGAGAAATAAGGACTGGGGCTTATGGTTTGAATTAAACTAATACTATATACCCTGAAAAGTCAGCATTTCTACCTCTCACATTCCCAAAAGGATTTAGAAATTTATCCTACCCTACAGGGAAGTAGGAGGAAGGGAAAATATTGGAAAAGGTGATACATAAAAAGGAAAGGAATAGTTAAAGTTCAGGTAGAAGCAAAGGTAAACTATAAAGTAAAAGGGGAAAGTGAGAGAAAAGTCTAATTGAAGGGAGGGATTGAGACATGGAGCAGTTAGAAGCAAAAGACTGGTGATGAAGGATTAGGAGAAAAGAGAGAGAAAAGGACAAAGGGGTGAATGGGATGGAGGGAAATACATAACTAGCAATATTAACTGTGAATATGAATGAGATGACCCCCCCCAATAGAAGCAGATAGCACAGTGGGTTAAAAATCAGAATACTCCAATATCTTATTTACAAGGAACACATTTGAAGAAGAGAAATATATAGGGGGTAATGATAAAAGGGTCAAGCAAAATATACTATGTTTCAGCTGAAGGTACAAGTAAGCAGGGGTAGCAATCCTGGTATCAGAGAAAGCAAAACAAAAAAAAAAGATGTAATTAAAAAGGATAAGAAAGACAAAAGACAATAAAAAGCTAACTAATAGAAGTATTTGTGAAAATTTCTGAATTGGGGAATTGTTGAAAAATCTATGGTATAGGAATGTTATGGAACACCATTATTCTGTAAGAAATTATGAACAGCCTGAGTTTTTAAAAACTTGGAATGATTTCTATAAACTGAAGCTGAGTACAGTGAGCAGAACCAGAAGAACTTTGTGCACATTAACAGCAATATTGTGAGATTCAGGACAATTCTGAGAGACCTGTAAAGGAAAATAGCATACACATCTAGAGAAGATACTAGGTATTCTGAATACAGAGCAAAGTTTACTATCTCCACTTCTGAAAACTTTTTATGTTTTTTCATTCATTTTCTTAACCTTCACCTTAGTTCTAATTTTTCTTTCACAACATGACTATTTTGGAAATATATTAAAATGATTGTACACATACAACTCTTAACAAATTGTTTACTGACATGGGGACAGGAGAATAAGGGGAGGGCGGAAGAAAAATCTGGGATTCAAAAGCTTGCAAAAGGATGAATGATGAAAACTATCTTTGCATGAAATTGGAAAATAAATTTATAAAAAAAGAAAATATTTCCTAGAAGTATATAAGGTAATATGATGAAGTATAGAAGAAGGAGATCATACAAACACAAACAATTGGTCAGGAATAGATAGTAAGAATGTTGAATATCTCCCCAAAGCAGTTCTGTTCCTTTCTACATTATTTTACAATAAATATTGAATTAGTTACTACTATAAAAGACAATCAAGCTTTCCACCAATTTTAGAACACCTAAGGGAAAAAAAAATCCTAGCACCATATTCCATGTCATGAACATTGCTGTCCCATATTCAGTGATTGCAAATCTTCATCTAATAACCAAAGCTACTAGGTTATAGGAATCTTCCCTCCTGAGGTAACATATTGTCAAGGGATTGACAAACCCTTCTCAGAGAATTTGCAAAGTATTATCCAGTTAAACCCACTATAAAGCTCTTCTTTTTTCTAAAGATTTTATATATGCATATGAATGCATTTATGCAAATATTGAATGTATATGTATATACAAGTATTTATGTATAATACATAATATATATATATATATATATATATATATATATATATGAATTGTATGTTTGGATGGGTGAATGCATTTCCCTCATTATAATGTTCTTTGTTGGTGCACTTTATTTTCTCTTACCTTTTCTACTCTGCCAAATTCGATCTGTCATATTCATTGGTTTCTTCCTATTATCTCACTACAAGTCCTTCTTTAAAGAAAAGTGTTCCCCCCTTTCATTGCATGCACTTATAGCATAAGGATAGCATCATCCTCTCTGTCCTTTTGCTAACTTCTCTAATTATATACTATTAGAAATGTTAACTTTAACAATGAAAGAAGAAAAATAAATTGAAGGAATTAGAATTGACAATGAGGAAGTAGAACTTTCACTCTTTGCAAATGGTATTATAGTGTACTTGGAGAACCAAAGAAAATTATCTAAGAAAATGTCAAAATAATTAACAAATTCAGCACAGCCAGCAAGATGATATAAAATAAACCCACATAAGTCAATAGTATTTCTATATGAGAACAACAAAGCCAAAGGGCAAGAGAGAGAAAGAGAAATTCCATTTAATGTAACTGCATACAACATGAAATACTTGGGAATCTACCTCCCAATACAAATCCAGAATCTGTATGAATACAATTACAAAACATTTTTCACACAAATAAAATCATATTTAAACAATTGGGAAAAAATCAGTTGCTCATTTTTAGGTCAAGTTAATATGATAAAAATGGCAATTCAACCCAAATTAAATTACTTATTTAGTGTCAAACCAATCATTTTTTTCATACT
The DNA here is from genome assembly GCF_037893015.1 of Macrotis lagotis. NCBI lineage: Eukaryota > Metazoa > Chordata > Mammalia > Peramelemorphia > Peramelidae > Macrotis > Macrotis lagotis. Next base: position 90,912,231 of record NC_133658.1, read on the forward strand.
GTCAATTGCCAAATTACTATTTTACTGAGTTTGAAAAGAAATATTAACAACAGTCATCTGGAGCAACAAAAAGTCAAGGATATATAGGGAACTGATGGGAAAAAAGTCAAGGAAGCTTCTCTAAAACTATACTATAAAGCAGTAGTCATCCAAACTCCCTAGTACTGGTTAAGAAATAGAGCAAAGAAGCAGTGGTTTAGAATAGGTACAAAAAATTCAATAGTAAATAATATAAACTATATTGTTTGACAAACCCAAGATATTAGCTTCTGGGATAAGAACTCATTATTCGTAAAAATTGTTGGTACAGTAAAAACTAGGTATAGACCCATATCTCACACCCTATACCAAAATAAGGCCAAAATAGATACAGAAATTAGACTTAAAGAGTGATAAATGGACTAATTAACATGCAAAAGTACTCTTATCTGTCAGATATATGGAAAGGGGAGAAATGTATGATAAACAAGAATTAGAGTATTTTATAAATTTTAAAATGAATGATTTTAACTATATTAAATTAAAAAGGTTTTGTACTAATAAAACTGCTATCAAGATCAGAATGAAAACAGAAAACTGGGAAATAATTTTCACAGCTAGGGCTTATGATAAAGGTCATATTTCTAAAAGACAGAAAGAATTGAATCAGTTTTATAAGGTTACTAATTATTCCCCAATTGATAAATGAAAAAAGGGTATGAACAGCCATTTTTCAAATGAGGAAACTAAAGTCATATATAGTTAATACTTTGAATCATTACTGATTATAGAAATACAAAGTAAATCAATTATGAGGTACCATCTCACATCTATCAGATTAGCCAAGTTAAGAAAAAGGGGTAACGATCAATTTTGGAGAGGATGCATTATTGGTGTATTTGCAAACTAATCCAATCATTCTGCAGAACAGTATGGAACTATGCCCAAAGAGCAATAAAACTCATCATGTACTTTGGCCAAGCAATAAGAATATTGGGCATAAGATTTATAACAGCTTTTTTGTAGTGATCACAAATTGAAAATTATGTGGATACCCATCAATTGGGGAGTGGCTAAACAAATTAAGATAAATAAATAACATGGAGCAGTATTGTTCCATAAGAAATGATGAGTGATCAGACTCTTGAGAATTATGGAAGGACTTACAGGAACTGATACTGAGTGAAGGGAGAACTGAGAAAACATTATATATGTTAACAACAACATTGTGAGTTGAACAACTTTGATGGATTGCTGCTCCGCTCAGCAGTTCAGAGAGCTAAGACCAACCTGGCATACAATTGTTATTGTTATTATTGGCAATATTATACACATCCAGACAAAGAAAAACAAAACAACAAAACAGAAAAACAAGCTACAGAATATTTGTGAAGATTATGATTACTTTTTAAAATTTTATCTTATATTTTTCCTTTCTATCAAATGATTTTCTTTCTTTTCCCTTACCTCTAATCCCTTATACAGAAAATGACTAATATGTAAACATAAATGTGCATGGAAAATGTTCAGTAGGCTGTTCACAGCTGAGGGGAGGGGGACTGGAAAGGACAGTGTGAGAAAATTCTTTTACTTATAAATATGTGTATTGATGTGTAAAATCATTCATAATATGCAAATGAAGAAATAAAATAGAATACCAATAAGAAAAAAGTATGAGCATAAATGGTATAGCAACCAAATGCTTAGAGGAAAAGTTAAATTTGTGGAGGATTTAGACAATAATAATAATAATAATAATAATAATAATAATAATAATAATAATAATAATATACTGGTAGGGGATGAACCTTCATTTTCCTCCTTCAGAACTTGATTAATCTAACTTATCCTAAATTCAAAAGAAGATAAATTGAGTTTTTGGGATATGTTAGATATGTTAAACTTGTGCAGAAATTTGATTCAGAATTCAAAGGAAAACCAGCATCTCAGTTCACAATCACAAAAACAGGCTATATATTCATGTCATTATGCAACAAAAATTAATTTGAGTAAAAAGACTTAGAAAATTTATAAAAATTAATTGAAAACTAAATAATTTAAATCTAAATAATAAAATCATAGAAATAATCAGTTTCATTGAGGCAAGAACATTAATAAACCATGGCAAAATATGGGAGGTGCATTTAAAGTCATATATAGGCAAAAACTATATCTCTATATGAATATATCAATAGAAGAGAAAGAACAAATAAATTAAACAATTATAAAGAACTAGATAAGAACAAATTAAGAATACTTGATTTAAATAAAAATGATGATCCTAAAAAATCAAAGAATAAAGTAATAAAACTGATTTTTTAAAAAGTTGATTTTATGAGGAAAAACAATAAAAATGGATAAGCTATTAGATAATTTGATTAGGAAACACAGAATAACTAAAACTCATATCAAAAATGTGGCATGTACAGCCCATGCTTATACAGCCCATAAAGATAAAATAAAATGAAAGCAATTTTAATTTTAGTTAATTTATGCCAGAAAATCGACAATCTATATGAAATTGATGAATATATTCAAAAAATATAGAATGTTGGATCAACAGAAGATAAATGAGAGTATTTAAGTAGAATTATCTCAGAAAAATAATTTGAACAATCATGTCAACTCCCTAAGAAAAATTCCCAGAACTAGATAATTTTACAATTGAATATTATCTAACATTTAAGGAGCAATGAATGCAAACACTGCATAAACTATTTTTAAAAGGTAAAGGAAGAACACTACCAAATTGCCTTATATTACATATATGGTTTGATACATAAACCAAGGAATACTGAGGTAGATAACAAACACTATAGACCAGTTTCCCTAATGAATACAAATGCAAAAATTTTAAATAAAATACTAGCAAGGAGAAAGAAATATATCACTAATATCATACATTATGAGATTTAGATTTTATACCAGGATTGTAGTGTGGTTTAATATTTGGGAAAGCATCATTGACCATATCAGTGATAAAAAGAAAAACATATCTTTGAAAAGACGATAATAAAAGGAAACAATATGAATCATGAGGATAAAGTAGAACTTTCCCAATAAGATTACGTGGAAAGCAAATCATCACTATCATTAACTGTTATAATTGAAAAGGTAGCACATCAAAAACAGAAAGAAAATAAAATGAAGTAATAAAAATAAGTAAACAAGAAAAAACTCTCTGCAGGCAATATGATGACATGCATAAAGAACCCTATAGATTCTATTTAACAAGTTGTTGAAAAATTAACCACTTTGGGGGTAGCAAGATGGTACAATGAATAGAGCAACAACCCTGGAATCATGAGGCCCTGAATTCAATTATGACCTCAGATTCTTAATAATTTCCTGGCTCAGAAACTTAGGGCAAGTGAGAAACAATGGATATCAATCTCAAAAATTAATAAGAATGTGGAGTGGAATAAATTATACAAAAAATAAACATGCAAGTGCTCAGAATTTGTTTTTGTTTTGTTTTCTATTTTTAAAAGTCAGCTAATTTCATATTTCTTCAGAAGAACAAAAGAGAGTCAATAGATTTGATGGATTTGATGGAGATGATGTAATGCTCAGACCTGTATTTTAAGATGACTTTAAATGCTGCTAGTGTTTCTGATGAAGAATTAATTTTAAGGATATATGGAGAACTAAATTAAATTTATAAGATTATAAGTCATTCCCTAATTGATAAGTGGTCAATGGATATAAACAGGAAGTTGGCCAAAGTTATATGTAGTCATATGAAACAATAATCCAAATCAATACTTATAAAAGAAATGCAAATTAAAATAACTGTGAGGTATCACTTCTCCCACATCAGATTGATTACGATGATAAAAACAGAAAATGATCAATATTGGAGAGGATGTGGGAAAATTGGATTATTAATGCACTCTTGGAATTTTTACCTGATCTAACTATTCTAGCGAGCAACATGGAACTATGACCATAAAACAATAAAAATGATCAAACCCTTTGACCCATTAATGCTAATACTAGCCTTAAATCTGAAATAATTTATCAAAAATATGGAAAATCTCATATGTTCAAAAGTATTTATGGCAGTTCTTTTTGTAGTAGCAAAGAATTGGAAATTTAGGCAATACCCACCAGCTGGAAAGTGACTGAACAAGTTAAGGCATATGAATATTATGAAACATTATTTTTCACATGAAATAATGAGTGGTCAGACTTTAGAGAAGTGTGGAAAGAATTGCATGAACTGATGCTGAGTGAAGGGAATAGAACATAGAGAACATTATACACATTACCAACAACATTGTGAGATGATCAACTATGATGTAATCAACTCCTCTCAGTAGTTCAGAGATCAAGGACAACACTGAGAGAACTGTTATGGACAATATCATCTAAATCCAGAGGAAAAAAGATTTGGAATATGAATGCATGCCATGTTCACTTTTTTTAAAACTTCACATGATTTTCCTTCCTTTAGCATTTTTTCCCTTTGCCCTTAGTTCTAATTGTTCTTTCACAAAATGATGAATGAGTAAATGTTAAACAAGAAGATACACATACAACTTTACCGGTTGTTTACAACATGAGGAAGGGGAAGAAAGGAACAGTGTAAGTAAACTGTGGACAGAGTTAAGATGGCAGTCTGAATCTATCATCCTCCTAGAGTTTTCCCAATGTGACTTTAAAGAAGCCTCTACACAGACATTAGAGCAAAGCAAGTTCTCAAGTAAAGATATCATTGTAAATCTTCAGAAAAAGTCTGTCTCTTTGGGGGTAAAGGGGAAACATAGTCCATTATTGGCAGGAGAGAAGAAAAACCAACCCAGGTCCCCACTTATGCTTTTTAAGAGTACAAGTCCTGGCAACTAGTTAGCAACCCAGACCCTGTTTGTTATCTAGATAGCAAGCCAGAAGGGTGGGTCCAAACCCCAGAAAAAAAAAAATCTGAGGCCTGGAACAATCTGGGAGAGAAGACACTACTGCAGAGACAAAGCTTAGGTTGCATAATCAACACCTTTGTAAACAATAAGACAGAGACCATGAAAGCTTGGAACTATACTACCTGTACTCCAAGAGGAGCAGAGTTCAACTAACAAAATGAGTCAAAAAAGAAAGAGAGCACTAACCATAGAAAACTACTATTCAGATAGAAATGATAAAAAATCATCTCAGAAAAAGAAAACAGTAACCGATTACCAATATGGGAAATCTAAAAGGAGTTTATGAATTGAACTCAAATCCAAAACCTCAAGGAATAGCTTAAGAAAGGTTTTAAAAACTAAAGAGAAGAAAAAGTAGAAAAAGAGGGGAAAAATAAAAGCCAAGCAGGAGAATGATGAAAAATTGACATTATAATTCAACTCCATGAAAAATAAGATTGACCAACTGGAAAAAGAATACAGCTCATTAAAAAATAGAATCACCCAAGTTAAAAAGGAATGCAGTTCATCAAAAATTAAATTTGACTAGCTAGAAGAGGGATGCAACTCATAAAATGTGAAATTAATGAACTGGAAAAGGAAATTAAAAAGTTAACTGAAGAAATTAAAATACCTAAAAATTTGAATCAGACAAAAAGAAACTAATGTCTCTATGAGACATGAAGATTCCATCAAATAAAATGGAAACATTGAAAAAATAGAGGAGAATTATACAATAGTTCTTAGGGGGGAAAAAAAACAAACAGAAGATCCAAGAGAGATATTTATGAACTACTGACCTAACCAAAAAACCAGATCAAAAAAGAGATTGGAAGGAATCTTTCAGGAAATTATGATATGAAACTGACCAAATATCATAGATCAAGAAGACAACATATAGTATTAGAAATGCTAGCTGTAGCAATTAGAGAAGAAAAAGAATTTGAAGGAATCAGAATTGACAATGAGGAAGCAAAGCTTTGACTCTGCAGATCATACGATGGTGTACTTAGAGAACCTGAGAAAATCATCTTAAAAAAAACTTGTGAAAACATTTAAGAAATTCAGCAAAGTAGCAGGATATAAAATAAATCCACACAAATCATTAGCATTTCTACATATATGAACAACAAAGCCCCAAAGCAAGAGATAGGAAGAGAAATTCCTTTTAAGGTGACTCTGGACAACATGAAATACTTGGGAATCTACCTCCTAAGACAAAAACAGATACTGTATGAATGCAATTATAAAGCACTTCTCACCCAAATAAAGTCAGAACTAAATAATTGGAAAATTATAAATTGCTCATTGTTAGAGCAAATCAATATAATCAAAATGTCAGTTTTAGCCAAATTACTTATTCAATGCCATGCTAATCAAACTACCTAATAACTATTTTATCAAGCTAGAAAAAAATATAACAAAATTCATCTGGAGCAACAAAAGGGGTCAAGAACAACAAGGGAACTGATGAAAACAATAATGAAGGAAAGTGGCCTAGCTCTACTAGATCTATCTAAAACTATATTATAAAATGGCAATTATCAAAACTGCCTTGTACTAGTTAAGAAATAGAATAATGGATCAGTGCATTAGGAGGTTCAAAAGTAATGGTAGTAAATGACTATAGCAATCTACTGTTTAACAAACCCAAAGACATCAGCTTCTGGGATAAGAAGTCACTATTTGACAAAAACTTATGGGAAAAATGGAAAACAATATGGTAAAAATTAGGCATAGCCCACATCTCTCCCATTATACCAAAATAAGTTCAAAATGGGTAAAGGATTTAGATATAAAAGGCAACACTATAGATAAAATAATAGTCCAAGAAATATAATATCTATCAGATCTATGGACAGGGGATAAATTTAAGACCAAACAAGAATCACAGCACATTATAAAATGCAAAATGAATTATTTTGACTGTATTAAATTAAAAAGGGGTTGTACTAATAACATCAATGCTACCAAAATTAGAATGAAATCAGAAAGCTAGGAAACAATCTTTGCAACTAGTTCTGATAAAAGTCTTATTTCTAAAATATATGGAGAATTGCATCAAATTTATCAGTCATTATAAGTTTGCAAGTCATTCTCCAATTACTAAATGGTCAAAGTGTATGAATAGAGAGTTTTCAAATGAATAAATTATATATATATATAATTATATGAAAAAATACTTCAAATCATTATTTATTTGAGAAATGCAAGCTAAAATAATTATGACGTGCTGCCTCACACATATCATACTGACTAAGATAACTTACAGGGAAAAGGATCAATGTTGGAAAGATTGTGGAAGGACTGAAACATGGCTACATTACTTGTGGAGCTGTGAATGGCTCCAGCCGTTCTGGATAGGAAGATGGAACTATGCCCAAAGGCCAAAAAAAACCTATTCAATCCCTTTGATATGGCAATTTCAATTCAATCCAGAAAAAATCATAAAAACTGGGAAAGATCCCATATGTTCCAAAATATTCATAGCAAACTTTATTGGTAATGCCAAAGAAATGGAAATTGAAGGGATGCCCATCAATTGGGTAATGGCTAAACAAAATATGGTATCTGAATACTATGGAATATTATTGTTTTGTAAGAAATCATAAATGGTTTAATTCTAGAGAAGCATGGAATGAGTTTTAGGGTCTGATGCTGAGCAAGGGAAGTAGAACCAAAAGAACAATGTACACATTAAGAACAATGTTATGAGATGATCAAACTTGATGGAAGCAACTCCTCTCAGCTGTTCAGAGAGAGCTAGGAAAACTGTATTAGATCGACTGTGGACAATGTTATTCCCATGCAGAAGAAGAAAAAATGAAACTAAATGAAATGGAAAAAAAACAACCTTTCATAATGTGATGAACACTTTATAAAAATTATTTCTTATGTATCTCTTCCCCTTAATCTTAATTCCTCCTACCAAAAATGACTTATCTGTAAATATGCTTATCAAAATTATGTATATACAATGCTAACCTGACTGTTCACTGCTGAGGGAAGAGGTGTAGAAAGGGTGCATGGAAGAAAATTTTGTAACTTAAAAATATATTTTTGCATATGAATAAAAAATAATGATGCTACTCAACAAAAAAGACAACATAGTACTTGACAAAAAATATAGATCACTTTAAGAAAGAGAGTCCATAATAAAAACTCCAGGGATTTCATAGTCAAATTCCAGAACAAGCAGCCAGAATGAGGCAATTTTAGTATCAAGGAAGCATGATTAGGAATACAGATGATTTATCAGTTTTAACATTAAAGAATCAGAAGCCTGAAATATGATATAACCAAGAGTTAAATATCCTGGAAAATACAGCACTTTTTGTAAAAGAAAAGAGGAATATTCCATAAAAAGACCAGACCTAAACAGAAAATTCTACTTTCAAATACAAGACTCAAGAGGTTCATAAACAGGCAAATGGAAAGGGGAAAAATACTCAAGAAGATTAAATTATGTATATCCCTATATTAAAAGAATATACTTGTTATTCTTTTTAAAATATATTTATTTGTTTTTGAATTTTACAATTTAACCCCTAATTTCATTTCCCTCCCCCCATCTCCACAGAAGGCAGTCTGTTAATCTTTACTTTGTTTCCATGCTATATACATTGATCTAAGTTGAATGTGTTGAAAGAGCATTCATATCTTAAGAAATGGAAATAAAATATAAAAGATAACAAAATTACCTAATAAGACTACTTTTTTAGTTAATGTCAATAGTCTTTGTTCTTTGTTCTTTCTCTGGATACAAATGGTATTGTCCATCATAGATACACCAAAATTATCCCTGATTGTTGCACTGATTGAAGAGAATATCCATTAATGTTTATCATCAACCCCATGTTGCTGTACAATGTTGTTCTGATTCTGCTTATGTCACTCAGCATAAGTTCATGTAAATACCTTCAGGCTTCTCTGAATTCCCATCCCCCCCTGGGTTCTAATAAAACAGTAATATTCAATAATGTGCATATACCAAAAATTTGTTCAGCAGTTACCCAATTGATGAACATTCACTCAATTTCCAGTTTTTTCCACCATAAAAAGAGCTGCTATGAATATTTTTGTACAAGCAATGTTTTTACCATTTTCATGAACTCTTTAGAGTATAGGCCCAGTAGTTATATTACTGGAACAAAGGGTATGCATTTTTTATTTTTATTGCCCTTGGAAATTCCATTTGGCTCTCCAGAAAAGTTCACAGCTCCACCAACAATGTATTGGTGTCCCAGATTTCCTACATTCCTTCCAACATTGATCATTGTCCTTTCTGGTCATATTGGCAAGTCTGAGATGCACAAGGTGGTACATCAGAGATGCTTTAATTTACATGTCTCTAATAAGTAGTGATTTAGAGCAATTTTTCATATGACTATGGCTTGCTTTGGAATCCTCATCTATAAATTGCATAGTCATAAGCATTGAACATTTCTCAATTGGGGCATGGCTTTTTAAAAAACACTTAACTCAATTTCTTATACATTTTAGAAATGAGTCCTTTGTCTAAAATAGTTGAAAAAGTTATTTCCCACTTTAATACATTTCTTGTGATCTTGGGTATACTGGTTTTGTCTGTGCAAAAGCTTTTTGATTTAATGTAATCAACATTTTCTATTTGTTTTTAATGGTGTTCTCTGTCTCTTCCTTGGTCATATACTGCTTCCCTTTCCATGGAACTGACAGGTAAACTATTCCTTGTTCTTCTAGCTTGCTTATAATATTGGGTTTTATGTCTAAATCCTGTATCCATTTTGATATTACAATGGTATATGCTATGTGGTATTGGTGTAATCCAAGTTTCGGCCATACTAACTTCCGATTTTCCCCAACAGTTTTTATCAAAGAGCGAGTTTTTAATCTGAGAAACTGAAATCTTTGGGTTTATCAAACAGCAGTTTACTATAATCATTTCCTATTATTGCATCTATTCTATTCCACTGATCCACCACTTTATTTCTTAGCCAATACCAGACAGTTTTGATGACTGATACAATACACTTTAAGATGTGGTAGGGGTAAGCCACCTTCTTTTGCACTTTTTTTCATTAAATCTCTGGAAATTCTTGCATTTTATTGCTCTATATGAACTTACTTACAAGATTTTCTAATTCAACAAAGCAATTTTTGGAAATTTTGATTGGTAGGGTAATGAACAGGTAGTTTAGTTTCAGTAGAATTGTCGTTTTCATTATATTAGCTTGACCTATCCATGAGCATTTGTTTTTGCCCAGTTATTTAAACCTAATTTATTTGTGTGAGAAGTGTTTTGTAGGTGTTTTCATAGAATGTCTGAGACTGTCTTGGCAAGTAGACTCCTAACTATGTTATATTGTCTGGTTACTTTGTTTTTGCTTTTGTTTTTAGGTATTTTTTGCAAGGCAATGGGGTTAAGTGGCTTACCTAAGGTCACAGGGCTAGGTAATTATTAAGTGTCTGAGTTCTGATTTGAACTCAGGTGCTCCTGACTCCAGGGCTGGTGCTCTATCCACTACATTACCTAGGCATCCCAATGTCTGGCTGCTTTGAATAGCATTTATCTTTTTGACTCTTTCTGCTGCATCTTTCTTGTCATATATAGAAATGTTGAGTATTTATGAAGATTTACTTTATATTCTGCGACTTTGCTAAAGTTGTTAATTGTTTTTAGTAGTTTTCTTAGATGATTTCTTGGGATTCTCTAGGAATACCATCATGTCAAAGAGTGAGAGTTTTCTCTCTTCCTTCCCAATTCTAGTTCCTTCCATTTCTTTTTCTTCTCTTATTGCTGAAATTAACATATTTAAGACAATATTGAATAGTAGTAGTGATAATGGGCATCCTTGTTGCTTTTGTCCCTTGCATATCATGCTTGTTAATAGTTTCAGATAGATACTCCTTATTATTCTTAGGAAAAATCTACTTATTCCCAAGCTCTATGGTGTTTTTAGTAGGCATGGGTGCTGTATTTTGTCAAAAGATTTTTCAGTATTTATTGATATAACCATATGGTTTCTGATAGTTTTTATATTTAATTAAACTAACATTTTTCCTAATATTGAATCGACCTTGCATTCCTGGGATAAATCTTACTTGGTCATAGTGTATTATCCTAGTGATAACTTGCTGCAATCTTTTTGCTAAGATTATATTTAAGATTTTTGCATCTATATTCCTCAGGGAAATAGATCTATAAATTTCTTTCTCTTTTTTTACTTTTCCTGATATAGGTATCAACACATATTGGTGTCATAGAAAGAGTTAGGCACAGTTCTATCCTCCCCTATTTTTCCAAAGAGTTTACATAGAATTGGAAACAATTCTTCCTCAAATGTTTGATAGAATTCACTTGTGAATTCATCTGGCCTTTGAGATTTTTTCTTACGGAGTTCAATAATGGCTTGTTGAATTCTTTGTTTTGAGATAGGGAAATTTAGGTATTTAATATCCTCTTCATTTAATCTGTGAAATTTATGTTTTTTTAAATATTCATTCATTTCACTTAAATTATCAAATTTGGTGGAATGCAATTTTACAAAATAATCCTGAATCATTACTTTTATATCTCCTCATGGGTGGTAAGTTCACCTCTTTCATTTTTGATGCTAGCAATTGGGTTTTTTCTTGCTTTTTTAAAATAAATTAGCCAGAGGTTTATCAATTTTGTTATTTTTTTTCATAAAACCAACTCTTGTTTTCATTTATTAATTATTAATTATTAGTTATCTCACTTTTAATTTCATTATTTTCTCCTTTAATTTTTATATTTTCTAATCTGCTATTTAATTGAGCTTTTTAATTTCTTCTTTATTTTTTTAGTTGCATGTTTAGTTTGTTTATTTCCTCTTTCCCTAATTTATTCATGTAAGCATTTAAAGACACAATATATACCCTCACAACTGCCTTGGCTGTATCCCATATATTTTGGTATGTTTTTCATTATTTTCATTATGTAGGATGAAATCAATAATTCTTTCTATAATTTATTGCTTGATCCATTCATTCATTAAAATGAGTTTACTTAGTTTCCCATTACTTCTAAGTCTATCTCTCCCTGGCCAGTTATTTCATGTGATTTATATTGCATTATGATCTAAGAAGAATGCATTCACTATATTTGCTTTTCTGCATTTGATTATTAGGTTTTTATGCTCCAGGGCATGGTTAATTTTTGTGTAAAGTTCCATGTACTGCAGAAATGAAGATTATATTCCTTTCTATCACTATTGAATTTTCTCCAAATCCGAGAGTGGGAGGTTGAGGTCTCCCACTAGTCAAGTTTTGCTCTCTATGTCTTCTTGGAACTCATTCAATTTCTCCTCTAAAATTTGGATGCTATACCACTTGGTGCACAGATATTTAATACTGAAATTGCTTCATTATCTATGATACCTTTTAAGAGGATATAGATTCCTTCCTTATCTCTTTTAATTAGATCTATCTTTAGCAGCTGATTTGTCTGAGATAAGAATTGCTGCCCCTGCTTTTTTCACTTCCCTGAAGCAAAATATATTTTGCTCCAAGCATTTACCTTTACTCTAAATGCATTTCTGGGCTTCAAATAAGTTTCTTTTAAGTGGCATTATTGTAGGATTCTGGATTATGTTTTATGGGAGAGATCATCCCATTCACATTCAAAGTTATAATTGCTAACTCTCTATTGCCCTCCATACTTTCTTCCTCCTGTTTTTATTGTCCCCCTTTTCACTCTATCCATATTGCTCAGTATTTTGTTTCTGAATATCACCTTCCATTGCTTCTGTTAGGTCCCCTTTTCCTCCCCCCCTTTCCTTTTCCCCTTCAAATACTTGAAGGAAAGATAGTTCTCACCTCCTCCCTTCTCCCCCTCTTTTGCAAGAGGACCTATGTACCTCTTTATGTAATGTGATTTACCCAATTCAATCACTTCCATCCTCCCAACTCTTTGCTCTTCACCCTTTTTAAGGAGATATTGTTTTCAATGGATAAGTCATGAGTGTCTATCACTTCTGGATAAGTATATCCTCTCTAATAAAGTTACAATTCTCTATAGTTATAAGGATCTTTCTCCCAGGTAAGAATATAGCCAATTTCATCTTATTGGAAAACAGTTCTTTTTTTCTGTTCCCTTTTTTTACCTTTTCATGTCTCTTGAGGATCCTGTTTGAAGACCAAATTTTCTATTTATCTCTGGTATTTTCATCATGAAAAGTTGGAAGTCTCCTATTTCATTGAATGTCCATTATTTCCCCCAGGAAGATAATGCTAAGTTTTGCTGGATAGTGAATTATTGGCTGCATTACAGGTTACCCTTTTTTCAGAATAGTGAATTCTAGTGACTTTGGTCCCTTAATGTTGATGCAGTCAGGTCCTATGTAATCCTTTATTTCTCCTTTCTATCTAAATTGTTCTTTTTGACTGCTTGCAGGATTTTCTCTTTCATATGATAGATCTGGAATTTGGCACAATATGCCTTTGTATTTTCATTTTGGGTTCCCTTTCTGGAGAGGATCAATGTATTCGTTCAATAACTATTTTTTCCCCCTTGTTCCATGATGTCACGGCAATCTTCCATTACTAAATCTTACAATATTAAGACCAGGCTTTTTTCTCTTCAATATTTTCAGGGAGCCCAGTGATTCTTAAGTTGTCTCACCTAGATCTATTCTCAAAATCAGTGGTTTGGTCGATGAGATATTTTACATTTCCTTCTCTTATTTCAATTTTTTTGGTTTTGTTTAACAGATTCTTTTTTGTCTCATGAAGTCATTAGTTTCCATAGACTCAATTCTTTTTTTTTATAGATGAATTTTCAGAATTTACCTTTTGTAACTCCTTTTAAATTTGATCAATTGTACTTTTGAAAGATTATTCCTTTTGTCCAATTGAAGTTTGGAGAGAATTATTTTCTTTTTTTATTTGTCCAATTGTATTTTCCAAGGATTTGTTTTCTTATTGCAAGATGTTTATCTTCTCTTGGACTTCTTTTCCCAAATTTTCCAATTGATATTTAAACTCCTTCCTGATTTCTTCAAGGAAGTCTTTCTTGGTTGGACATCAAATCATATTCTCCTTCAAAGGTCAGTATGTCTCCGAGTTAGGGTCTTTAATTTCTTCATAGTGTTCTATGGACCTCCCTTTATTCTGGCCTTTCTTCATTTTCCTAAGACTTTGTATTGGGGGAGGGACAGGTTCACAGAGGTTTGGTGTTGAGATCCCTTGAGGATTTGCTTACTTGGCTTAGTAACTACAAGTGGTCCAGCTAGTGGTGTGGGGGGTGGTTGCTTTATCTAGAATGTCTGACCTTGATTTGAGGCCATCTCCTTAGACCTGGAGGGGTGGGTGGTGCTGAGGGATATTTTTATCCTTGAATGTGGGCTGAGTGATGGTCAAGAGACCAGCTATTCAGCTGAGGGACCTGCCCATGCCTGAGCCTGGAGGGGAGGTGGATTGTTACAGTGTTTGTTATTGGAAGAGGACTCTGCTGGAATGAAAGTATGGAATCCACAGTCCTTCACAATAGCCAAACCCAGCAGATAAATTTACAGCCTCACTCTGCAACTCTCTGCACCAGAACTCACCCTCTATGCCTGCTTGAGTGCCCCAGAAAGTCCTCCCAAACAGTCAGAGCCTCTGTGGCTCATCTTAGATTAGTCTGACTTTCATTCTGTCTCCACTGGCTCTCTGTGCTCTGCGGCAGCTCACCTGAGATCCCCTGGGACAGAACTTTTTGGTAGATTTCTTCTCCTTCTTTCTTTTCCTTTTTTTTCCAATTGAATTTATGCTAAGAGGTTTGTTTAATATTTTAAATGAAAGAAGACCAGGAGGCCTTAGCACTGTCCCAGTCTTCTCTCAACCATCTCGGCTGGTAGAATATGTAATTCTTGAGAATTGTATTTCTCTCAAGGTAGTTAAAAAAGGAA